>NC_140632.1:5000-288628 GCF_057382275.1 Copadichromis virginalis | reverse complement strand
GCCTCAAAAAAACTAAGTAAAGCTTACTTAAGATGACTGTTAGGACAACTTATTCATCGCAAGTCTGCAGTATTAAGAATAACTTGATATTTCTGACTGTACAATACAAATTGTTTACCTACTGACAAACATTTCAAGTTCAACTAAATGAAAAAACTGTGTGGTAACCTGAATATGACTAAAAATAATTAGCAACACTTTTTGTAATGATGTTAAAATCAGCCCAACTTTTATTTTCAAACACAACAAAGTATAACAGCCAACATACTGGACACTGTTCTGCTGAACAACAAACAATTATATTGCCATCACTGTTATAATCTTACAATGAAACAAAGTCTCAGATGTAATTATTCTGAAAATAAGTTTAGGCCTACCACAACTTTGTTTTGTACTTACTTATATAATCAAAATAAAATATTTGTTGTTCTGTCACAAGTGCCGTCTCTGATTTAAACAACACATTTGTTTTTCATTCCAACACAGGAGCTGGAATGTTGTAGTGTTTTAAGGATGCTTGTTTCCAGTCCAGGCATTACTGCTGAATGACTGTCATGGATCGAGGTGATCCACATGTAGGTGCAGAAGAAAGTCTTTAACTTCCCTTCAGTACAGTGGCAGTGGATGTGGGTTGGAGATGCAATGAGCTTGAACCTGCAGACGACCATCTTCACTGACCACACCATCTGTGATGGAGGACTCATCTCTCCTGGTGTCCTGCAAGCAAACAATCATATTTTTTGGACATGAACTTAATTGCTTTCTTAAAACATTTTTTTCTGCATTTGGTATAAAACAGACTCCAATTTAGACAATCTCAGGCTCCCTCCCCACCGGAGAGGTGACATTCAATGTCCCAATTGTCAGTCTGGATAGCCGTGACCCCCACCCAACACACAATAATGCCATGAAAGCATCATTTTAAAAAGGGCTATGCAAACATGGCCAATACTTTCATTCTAATGATGTGCATTTGGGAACAAAACAAATTTTGCTGTTAGAAAACTTGCAGACTTCACTATATACAGTGTAGACCCTCTAAACTAAGTTTGGGGGATGTGATCTTTCAAGAAATGCAGACAAACTGTTGTTGTTTGTTTACTTACACAGCATGTCTTGTAGAATTAACTGGAGTCACCAGCAACAGCAACAAATAATTATCTGAATCTTACAACAAACAATTGATAGATTGATGCATATATACCATCAAAACAGTGTACATCACTGTCACAACAGCGTTTGTTTTCATTCAAAGGCTTTATGATTTTTCCTATAATGGCGGCCGGTCTGTAGTCAAAATGCCCGGGACAATTTTCTGTCCCAGTCCAGCCCTGTATGCAGCTCATCTGCAGTCTGGTGTTACCTACATCTTCCTATTCAGAAGGCAGAATTTCCGAGTTCTGAGTACAATCGAAAGCACCACGACTGCAGTTTTTGTGTTGGATGTAAAAGGCGCACATGATGCTGTGACGTAGGCTAGAATCATGGCGGCGGTCAATGACGGCCCAGGCGTGGGATTTCTCTCGTGGAAATATGCACATTATCTTTTCCTTTGGTAGGTGGCACAGTGCACTGTGGCAAGTAAGCAAGCTAGAAGACTGGCAAAGTTATGGAAGCAACACATTAACAAGAGAATTCTGAGTAAAACCAAAGTTACTTTCCCTAGTAACTAGTTACTTTGAAAGTAA
Source organism: Copadichromis virginalis (assembly GCF_057382275.1). Taxonomy (NCBI): domain Eukaryota; kingdom Metazoa; phylum Chordata; class Actinopteri; order Cichliformes; family Cichlidae; genus Copadichromis; species Copadichromis virginalis. The sequence continues at coordinate 286,940 of NC_140632.1, read as the reverse complement.
CGAGTAACTTGAAGTAACTGAGTTACTTTTGATAGAAGTAACTAGTAATGTAACTAAGTTACTAATTTAAAGTAACTTACCCAACACTGTTTATATGTACCGGTAACATAATGTTTCTTATGATTCAACTGTGGAATTTAACTTAATTCTTTAGAAGGAAAAGCTGTATACTTTATTAACCATTTAACAGGCCACTAATCTGGATTATAGCTTTCACAACAAAACTTGTTTTTAAACACATTTTTAACAAAACAAATACTATTGTTATTATTATTATTTAAAATGTAATAAAACAGAAAAGTGGTTAAATATAAAAGCAAATCAAATCACTTTTTATTGTCACATCACATGTGCAGGTACATTGGTACAGCACATGTGAGTGAAATTCTTGTGTGCGAGCTTCACAAGCAACAGAGTTGTGCAAAATACAATAATGTAAACAAGCAAAATACAAGAATGGCTACATCTGAAACTAATAAATATATGTACAATATATAACAGTATATGCATTTCTGGATGTGTATACTAAATATTTTTCTACGTGTGTGTGTGTGTGTGTGTGTGTGTGTGTGTGTACACATGTTTTACAAATTAAATAGAGTAAACAATAAATAAAATATATAAAATATATAAAATAAAATATACAGAGTGAGACATGTGCAAAACAGTGGCATTACTGTACAGTATGGAGTGCATAATGTTAAAGTTCCAGTAGCAGTTTGCTTATGTTGTTAAACAAAGGCTAGATTTGACATTAATAGATGCCACAGATGTTCAAAAGCTGCCACAAAGTATGAAAAAAAAAACAAATGGACGTCTCCGAAAACGTCTGAGCATTTTTGCAAATATGTGATGTCTTGATAAATCGAGCAGATACTTGAACTTTACACAGCTACATTCTCGCCTGAAAATATCTTAAAAGTCTATTTTGTGACCCAGAAAAAGTTGTTTTTTAGCCGTGCTCCTCCGCCATTGCAGCGCTTACAAGTACGCACAGACTCCGACAACTGTGGCCGACAAATGCGATCCTCCTTTTCCCCAGATTACCCTTTCTGGGTCACAAAATAACCTTTTAAGATATTTTCAGGCGAGAATGTAGCTGTGTAAAGCTCAAATATCTACTTAATTTATAAAAATATCACATATTTGCAAAAGTGCTTCCACGTTTTCGGAGAGCTCTGTTATCCACCAGCGCGATAGCTGACCGGGAGGTCAAGGCTCGATAGAGTCCACGAGCACAGCTAACTGCCGGCATATCGTTTTCAACCTTGCAGTCTTTTGCTACTCATGTTAAACATGATATATATATAATTAGTTAGTTAGTTAGTTAGTTAGTTATGGGTATGGATTGAAAATACCCCCCACACTAACAGCTGAATAAGAGTAAACATTTACTCACCAAGTCAGTGTATCAGGCAAAGATCCACAGCAATGACAACAATAATATCTTGAGCTGAAGCTTCTCCAGGTTTGCTCAACATATTCCATAACAAATGCACCATGAACATGCGGACTGATCCGTGCTAGGGAGGAGGACGGTAGTGATGTGGCATTTTCAAACCACATCTTTCATCCTTCCGCACTGAGAAGCAAAACTTCCAGCTGACTTAGTTTTTCTAAGTTAAGACAACTCAAATAAATTGAGTTTATCAGCATTTTTATGAATGAATGCTATGAATAGATATGAGCACGTTAGCATATGCTGCTTCCGGTGCGGAAACTCCTGTGGGGAGCTTTGTTTCCGGTGTCCTATTCGCGCCTGGTTTACGGTCCAAGTTAAGCAAATGATTGAATCAAGCGGCGATTTACATTTCTATAGATGTCTTGGGCATTTATCCAATATACAGTGGGGCAAAAAAGTATTTAGTCAGCCACCGATTGTGCAAGTTCCCCCACCTAAAATGATGACAGAGGTCAGTAATTTGCACCAGAGGTACACTTCAACTGTGAGAGACAGAATGTGAAAAAAAAATCCATGAATCCACATGGTAGGATTTGTAAAGAATTTATTGGTAAATCAGGGTGGAAAATAAGTATTTGGTCAATAACAAAAATACAACTCAATACTTTGTAACATAACCTTTGTTGGCAATAACAGAGGTCAAACATTTACTATAGGTCTTTACCAGGTTTGCACACACAGTAGCTGGTATTTTGGCCCATTCCTCCATGCAGATCTTCTCGAGAGCAGTGATGTTTTGGGGCTGTCGCCGAGCAACACGGACTTTCAACTCCCGCCACAGATTTTCTATGGGGTTGAGGTCTGGAGACTGGCTAGGCCACTCCAGGACTTTCAAATGCTTCTTACGGAGCCACTCCTTTGTTGCCCGGGCGGTGTGTTTTGGATCATTGTCATGTTGGAAGACCCAGCCTCGTTTCATCTTCAAAGTTCTCACTGATGGAAGGAGGTTTTGGCTCAAAATCTCACGATACATGGCCCCATTCATTCTGTCCTTAACACGGATCAGTCGTCCTGTCCCCTTGGCAGAAAAACAGCCCCATAGCATGATGTTTCCACCCCCATGCTTCACAGTAGGTATGGTGTTCTTGGGATGCAACTCAGTATTCTTCTTCCTCCAAACACGACGAGTTGAGTTTATACCAAAAAGTTCTACTTTGGTTTCATCTGACCACATGACATTCTCCCAATCCTCTGCTGTATCATCCATGTGCTCTCTGGCAAACTTCAGACGGGCCTGGACATGCACTGGCTTCAGCAGCGGAACACGTCTGGCACTGCGGGATTTGATTCCCTGCCGTTGTAGTGTGTTACTGATGGTGACCTTTGTTACTTTGGTCCCAGCTCTCTGCAGGTCATTCACCAGGTCCCCCCGTGTGGTTCTGGGATCTTTGCTCACCGTTCTCATGATCATTTTGACCCCACGGGATGAGATCTTGTGTGGAGCCCCAGATCGAGGGAGATTATCAGTGGTCTTGTATGTCTTCCATTTTCTGATGATTGCTCCCACAGTTGATTTTTTCACACCAAGCTGCTTGCCTATTGTAGATTCACTCTTCCCAGTCTGGTGCAGGTCTACAATACTTTTCCTGGTGTCCTTCGAAAGCTCTTTGGTCTTGGCCATGGCGGAGTTTGGAGTCTGACTGTTTGAGGCTGTGGACAGGTGTCTTTTATACAGATGATGAGTTCAAACAGGTGCCATTCATACAGGTAACGAGTGGGGGACAGAAAAGCGTCTTACAGAAGACGTTACAGGTCTGTGAGAGCCAGAGATTTTCCTTGTTTGAGGTGACCAAATACTTATTTTCCACCCTAATTTAGGAATAAATTCTTTACAAATCCTACCATGTGGATTCATGGATTTTTTTTCCACATTCTGTCTCTCACAGTTGAAGTGTACCTCTGGTGCAAATTACTGACCTCTGTCATCATTTTAAGTGGGGGAACTTGCACAATCGGTGGCTGACTAAATACTTTTTTGCCCCACTGTATCTGTAAATGATGTTCATCGACTTGTCGATATTTTTTCCACGTGCCTCAGAGCAAAAGAGAAAAGGGATTCAAATGTTATATTTCTCAGCTGTCCCTCGTTTATCGCGGGTGTTATGTTCTAAAAACAACCAGCGAGAGGTGAAATCAAGTAGCCAATTTTATTTTTTGACGATGCAAAACGTTTCGTGGACATACAGTACTGCAGTCACACTGCTAGCGATCGATGCAGCGATTCTGTACTGTACAGGAGAGACGTCACGGAGGAGATCGTCTGCAGCGATCAGGACGCAGGACACAATGTGACGTAAAAATAAGCATGCAAACTTGCACTAAAAAATCTGCGAAACAGCGAGGTGAAAGGTGAACCGCGTTATAGCGAGGGACCGCTGTAATTTTGAAGGTAAGTCACAACATACCCTTTGTACATACTAATGTATAGAAACCCTTACCAGCAATCATTCATTTTTTGTGTGGCTTTTTTCACGGTTTGTTAACATGCTGTGCAGGTGTGTACTTGACAAGCTGATATCGACATAACGGGGAAACATCTGGTTTGACTATTCTTCACCTGTAGTTTGAATGCTGAACATTTGCCTGTTTAAATCATAAGACCAGTCACTATACAGAGATGTGCTTCTGAATGTGGACGATGTGTCTTCTGCTGCAGTGATGCAGTTCTGCTTGTGTTGAGTGGTGTAAACAACTGATCGATCTAAACGCTTTAAACGTCAAAATTGATCATTAGATTTTTTATGACACAGCAGCGGTGAGCGTTCCCACCTTCTGCTCTTTGTAACTTAACGCCATCTTTCCGTTTTCGAGTTTTGGCACATGGAGTATATCTTCACAGTAGCGATTGACCACAAAGTAAAGCTACTGGAAATGTACTACCCCACATCCGGTCTCAAACCAGGAAGTTAGCATTTTCTCGTGCACAGGGTCTGTCACTACCCGATCCGTACCGGAAACCCGATCGGTACCCCGCATGTGCAAATCTTACGTCACTTCCTCCCTTTGCCAACATTGCGACATTCAATATATTTGAATGATACAGTTAGCGCCCAGTTAGCTCCTAGCATTTCTCAACAGCTCTGCCTCCTTTTCGACTGCCCGGGACATTTAAACAATGGATAATCCGTTTACAAAGAAATTCATGCTTTTCTCCTCAACAGAGAGCGTCCCCCGATTGAGCAACAGCGCCGTAAAATAAGAAGAATGGCGCCTAATTACAGAGTTAATAATGCAGACTTTGTAATATCTCACGTGTAGATTCATCAGCCAGATTAAGTGTTTACTGACAATTGACAGTGATAGCGCACATCATCATCACTATTCCAACAGTCCTCTCCTCACAGACAAGCATAAACACACTCGACTATCACTAAATCAAATTTAACACACGTTTGTAATGACGATAATTCAGTTTATAATAGGGTTTATTCGCTCGGTCAGCAGGTGGCGGTATCCTCGTACACTGGGGAGTAAACTGCCATTAAACGAACAGAAGAAGAAGAAAACATCTACACATGCGCGGTACGGATCGGGTAGACCTGATTTGTACGGTCAGACTTTACACATGCGCAGTAAGGATCGGAGAGTCCTGATCCGTAACTATCTTTTTATTTTTCGTTTTTGTCTACATTGTACTGAAATGCTTCATTATTGCAAACATTTTAAGATATACTTGTTATTCAGAATCAGAATCAGAATACTTTATTGATCCCTGGGGGAAATTATTTTTTGTTACAGTGCTCCATTTTAAACCAACATTAAGACAAGACAGACAATACACTAACTAAGAATAGTACAATATATACATATATATACATACATACATACATAAGTCACTCATAAATAAATAGTTGGAAAAGAAACATGTGTAGCTGTAGCAGCAAACAGTGTGTTAAGTGGATGAGTTGTACAGGGAGCCACAGGCAGGAATGATTTCCTGTGTCGTTCAGTGGTGCTTTTCGGTAATCTCAGTCTCTCACTGAACGAGCTCCTGTGACTGACCAACATGTCATGGAGTGGGTGGGAGGTGTTATCCAACATTGTCTTTATCTTGGACAGCATCCGCCTCTCCGACACCACCTTGAGGGAGTCCAGCTCCATCCCCACAACATTGCTGGCCTTACGGATTAGTTTATTAAGTCTGTTGGCATCTGCGACCCTCAGCCTGCTCCCCCAGCATGCAACAGCATAGAGGATCGCACTGGCCACAACAGACTCATAGAAAATCCTCAGCATTTTCTGGCAGATGTTGAAGGACCTCAGTCGCCTCAAAAAATAGAGACGACTCTGGCCCTTCCTGTAAAGTGCTGTGGTGTTTTTAGCCCAGTCCAGTTTATTGTCAATGTGTACTCCAAGGTATTTATAGTCCTCCACAATGTCAACACTGACCCCCTGAATTGAAACAGGGGTCAAGTGTTTCCTGGTCTTCCTGAAGTCCACGATCAGTTCCTTGGTCTTTGCCACGTTGAGCTGCAGATGATTCTGCTCACACCACGTGACAAAGGAGTCGACCACAGCCCGGTACTCTGTCTCATCATCCCTGCTGATGCATCCAACCACCGCAGAGTCATCAGAAAACTTCTGAAGATGGCAGGTCTCTGTGCTGTGGCTGAAGTCTGTGGTGTAGAGGGTGAAGAGGAAGGGGGAGAGGACAGTCCCCTGTGGTGCCCCTGTGTTGCTAATCACCTTGTCAGACACACACTGTGGGAGACGTACATATTGTGGTCTTCCTGTCAGGTAATCAACAATCCAGGACACCAGAGAAGCATCCACCTGCATCGCTGCTAACTTATCACCCAGGAGGGTCGGCCTGATGGTGTTGAAAGCACTGGAAAAGTCAAAAAACATGACCCTCACAGTGCTCGCCGGCTGGTCCAGATGGGTGTAGACACGATTGAGCAGGTAGATGATGGCGTCCTCAGTTCCGAGACGAGGCTGATAAGCGAACTGAAGGGGATCCAGATGTGGTCTTACTATGGGTCGCAGCTGGTCCAGGATGAGCCTTTCCAGGGTCTTCATGATGTGGGAGGTCAATGCCACGGGCCTGTAATCCTGGGGGCCACTGGGACGTGGCGTCTTTGGTACAGGGACGAGGCATGATGTCTTCCACATCACCGGGACCCTCTGCAGACTCAGACTCAGCATAAACAGTTTATGAAAGACTCCACACAGCTGGGGGGCACAGGTCTTGAGGACAAGGGGACTCACTCCGTCTGGTCCAGCAGACTTGCCTGAGTGAAGTCTCCTCATTTGCATCTCAACCTGGTATTGAGTGAAGGTGATGGGTGGGGGAGGGGTGTCAGGAATCTCACAGGAGGCAACATGTGAAGAGAGAGGCTGGCACAGTGGTGTGGCTCTGGATTCCAGGCTGACTGCAGGTGAGGTTGTGGGGGTGGGAGCAGACACTGTGGTGTCGAATCTATTGAAAAACAGATTCAACTCGTCGGCTCTATTCTCACCTCCCTCAGCTCCCCTGCTGTTGGTTGGCCTGAATCCAGTGATGGTCTTCATGCCCCTCCACACCTCTCTCATGCTGTTCTGCTGGAGTTTCCACTCCAGCTTCCTCCTGTAATTGTCCTTAGCCTCTCTGATCTTGTCCTTTAGTAACACCTGGATCTTCCTCACCTCCTCTTTGTTGCCCCCTCTTTGTTGCCCCATCTTAACAGATACTCTGACCCATAACTATCGTAAAACGCTACGACCGGAAGTAGAAACCTTTCGCGCATGCGGGGTACCGATCGGGTTTCCGGTACGGATCGGGTAGTGACAGGGTCTATTCTGGGACAGAGCTACTTCTTCTTCGGGGTTTAACGGCAGCTGGCATCCTTGTACATGCAGTGCTGCCATCTTCCGTTTCAGTCCGTTATTACACTCTTAAATCCTGCTACTTATTCCTGCGTCTTTTGGGATCTTACAAAGCTTCAAACGACGCATCGACTATTAAATTAGTCGTCGACGATTTTGATAGTCAACTAATCGTGGCAGCCCTACTTCCATGGAAGCAGACTTACCTGGTCTTCAGCAACAGTTATCCAGGCCCTCTGAAAGTCTGATAGTGTTTCTCTGGCTACTGTTTCACTCATTTTCAGTATGATACTTACACCTTTACATGTTTGTTTTTGTCATTTGTAACGCCACTTAACACTGGCCTAAAGACAAAAAGGTGCCTAACCCAAGGGCTGAACATGTGTCTTCTCTATTTAGCAAAGAACCCATTTGAAATTGTATTTTAGGCACTTTTATACCAGCAACCTGTAGCAAACACATCATTTGTTCCAATTTCTGAAGTTAAATGCACCAAAAATGCCAAAGTAACAGGTTTGACTAGCAAAAAAATATTATTTTCCCATCATGGTTGACAGTGTGTCCTGCACAAACTTGACAAATGAAGGGGAAAAGAAGAAATCCCACTTCAAAATTCCCACAATGACCTGACAGAACCTGAGACATGCATCTGAGCCTTCAGTTGACCCATCTACTGTTCACTGAAGCCTCATCAGAAATGGTCTCAGTGGAAAGGTCAGATTTTAGACCCACCATGAATTTGGATAGTGAACGGTGTCCATTTTCTGCATGACAGTTATCCCAAACACACTGCTAGTGCCAATGCAGAAAAGCATACATGGATAGAAAAACACAGCAGAACACCATCAGTCATGGTTGACCTCCCCAGAGCTCAGACCTCAACATTGTTGAAGCAATGTGGGATGATCTTGTCAGAGAAGAGAACAAAAGAAGAAACATCCAAAGAAAAGTTTTGAATGTCATTCAAGAAGCCTGGAGAACTGTTCCTGAAGACTGCTTAAAAAATCCAAAACGACTAACTTAATAGATGAATGGATTTGAGATTAGTCATTATATTCTGTGGTCCTGTTATGTTTGAAACCAATCAGCTGAATGAAGTCAGTATTATAAACGTACCTTTAGGCACAAACCAGTGCAAATCAACTGAAGGACCAACATCCACATTCTGTCCTCAATCTGTACAGACACAAACAGCAAAGCTTTGATTAGGTAATCGTGTTTCATTGTTGTAGCTGAACAAATATGTGAAATATTCAATAAAGTGAGAACATAAACACGCAGGTTGATGGTTCACTCGCACAAGTGTTTAACACAGCAATTCATATCTGATGTCAACTCGGACTACAAAGCTCCTTTGACTAGCTGGCGTGTTTGCCTGAGCTAATATGGACCGGACAGCAGAATGTGTCATATTGCAGTGATTGATCCTGGTGCTACACCTGCCACTCCCGATATAAGTTCATTATATTAACGTTTGTGCCTGTCAAATGTTTAAACCTTTAGTTTTAGTTTTTTTCTGTCTCAGTTCGTCCAAAAGTTGCCTTTATCTATCGCTGGGAGTAGATTTTTGTTCAAGTTAAGTACAACAGAGCCTGTGAAACCTGGCTGAAACATTTGAGCCCTAAAGAAAAAATGGGCCTGGTAGTTTCTGTACAGCCATTCCTGTAACTGTGAAAGTTCCCAGAAGCAAAGCACACAAAAGGTCCCAGTGCAGTGTCCCACCAGAAGAGGAACCGAAGAAGGTGCCAAAAGGCAGGGACAGCACAAAAACTGCTGTGCATCCAGTTTAGTTACCTACTAACTTAGTTGTGGTGAAACCCAGCTAACAGTTACTGGCTGCACCCAGTGCTAGCTAGACTCAGCAACGTGTTTATTCCTCAGCCCTGCATTAGAATCTGCAAACCCTTCAGACACACAGGGGTTTGCGACTTAACGAAAGCACTGTGGTATATTGTAATAAGCAGCAGCTATTACTACCTCCCACCAGTAGGTGGTACTGGGGTATTGTATGTGATTGAAAGCGAGCTGAGTAAAAGACCTGACCTCCACCATAGCCTCGTCTCAGTCCTCTGTGCTTGATCTAAAGTTGACTTTGACCGCAACCCACGTTAAACCAGCAGTTGGAACAACACTGCATAAAGTTACAACAAGCACAATAAATAATAAGAATCAACAACTCTTAATTTGTTCTGTCCATACGTTAGAAGTTCATTATACACTAAATCATTTCTGTGCATGAAAGATAACCTTGCAGTTGCGTTAAGGTGAAAACATGGTAGGAGTTTGAACATCAGCGTAATCCTGTGCACAAATACCAAGTTTGGAAATATTTAACCCCCTGGTGACGCCCCTGGGTTTAGCGAGGTGGCAAGCACGAACGAGATTTGACATTTTGTTTGTTGATAATAAAGCTGTAGTCTGTAAAATTTCAGTATCTTCATTTCAGCACAGCCTACTAAAGGTTTGAACCTTTTACGTTGCATTACTTGTTAGCCGTTTCCTGCCGTTTGCCTGCAGGTGAATCACTTCGGAGTTGTTGTCGGTTTGTTTACAGTCCGAGTTTGTTTTGTGTTTACAGTCCGAGCTCTCATTACACTGACGGGCTTATTGAACAGTACGACTATTTTTTAACAACGTTGTCTGGTTGATTCCGAGTCGGAAACGATAAACAACTTTCGGAAACACAAACACACTTTTTAACCTTCTCCTTAGACGGTCGGGGAGGCGGGCGAGGCGGTACCGAGCTTTCTCCTCACAAATTAGCTGATAATAAAGTGAAAATCTTACCTGTACCGGACGAAGCGACAAACCCGTTCAAACCTGCACCACCTCGCTCTGTCTGGACTGAGAGTTGATCTTCTCCAGTCTGACAAAACGACAATTTCGCAATTTCCCAAGTGAACAAATCTCTCCTTCCTTTGTAAACTTTGCCTTCTTTTACGCAACACTGTTATGCTCTGTTCTGGTTATATTAGTATGTAACATGTATGTATTTAAATATAAAAGGCTACTGATCACACTTACTGTGAAAAATCTCAGTCAGTTTATGTTAAAATTTATGTCATTTTGAATGCAGAAAAGTACCACCAGAGGACCACCCGAGCCCCGTCAAAGCTACCAAGCAGAGTGTCTGCTATACTGTAATATTGGCTTTCCTTCTCCTTTATTTACATCCTTGTCTGCCCACTCATGATACAGCATGTATATGTAGTCAGTTATGGCCACAAACTCGCCTTTGATTACCAAATTGCATTTACTACATCAGTAAATCTGAGCAAACATTTGTCCTAGAGCAACACTGTAGGGTCTTTGTCTTACAGTATAAAGTGATGTGAGACAAGATTTCCTGACTGTAAAGCGGTGCGCAGACGACCAGAGCCCTCTCAGCACAAGGCTGACACGACTTTCCCCATATAGGAAATAAAACGTTAAAATAAAAACAGATTAAGACAGATTACTATACCAAACACATAAAAGTGCATTTACTGAATTGGTTTTGTCTGCTCTTGTTTTTTCAAAGACAATGAGGAGCAAAGTACAATCTGATCCTTGTGTTCATTTTCTATATACTGTTAATCCCCAGACTGTTGTCAGTCTGACAACACTCAAAATTCAAAATCATCCTCAGTGCACACCTTTTTCTCCTCTGTGCTCAAGGTGCTCTGTTGTTTAAGTAGAAGAGAAAAGTTGGACATATTTCACAACCATTAGATGTCCAAGAAACCTCTGAAAATGAGGTCACAGTTACTTCCCGAGCAAAAACTTCTGCTTTTGCTCACAGACCCTAAATTTCAACAAATAACACAATAATATGGCAAAACTGTAAAGTGACACAAGAAGCTAGGGGAAGAGCCACATGTTCCATCTGAGCTTTGAGGAAAATAAACTCAGCTTTTCCTTGGATGTTCGTAGTTTTTCCAGTTCATACAGAACTTCAGCAGTCGGGTTTGTCACTGTGTTGTTCCTCCATCTCATTGAGCCTGCTCAGGATTTATTCAGAGGAAATGAGGAACAAAAAGACATTTTAATAGGTCAGGGGTTTGTGTTGCTCTTGTTGACTTTTAAGTTAAAAAAAAATCAAATGAATAATATTTCTTTTAAAAATGAATGTAACAGCACTACACACCAGCACTGTGCTTATTTTATATGTTAATCATAATATATTTATAATGGAATAACATGAGCTCAACAGTGTCACAAAAGTACAAACATTCGGTACTTAAGTAGAAGTACAAATACTACTGTTAAAAGTTGAGGTACTGATTGAAATTCTTTACTCGGGTAAAAGTAAAAAAGTACAGGCTCTGAAATGTACTCAAGAAAGTATAAAGTAGCTCTTTGCATGATGTTTCTATTTCTCTGTGCTATATTAACATGATGGTAAAATAATATCAGGAGATTGGAATACAAACCTTAGTCTAACTTTTTTATTCTAATTATGCTCAGCTTGAATCAGAAGAAAAAGAAGGAAAATAAAAATTTAGCCCACATGGTAGAGGGTGGAAAATGTGTACAGTCAGAGGTTAAAGTGGATTCAGCAGATGTGGGAACATTAAAATTGGCTGTAATGGCTCAGTGTGGGGGAAAAGACTCATAACTCACAATAATTTCTATTGCTTATTGTCTATTGTGTACAGGCTGTGAGCAGCTGACCTGCTGCTCTTTTGGAGGTACACAACTTCAACCAGATGTCTCAGGGACTCAGGGACCCTGACGATTCAGTCAGTCCTTAGAATCGTCATCTCTCCATCCTCCTATGCAGCCTCCCTGTGTGTGACTCGTCACTGGAAACACTATGCTGGGTCCTTCCTGAGGCTGTAAGTCACCATTTTCTCCACATGATGGCGCAGTCAAGCTGTGCGTGAAAACAAGGAAGGCCATTGCCCTTCTTTTCACCACTGCCAAGACAAACGTCTTAACCAATCATAAGATATTCCAGTAATTTTTGTCAGTTTATTTTTGTATTTTTGGTAAAACCCAACAGTAAATGTTTATGTTTTATATCATTTACTTATAAGGTGGCGAGTTTCAAACTTTTCTCCCTCCACATCACGTAGATGTTGTTCATATAAATAATCACACATCTCTGTATGATTAAAGGACCGTGTCAATCATTCATTATCTAAGAAATAAGCACACAGACACCACACATCAGCACTGAGTGTATTACGTGATGAAGAACTGCTTTGGGAGATTTTGCTAAACAAAATATTCACCACTTACTTTTCATCATGGTGGCATATTTACTATGGAACTCCAAAGTGTTCAAAATTAAATAAATAAATAGGTCAAGATGAAATAAATAACTATGTGAATAAATAAGACACAGATATGTAATGTCAGAATGATATTGTGAATTTACAAGTGTGTTATTCTGCCTAAATATTTATGCAGTTATTTATCTGACATTAACTCTTAATGTAGTCCCTAAAAACACTAAGCTTGACTTCACAAGTTAATCCTTCAGATGTTATAATACTGATACTGGAAACATGAGTATGTTGAGTGGTTGCTAGATCTAGTGTTTTGTTGGGAAACTAACTGATTAATGCTTTTGTAAAGTTTATTAGGAAAATATGACAATGAGCGCTTTCATCAGTGAGTTCGTTTAAATAGGCCAAACACTTATTTCAGGAAAGAATGGTGAAATTATTTTTATTTGTACACTTCCTTAAAAAAATTCATGTGGGGTTGCATTCAATTCTCAAGAACACAATTTATCACAGTTGCTCAAATTTCCACTGAAATGACCCTTCTCATCTCTCCCCTCCTTCTGTGGCACTCTTCTTTATCTGCCTCTTAGATTGTTCCCATTCAATATTGGTAGCAAGTGTGAGCTCACTCTTGCTGGCTTATAGTGAAGGTATTTCCGGTCATTATATTTAGTAAATGACGTCTGTGCTGTAGATATGTTTAACTTCTGCTTCCTGATGCCAGCTTTGTGCAAAATCTGTTTACAGTAAGATCAAACAAGATCTGCAAACTATTTCCAACAAGGCAAAAGTGTTTAAGGTTTTGCCAACAAAGTGATCGATTTAGTGGTGGGTTTAGGGTGCTGTGCATTCAAAGGGTGACATGCTGTTTTCTATCGATTCAGAAAAAAGGTTAAAAGGGAAAAAGAAGCCCCAGACATTTACATTTCAAAAACATTTATTAATATTTTAGAATTTGAAGTCCTTTGTCATCACATGGCATCTGTACCTGAATGGTAAATAAAATGAAGGGCATGTCCTTCCACAAAAAAAACTGTTTGTAACATGTAATATTTCTGCAGTGCTGTGGACACTTTCCCTTTTCCTTCCACTGTTAATGCAATCTGCAAAGTTCCGGTAAACCTCTCACTGTACATTCACGTGTCATGCTTAAACCGTCTCTGCTTGGCTCAGCTTTCAGCTTTCACTTGATGGAAGCCGTGATCCTCGCCCTCCTCAGCTTTGAGCGCAATGCTGTTCGTCCTCTTCGCCCTGCGTCTGATGGCGCGATCCGCCAGAAAGACCACGAGAACGATAAAAACCGCAGTGAAAATTATTATTCCCACCAGACCCCCCGGTGGCACTCCCCCCGAGGGCTGCCTGGTTGGATCTGGATATGGTACCGATACGGTAGTGGGAGTGTCTGGTGCCGATGTCCCTTCAGAGCTGTCGTCATCGCTTTCTACGCACTTGTATCCGTCCACTAGCACATATCCCAGAGAGCAGAAGCACACGTAGCTCCCGAATGTGTTCTGACATTTCTGTTCGCAGTAAAGGTCACTGCATTCGTCCATGTCTATGCACACGGTACTGTCCACTCTCTCCTCGACTACGTAGCCGTCGGGACAGTAACACTGGAAATTATTGTTCGGGTCACACTCCGCGGGGCATTCCTCCTTCCCGCAGAACAGCTTGCACTTATTCGCTGACTTCGGGTCCACTCGGTATCCATCATAACACGAGCACTTGTAGCTACCGTGGGTGTTGTGACACTCATGCTCACACGGACCAGACACGCACTCGTTCACGTCGACGCACTGGCCGTTGCGCGTGGAGTATCCCGCCTTGCAGATGCATTCGAACCCGCCGGGTTTGTTGACGCACACGGAGTTCTCCCCGGGACACTGCCGCGGGTCGTTGCAGTCATTGAAGTCCACGCACGACCTGCCGTCATCCGCCAGCTGAAAGCCACGATCACACATGCACGCGTAGGAGTCTCCGTTCATGTAGCAGATCTGCTCGCAGCTCAGCGCCAGACACGGGTCTCCCACGAGCTGCTGCTCGCAGGTCACTTTATTCGCAGGATTAAGGGTTTTTCCTGGTGGGCAGTAGCACGAAGGCATCTTGTTAGGACTCTCCGTGCATTTATATTCACACCCGCCCTCGTCAATCTCGCAGTTCCAGGGCGCCGGCTGCCACATCTCTGCGTAGCACAGATATTTGGTCTCAGATGGCATCCGGAGAGCGGTGCTTCCAGGAGGCGCAGACAGCAAGTCTCTGACCACAAACCCATACGGAGTGGTGTACATGACAGTCTCTCCCGGTGACTCTTCTTGACTTTGGCACATGCCAACGCTGGTGTACTCACAGAGAAACCCGGCGGCCTGATCCTGGCACGGTTTCTGGCTCCATCTGAAGTCCAATTCTGGGGAAACTGAGACGCAGCGCTGAGAAGAGCAGTTCATGTTAAAGTCTGGCAGCCAGTTTGAGAAGTCACTCTCGTCGTCTTTAGTTACCCACTCGTAGCCCCTCAGCCTGGCAACGGGGTCTGGGCAGCGGAGTGGTCGATGTAAACCGATCCAGAAGCTCCCCTTAAAGTTTCCCAGCAGAACAGAAAGAACATCGTGTGCTACAGATGAGCGCACGGTCATTAGTTGCCCCTCTTGATCTCTACATTCATTTTGCGCTCTGCTGAAATCGTTAGGGTCTCTGAACACAGCAAAACACTGGTTATTGATACAGTACCCCCCACTCGGGGCTATACTGCCGACTCTGTTCACCAGCGAGAGCAGCAGCAGGACCGCCAACTGCAGGACAGGATTCATGTTTGACCCTCGGCTGTCTTCCTTCAAGTTTATGTGCGTCCCGTCAGAGTATGGGCCTGCTTTTGTGAAGAACCCTTTAGCTGGCATTTATAGCCCATCAACTCCATGTCAGTGTCCCGACAGAGGAAGGAAGTCGCTCTTAATCAGCCGGCTGCTCCTCACTTTGCCCCTCAGCTCTCTGAGCGGGCTAGACCACATCCCCACAATTACGCACGGCTTTTACGCACGTACGCAGCGAAGCCGTGTGCACGTAAGGGGGGCGGAGGTCATCAAACGGACCCCTCCCCTCTGTTTGCAATAAACCCCTCCCATCTCTCTCTATGTAGCATGTCTGTTATCGAGCAGCATTTCTGGGGTCAGATGTTTTAACCCCGCTTCCCTCAGGTTCTACAGTTTTTACATGTTTTTTTTGGGCATTCAAGTATTACTATCTCACAACAAGGTAGAATAAGAACGAAATTAACAGCTGTAAAGAGTTGACTTTCATGTAAGACAAGAGATAAGCCTTTTAAAAGCAGAATTCCATGCATTTTTGCTTGGCTCTGTTGTTGTGTGCTCTATGATGCCCTCAGAGCAGGCCCAAGTTGTTATGGAGCCCTGCGCATAGTTTCATTTGAAGCTTTTCCGTCAGCTTGACCAAAGAGGATATATCAAATGCAATTTAACACAAACCTAAAAATCATTTTCTTATATAAAAAGGATAGAGAAGAAAAATTGAAAGACCAAATATTTGTAGGGAAAAGAGCTCTTCACTTTTCAGAGATGGAATAAAAACAACAAATATGTCATATTAAAAGCAAATGCATTTGTTAGTGATAAACATATCTCACAGGCTAGTCCATATTAATCTGTAGGAAACACTCACCCATTGTTCTGTCGTCATGGGGGAGCATCACGGCGGCTTTGTTGTTGTTTGTTGCTTCCAAATATTCTGACAGTGCTCCTGGGGACACGTGATGGAATGAGTTGAGTTTATTTTAAAAACTTATAGCAAACTGTAGCTTTTGCAAGGGAACAAGACCCAAAGTCGGTCTTACTAAATGAAACAGCTAACTGAAGTGTAACAATTTTGGACTATAACTGCAAAGAAATCAGAGGTTCTGATTCATAAAGACACAATGCAGGTTACATAGCACGTCAGTGGGATATGCTGAGGATCAGAGGACATCCCTCTGACTATGTGACTAGCACAGTCCGTCGGGTCAGGAATCCATGGTTACATTTATTCCAGAAAAAGCAGCCAAATCAGTAACAACTTATCCTTATAGTATAACTTTAGCTAATGCAGCATTTTTACATTACAGGATGAAAGCATCAGGACTATGTAGGAACATGACTCACACATGAACATCACATATGTTCTCTGGTCTGCTTGTTTGAGTCTTATCTTTAATGAGGTCATAAAATACAGTAATTGTTGATGGAAACATACCTTTATCCCCCTGCATTTGTTCCCTTTGTGTTATCTTTTGCTTTTCACACCCAGAGGCGTACATCTTTTTTTTTCACTGCTAACACTGACAATGTGTCTGAGTGTGACCCCAGCTCTGACACAGACAGCAGAAATGGTAAAACCAGAGAAATGATAACACATTTATCAAAATATTTCACTTTGGTTTGCATGATCACTGATTTATCACATGCAAAACAAGTGCACATTTATCAGCCCGTCTTGTGTGACTTTAAAGGACTCTTGAGTTCCCAAAGAGTCCTGTGGCCTTTGGACCAGTGTGAATGTTTACTGTTACGTCTTATTAGTATTTTAAGTATTTTATTTATTGAATTTTATTGTTTTATTTATATTTTGATATTACTAGGGATGATGCAATGATCGGGGACCATTCTTAATTTTGTTGTACCTGTGACAATGACAATAAAGTTTCTGATTCTGAAAGTTAACCATTTAATAGCAATTTAAACAGTGTTACACCAGGTTTGTCTAAAAAAATAAAATATGAGGAAAGAAAAAGGGTAATATTGACTCCAAAATTAGCAAAGACAGTAACAAGTGAAAGCTAACAGTTGCACAGAGTGGTATTTTATATACAAAACCATAGCAGCACAGATTTACATTCATGATCAGTCCAGATCGCTCTGTTACACAGCAAAGACCATAACATTCAACCTCGTATGATGCGAGCATTAGGATTGCACAGACATGACAAAATGTTTGTTTCTGATACACAAAGAGTCTCCATTAGAATACTATTTCTTCCCTCTTTTATTCAAGGGAATTCAAGGGAATTTTTTTATGGACATTCCTCATGTCCACAAAAAAATAAACATAAAAATCAAAGTTTTACATCCAGGGAAATCATACATAAAGAGAATTTGGCGATTCACTCCAAAATGTCTTATGTTTGGGGCCAATTTTGTGAGCAAACGTCAGTCACGGTAAGTCGTTAAGGCTACAAAGAGCAACAGTAGCTCCTTCAAAACTGGAGAGTGACCGCAAGGTTTAACTTCTCAAATACAAAAGCATTTTCTTGAGGACCAATAAGATGGATCGCCTTGTAACAGCATGGCTGTTATGAGCTTATTTGGAATGGGACTCTAGCTATAGATAAACTTTTCAGTACCATTACTGTCAGATTTCTTCCATCATAGTATCATTTATACATTACTGCAAACTGTCGGTAATTTATCCACCTGTGCCAAAATGATGTCTGAATATATCCGATGAAGCATTTGTTTCTGCTTTTCAACTTTGAATCGAATCCTGAATTAATCTGTGCCACACTATTTTAACAAACAGACTGTGCAATGATTTTTCACGACATCTTCCAACATCTTTTTGCAGTTCCATCTAATATTTAATTGAAAACTATTTTTTTGTATATTTTTCTGGATTTTGTTTGAGCAGTTGTTGAAAAATGAATTCTTATTCTGGATATTATTACATACAATTCAAAAATATGTTTTCTTTACAAATAACTAGAAGAAAGACATAACGCTCAAGCGGCACATCGGGCCCACATGCTGAACAATGCAGGAGAGCAAAATTAAAGGTGCTGTGAGGGTTAACTCAAACAGCCTGCATGCGAAAACAATTTTGCTCAAAGTAGACAAGAAATAAATGACTCCACGCTTGTCAGCATAATTTTGGCACAAATGACACCCCATAAACTGAGCAGAATGTGTTTTAGTGGAATACAAACCATAGGCCAGTAACTGTGCTCCCATGTAGAAAACATTCAGATGAATATCTTAATGTGCAGCGTCTATACTCTAAATTTACTATGTGCCATTTATTGCAGTGCTGGGCTATGAAGCCTCTCCGCGGAGAAACCAGTGCGTTTGACTTGAAATGAAGGCTCAGCTGTGCGACTTCACAGGTTCAGTTCAAGTTTCTGGGTGTCATTTTTAATCTGCTTGTCGAAGGACAGCCTCTTGTAGGTCTCCGTGGTCACCTGCTGCAGATAGAAGATATCTATATCTGGTCGTTTGAGGGGTGGGAGTTCAAGACTGCCGCAACGTTTAAAGATGTTCCTCAGCAGGAAAACCAGCAGCACGCCAACCAGCACGATGAACACGGCGATGCCCAGGACGCTGCCGGTTTTGATGTAGGGGGGCAGTGAAGCCGGGTGAGCGCTGGTCGGCTCACCGGTTGATGTGACGCTCAGAGAGGGAGAGCCTGAGCCATCGTCTTCTTCCTCCTGCTCCTCGGACAGGCTCACGCACTTGCCATTGTCCCGCAGCTGGAAGCCTTCGCGGCAGCGACACCTGTAACCACCGAAGAAGTTTTCACACACGTGGTCACACATACGCTGAGCCTCGCATTCGTCTATATCTGTGCAAAAGTCTGTGCCGTTCACGTTGTCTTTAACGTAGCCATCGAGGCATTCGCAGCCTGCCGATGAGCTGCATCTGCAGTCCCTCTCGGTGCAGTTCAGCGTACACTTGGTGGGGTCTGACGGTGACACCATGTAGTCGCGCCGGCACACACACCGGTACTCCCCGTTGACTTTAGCGCAGTCGTGCTCGCAGGATTTACAGATCGTTAGATTTAGGCACTCTCCCTCCTCCAAAACGAAGCCGCGAAATCTGCACCTGCACTCATGGCCCTCGCGCGTACTCACACACATCTGATCAGCTGTGCATGCCTTACATTCATCCGCCTCCACGGAGCTCTTCCCCCCCTGGCCCAGGTCGTGGCCTTTGTTGCACTTGCACTGGAAGCTGTCACCCTCCCGCTGGGATCCTTGCGCGCACTCTGTGCACGGGCCCGTGGAGCAAGAGACGTTATTACGATGGAGGACGAGCCCGGTGGGACAGACGCAGCCGGGTACTGAAGAATCGCACTCGTGCTCGCAGCCTCCACCCATCACCTCACATTTCCACGGAGCTTTCAGCCACTTGTCGTAGCACAAGTGCTTCGAGTCTGGATATTTACCACCGAGCTTTCGTTCTTCAGCCGTGGTTCCCAGTGGAAAAACCTCCGAATAACCGAACTTAAAGGTCTCTAAGGTGTAGTTCACAGCTGTGCCTGGCGACGCATTCAACGGACTGCAATACTGGGTCATCTGGCAGAAAAATCCGTCCAGCTTTTGGTCTTGACACGGAACCCTCACCACTGTGGCGCCCTGTCCCTCCATCATGGAGACCACGGGGCAGTTCGGACCCGTCTCGTCGCTGCTCTGGAGCCAGTATTTACCGCTGAGTCTGGTTAGAGTCGTTAAATCACCAAGTTCTTCCTTGGAGTTGAACTGATATAAGCTTCCAAAATATTTCTCACACGTTTCTTTGGCGCCTCGAAGATCCACGGGAACGTCGAAAGCACAAAATGCATTCTTGGAACAACGTACGAGCGGAGAGAGGAGAGCTTCCTGCAGCCCGCAGAGGAAAAGCAGAGAGAAAAGAAGCATTCTCGGAATCATGGTGCCGATCTTAAAAAGGCCTCCGATTGTGACTCCGGTGGCGTGAACGTCTGTGTTTGACGACCTGAAGCTGATACAGCGGCTGAAAGCTGAGCATAGTCCCCATTTATAAAAGCGTCGACCTCTTTTTTTCTCGTCTCCTTCGTTTTTTTCCTCCCCTCAGGTCCAGGCGAGGAAGGAAGTTCAGTCGGGTCCGTCTGATTGCGCAGCCCCCACGCTCTCCAAAAGGCTTGCCCATCAAAACACGCGCTCACGAACTTTGAATAAGGTGAATTAAACCCCGCACTCTCCTCCCACCGGTGACTCTTCTCTCTCTCGATTTGTACAAAAACGGGAAGTTTAAATCTCTGAAACGACTCGAAAATCTGCCCCTCAGAAACGGACATCACATGTTGTATTTGCGATTACGCATGTTGAATTTAACGTAAAATGCCATGTTTGTTAAATGATTGTGTGATATCTAAATAAGAATTCTTTAGGTGGAGGCAGTTAAAGTAAGTACCAAGGCAAAAAAACAAGAGAAAAGTTCGAAATAAAGAGATCCTGGGCTCAGTACCTTACCAATCAATAAAATAAAATAAAATAAAATAAAATAAAATAAGCGTCTTAGAAAGGCTGATTGCAAATTGTTCTTAAATATTTTAACACGATATATTTGAAGAAATCTAAACGAACCGATGGAATTAAGGCTTATAATCAACATGAGTCATTCAAACGCTATTTACTCAGGATAAATAGAGATTTATTAGTGTAAATGATAAACAGTATTGTTATTCAAATCTTAATTATTATATTTTACTTTACTTTTCTGCTTCTGCGTCATCGCAGACCCCATCAGCAGCTGGTCTTCCAACACAGGAGGCTCATACAGTGTAGCACAGGAAAAAAATAGTGACTTGGTGGTTGTACATGTAGCTGTTAAAGAAGCAGATATTTCCTACAGGAACAGGGCCAGAGCTGAAGGTGGCCGTGACCACCTCAGACTGAAACGCAGCCACCCCCACATTATCTGATTTTTTTCAGTAACAGACATCCAGCTGTCAGAATTTGGTTCGTCTGAAAGAAGAATCAATCAATCAATCAATCAATCAATCAATCAATCAATCAATCAATCAATCAATCAATCAATCAATCAAATCTGTATTTCCAACATATAAGTAACAAGTTTTAATACACATAAAAAACAAATGAATATTAATTCAAAGAAGGCCATCACATTCACATGAAAAAAAAAGTTGACAGTTTTCCAATGAAAAAGCATTAGCCTTATCTACCTCCATCTGCTTTGAGTATACTGTCAGTTTAATAAATATTTATAAATATGTAAAGAAAACAACATAATTGATACTTCTTTATAAACTGATCTTTAACTATTTTATAATAATAATAATAATAATGGATTGGATTTATATAGCGCTTTTCAGGGCCCTCAAAGCGCTTTACAATTCCACTATTCATTCACTCTCACAGTCACACACTGGTGGAGGCAGCTACAGTTGTAGCCACAGCTGCTCTGGGGCGAGGCTGCCATATCATGCCATCGGCCCCTCTGGCCATCACCAGTAGGCGGTAGGTGAAGTAAATGTCCTGTATTTTGTATAGCGCTTTACACACATATTCACACACTGGTGATGGCAGCTACATTGTAGCCACAGCCACCCTGGGTCGCACTGACAGAGGCGAGGCTGCCATATCGCGCCACCGGGCCCTCTGACCACCACCAGTAGGCAATGGGTGAAGTGTCTTGCCCAAGGACACAACGACCGAGACTGTCCGGGGCTCGAACCGGCAACCTTCCGGTTACAAGACGAACACCCAACTCTTTGAGCCACAATCGCCACGATATTTAATGGTAAATATCCAAACTTACAGTTTTTTTATAAGATGTTATTATATACAATTCAATTCAATTCAATTTTATTTATATAGCGCCAAATCACAACATAAGTTGCCTCAAGGCGCTTCATAGATACAGAGAAAAACCCAACAATCATATGACCCCCTATGAGCAAGCACTTTGGCAACAGTGGGAAGGAAAAACTCCCTTTTAACAGGAAGAAACCTCCGGCAGAACCAGGCTCAGGGAGGGGCGGCCGGTTGGGGTGAGAGAAGGAAGACAGGATAAAGACATGCTGTGGAAGAGAGACAGAGGTTAATAACAGATATGATTCAATGCAGAGAGGTCTGTTAATACATAATGAACGAGAAAGGTGACTGGAAAGGAAAAACTCAATGCATCATGGGAATCCCTCGGCAGCCTATGTCTATTGCAGCATAACTAAGGGAGGATTCAGGGTCACCTGGACATGTCCTGGTCAAAAATGACTCCAAGGTTCCTCACAGCGTTACTGGAGGCCAAGGTAATGCCATCCAGAGTAAGAATCTGCTTAGATACCATATTTCTAAGCTTTTCAGGGCCGAGTACAATAACCTCAGTTTGATCTGAATTAAGAAGCAGAAAGTTAGCGGTTAATTATGGAGTTCCACAGGGTTCAGTGCTAGGACCAATTCTGTTTACACTATACATGCTTCCCTTAGGCAGCATCATCAGAAGACATAGCATACATTTACACTGCTATGCTGATGACACCCAGCTCTATCTGTCCATGAAGCCAGATAACACACACCAATGAGTTAAACTGCAGGAATGTCTTAAAGACATAAAGACCTGGATGGCCGCTAACTTTCTGCTTCTTAATTCAGATAAAACTGAGGTTATTGTACTCGGCCCTGAAAAGCTTAGAAATATGGTATCTAACCAGATTCTTACTCTGGATGGCATTACCTTGGCCTCCAGTAACGCTGTGAGGAACCTTGGAGTCATTTTTGACCAGGACATGTCCTTCAATGCACATATTAAACAAATATGTAAGACTGCGTTCTTCCATTTGCGCAACATCTCTAAAATTAGAAATATCCTGTCTCAGAGTGACGCTGAAAAACTAGTTCATGCATTTATTACTTCCAGGCTGGACGACTGTAATTCATTATTATCAGGAAGTCCTAAAAACTCACTGAAAAGCCTTCAGCTGATCCAAAATGCTGCAGCAAGAGTCCTGACAGGGACTAGAAAGAGAGAGCATATTTCTCCTGTTTTGGCTTCCTGTTAAATCCAGAATTCAAAATCCTGCTCCTCACATACAAGGTCTTAAACAATCAGGCCCCATCTTATCTTAATGACCTTGTAGTACCATATCACCCTATTAGAGCACTTCGCTCTCGCTCTGCAGGCCTACTTGTTGTTCCTAGAGTATTTAAAAGTAGAATGGGAGGCAGAGCCTTCAGTTTTCAGGCCCCTCTTCTGTGGAACCAGCTTCCAGTTTGGATTCAGGAGACAGACACTATCTCTACTTTCAAGATTAGGCTTCAAACTTTCCTTTTTGCTAAAGCATATAGTTAGTGCTGGACCAGGTGACCCTGAATCCTCCCTTAGTTATGCTGCAATAGACGTAGGCTGCCGGGGATTCCCATGATGCATTGAGTTTTTCCTTTCCAGTCACCTTTCTCACTCACTATGTGTTAACAGACCTCTCTGCATTGGATCATACCTGTTATTAACCTCTGTCTCTCTTCCACAGCATGTCTTTATCCTGTCTTCCTTCTCTCACCCCAACCGGTTGCAGCAGATGGCCCCGCCCCTCCCTGAGCCTGGTTCTGTTGGAGGTTTCTTCCTGTTAAAAGGGAGTTTTTCCTTCCCACTGTTGCCAAAGTGCTTGCTCATAGGGGGTCATATGATTGTTGGGTTTTTCTCTGTATCTATGAAGCGCCTTGAGGCGACTTATGTTGTGATTTGGCGCTGTGTAAATAAAATTGAATTCAATTCAATTGAATACTCTTTAAAAAAACCTTCCAGGAGAGACACTGACTCATGCACCTTGAAGCCAGGAGAACACCCATAGGTTCAAGAATAGCCTCAGAGGCTGAGAGGCAATTGTCTTATTTATGGTCAGAATAAATCAGTCATCAGTCGTAAGCTGGTATTCCCTCAGATAGGCAGGCTTTTCCTTAGAGTGGATGGTGCTTGCAGAGGAAATAGGAACAGGAGGGTTGAATAAACTTCCCATACTGTGACAGGATGCAGAAACAAAATGTGACTGCATTACATGTATGCGCTATGTTGTTGGTTGAGCTGCTTGGTTTCTAGGTGGAGTATCAGTCACAGGGATTAGAATGATGCCCCCACTGAAGCGATGCAGAGTGATTTAGCTGATGCAAATATGGATGATATATATATCAGTGCAGGACAGTTTAGAGTTATGAGGAAATCAATGTGGAAACATGAGCTCTGACTTATCGTTCTGACAGCAGGAGGAGTATATGACACATTATAAAACTATGTGCAATCCACAGAGGTTGTAAGCATAATGCTATTTCAGCGGCTCCTTATTTCCCCTGTGAAAGGGGTGTGGTGGGATGGGTGGAGGGGACGTGACCAAACTTCTTTGTTCACACCATAGGAAAAAAAATTAAAACCTGTGGAGTATTTTCATTGAAGTTCTGGACATTTAATTCACAGATGCTGACCTTTGCCAGCAGTGGGCAGCAGGCATTTAGTCCAACAAGAGGTAGGCGCTCCGTCAGCTTTGAAAAATCAGGGAACTCAGCCCTGTTGATAGCTGATATGGCCCGAAACCTGTTTTGTTTTGTCTCAATCAAAGGGAGCTCTTGGCTTTGATTTTGTTTTCTCAGTCTGACCATTTCAGTTTGTCCTTGTTGACCAATGTCCTGCTCACAGGTCGGTGTTTTCCATATTCTATGTAATTCCCATATATTAAATCCCATATAATTACAATCACGATACAGCTCCATCTCAATATATCTCCCATAATAATGGTGTTATCAGGATGATTCTGTGATGCACTGGAAGAAAATCATAGACAGATCATGATAACCAATTGGTTATGATACAACAAATCATTTTTAAGTATTTTGTGGATATTTTGATGACTCCATTTACATGTAGGGGATTTTCACATACTTCTCTGAAGAGGTATGTGCCATCGTGCCTAGACCTCTTGCCCCTCCTTTGCCCCCCATGTAAAGTCTCTTAGATCCGCCACTGCACTACACAGTATTGAGTCAATACTTTAGCTCCACCTTTACCAGCTGCAACATTAAAGGGACGTTCATCAGTGTATCCAGGGTCTAATAAATAAAACCTGATTCCCTCATTGCAAAAGTTCAAGACATTTCTGTCTGAAATTGTTAGAGATTAGCATTCATGCACTTCTAGATGCATCCATCCAGTAATATAAGAAACTGTACTGCTGAATGGTGTGTGGTACTAAAGTTTTCATTAAGTGAGCACTTCTTCCATTGCTGCTCTGCCCAGTAGTCTATTTAAAACTAGCGAGAGCAGTTTGGCCTTAACTGCACCGTTAAGGCCTTGTTTGTTTCCTGATGGCAGCGACAGACTTTCTGCTCCCCACTGCCGGTCAAATGTCCAGGTCAGCTTCTTCATCCTGTCGGAGGAGTGCAGGAAAACAAGCCATAATGTGATGGAATATTACAAAGTGTGTGGGAAAGCAATATGCAGTCAACTTAATATTCATCATGGTGCTGCTTTCTAGCCTCTACTCTTGTGTTGTTTTATAGCAGGCGACCTGTTACACTTATAATTATTGTATCCTCAGACAGATCCATTATATAAACAGCGTTGATGCTGTCTCTCTTGATGACCTCATCAATCTCGCTAAACAGACATCACAGTGGTCTCCAGTACCCCCACTGTATAAAAGAACAAGTCCTTAAACCACAGCATACTTTCTGTCCAATGAAGACCTCCGGTTAAACTTTCCCTGTCTTTAGAGACACTGAGAGAAATAAAATCATCACACGGCCCGTTGAAACCATCTGCTTCAACACGACGCAGCTCAGAACCGGTGAGGCTAACCCATAAACAGCATCCGGGCTGATCCAAGTCTGGACAGACAACTGTGTGGAACAGTTTCCAGTTTTTGTAGACAGACAATGTGTTCCATTAATACCCCAACCCTTCCTCACCAGAATCTAAACTCAGTGTGACCCTACCATAACTGTATGTAACGGTATACACCTACCCACAGACGCCTTGATATCATAACTTAAATTCAGTCTCCACAGTCTCTAGACTACCTGCAGTCTACCTAGAGCTTCGGAGGCGGATGTGAAGTTAGGGAAGCCCAACATGGTTGGATACGATGTGTATTTGAGGTTTGATGTGTCGGTATTTCAGGAAAATAGTAAATAGTAAAAAAATAGTAAAAAAACCCCACAGACAGGTACCTGTCAGGTAAACCTGTGCTCATCCCGTAAATCCTGCTCCCTAGGAGGAGTCGTTACCTCCCAGAAGGTGGTAGCACATGAGAACTAGAAAAGTGCCTGGTACTTCTTCTTCTTCTTCTTCTTCTTCTTCTTCTTCTTGTCCTTAGCAGGCGACCAGCGGCGGTGGTCTGCCGCGCAACCAGTACGCTGCTGTAGGTGCCGCAGGTTCTTTTGCTTGACCAACGATTATCTTCCACGCTTTTCGATCTAAGGCGATGGTTCTTGCCTGCTCGAGGTCAAGTCGAAGGGCCTTCAAATCATCCTGGATTTGTTTCATCCATGTCTTCTTTGATGCATTTTGATGCACCCTCCAATTGGTGGGGGGGGGGGGTCAACCAGAGTAGGCCATGGGGGTAGTGGCTCGGGTCCATTCGACAAATGTGGCCAAACCAACGGTGCTGGATTAGGTCGCTGATCGTCGGTTGGCTGCCGCAGCTGGTGAGGATGGTGTCATTCAAATGACGGTCGCGAAGGGAAACGCCGAGAATGCATCTAAGGCAACGCATTTGGAAAACTTCGAGCTTGCTCAGGTCGTGTTTGAGCATTGTCCACGTCTCCGCGCCGTAAAGTAGAATGGGCAGGATCAGGGTTCGGTAAAGGCGGATCTTTGTCGCCAATGAGATGTTATTCTTCTTCCAGACGCACCAGCGCAGGGAAGCGAATGCTGCCGCCGCCTGCCCAATTCTGGAGCGTATCTCCACTGATGATGCCACTTTCTACTCCAAACTGTACGGCCTCAAGGTTAACGCCGAGAAGACCAAAGTCCTGACCACCGACGGCTCACCAATGATCCTCCACCTCGACGGTGTGCAGATCAAACAAGTGCCTGGTACAGAGGGTCATACATAGGTACAGGCACTAATGGGTACGAGCATGCCTGAGGGGGTGAGAGGGTGATGGGGGCGAGGGCTGGGGTGAAAAAAACAGTCCCTGGATACTACGAGCTCAGTGTCTGTGCAGTTTTTCCTTTTAAGGGAATAGTGTTGTATTTTGCAAATGAACAGTATGTAGGAGAAGGTAATGAATCACAGGAACTGATTTGCAAACAACTGGACATGAAAAACTTAAACTAATAATCCAGTTTAATATTACAGTGTATTTCCAACTAACTAGGCTAGTTAGTTAAAGAAACATTAGTTAGTTATTTCTAAATATGTAATGTATTTTGGAGAAATGGAAAAGTGAGGTTAGGGGTCAAATATGCTCATGATATTTGGATGCAAACTATAATGTGATATTTAAGATCCACATACATCATTCCCCCTTACGTCTGCGTGCTGTCAATGCAAATAACGGCAACAAGAAACATAGTTTTAAATGGCTCTACCAAGATATTATATTATCTTAAGGTCAAAGTGACAATACCTAAGGTATTAGGATTAATCTGCTGACACTGAATGAGAGGTCACAGGTCAAATATGATATTTTAAATCTTGATTCAGTGCTTTCTATGTTGACACACCACACGTGTAAAGCACCAGTCAATCATCAAACTGGCCTTAAAGACCTCAAGTGGGTATGAAGTAAATCTTAATGGATTTTATCAAAACTCATTCTTTGAGTTCTTCTGCAATTCGGGTGTGAAATTTATGGTTTTCGGGGTTGTTATGGTTAAATCGGTTTCCCTGGGTCGTTCCCGTGTTGTAGTTGTGCGTCTTATTTTGAAAGAAATATTTACGTGTTACCATAGCGACCAGAGAGCATTAAGGGACAGAGAGGAGGATGTTACTGTCAGTGTTGTTGGTGCATTTCAGGAGGACGCTGCTAATAAAGTTGCACAGTGAATTCGTGTTTATCATTATATTAACAAAATACCACAGTTTTTGTCTTGGTCGTATCATTTTACTAGATATGACTGCTGCATTTGACACAGTGGATCACGACCTGCTGATCTCTCGTTTACAGCATTGTGTGGGCATTTCTGGCTTTGCACTCCTGTGGATAAAATCATATTTGTCAAACAGGAGCTTCTGTGTTAAGCTGGGCTCGTCAACGTCCTCTGTGGCCCCTCTGCCATGGGGTGTCCCACAGGGATCTATTCTTGGGCCATTACTGTTTTCATCTCCTGCCACTGGGTGCGATCTTTCGTAAACATAAAGTTTCATTTCATCTATATGCTGATGATTGCCAACTTTATTTTCCTTTCAGTCATTCTGATACTTCCCCACTTAGACTCCTGCTTGATTGCCTTAGTGATGTTAAGTCATGGATGGCTCAAAACTTTAAATTTTAATGAACGTAAAACGGAAGCAATTCTGTTCGGCCCGAATCGTTCCTCTGATATCCCTGATGATGACCTTGCTGCTCTGACCCCTCACCTGAAGAGCTCGATTACCAATCTTGGGTTAAAAATCGACTCTGCACTTACCTTTGATGGCCATGTGAATGCGGTGGTGAAATCATCATTCTATCAACTCAGGCGTCTGTCGAAGGTTAAACCTTTTCTTTCAAGGCGTGACTTGGAGACTGGTATCCACGCTTTTATAACCTCACGCTTGGATTATTGTAACTCCCTTTTAATAGGGGTTGGACTGGGCACTCTGACACGCCTGCAACTAGTCCAGAATGCTGCGGCACGGTTTTTATCTGGTAAAAGGAAATTTGAGCACATTACTCCGGTCCTGGCCTCCCTGCACTGGCTTCCAATTGAATTTAGGATTCATTTTAAAGTTCTTTTATTGGTTTTTAAATCTTTAAATGGTCTGGCACCTGCGTATCTGTCTGATTTGCTGAAGCCCTATGTCCCCACTCGTTCGCTCCGGTCAGCTGAGCAGCTGTTGCTCTCAGTCCCCAAATCACGGTTGAAACTGAGAGGAGACCGAACGTTTTCTATTGTGGCTCCTGAGCTTTGGAATAATCTTCCTTTTCACATTAGGCGATCGACATCAGTGCTGGTTTTCAAATCCAGATTGAAACCGCATTTTTATTCACTGGGTTTTGATTCAGTGGTTGACTGACTTGTATTTTATTGTTTTCGCTATGTTTATTATTTTATCGTATTTATTATTCTTATGGTATCTATTATGTTTCTGTTGTTCAGCACTTTGGTCAGCCTTGTGTGTTTTTAAAGTGTTATATAAATAAACGATGATGATGATGATTTTATTTTGTTGCATTTATCCGCCACACCTTCAAATGAAAATATTGTCTGATATTAAACCGTCCGTGGGGCAAAAATGTTTGGGGACCACTGCTTTAGACCCATACTTTCAGAAATTGCAAGGTATTTCTTACAGATATTTCTTAAGATATTTCTTACATGCATTTATAAATGACTGCTTAGTTTATGAGAAGCTTAACAGTGCCATCCTCCAAGCCTATGAACTTGTACCTGAAGCCTATAGGCAGCATTTTAGAGGTTTGGAGTTGGCGCAGGGTCAGTCCTACCTTGACTTTGCTATAGGGAGAAGGCAAAGCTTTTTGATAGGTGGTGTTCTGCAAGCCAGGCTAACAATATGGGGTCGTTACGTGAGCTTGTGCGGTTGGAGGATTTCAAGAACGCGGTGCCTGAGTGTATTGCTCTTTATTTAAGTGAACAAAGGGCTATCACTTTACAGCAGGCTGCCACGCTGGCAGATGAGTTTACCCTAACTCATAAAACAAATGCTGTAGAATGTGACATCCTTTCTCACCATAATACATCTTGGAGAGGTAAGAGTGGGCCAGTTAACAAGGCTGAAAAAGTTGTGGTTTCAAGACCCAAAAGGAAGCTTTGTTTCTTCTGCCACAAACCTGGACACCTTGTTGCTAACTGTTTGAAGCTGAAACTCAAACAGAAAGTGCACTCAAAGCAAAAAGGGCCTGCTTTGAGAAAAGTCAGTCGTGGTTCTCAAACTGACAAGGTTGTCAGGCCCAGCAAAGGACCACACTTGGGGCATAGTTGTTTAAGGGGCTCCTGTGGTCAGTGTAAGGGGTCAACTAACCCTGAGCTGCCGCTGGTTGACCATTTCTCAGGTCATTTCTCAGGTCCTATTTATTTATACGGAATAAATAAAGGTTTACAGTCCTAACAATATATGTAAATATATGTAAAGCAGCTCATAATAAGAGTGCAATCATTTCAGTGTGATGCAAAAATTAAAAATGTTCAGATAAAGTAGCTAAGAACCTAACCAGTTTCTAAATGAAATGAGCAAGAGGTCATAAAACCTACTTTTTGTCTCCGACTTTGGATCAGAGTACACACTAAAAGTGCAGGACAAAAAACTTAAAGTTTTTTGTCCTGCACTTTTATCACACCTGAGTGGTCGTGGATGTCAACTTCATTAATGATACTTGACTCAAACCCTGTGTCTGCCTTCAAAGCTCATCTTCTTGTCCAGTGATCACACACACTACAGTGGCTGCCCTCATCTTAACATCAGCACACTGCTTCCCAGACTTTCATCCCCAACTCAGTAGGTGTGAGTGGGCAGCGGGTGGCTGCTCGCTCATATCGCAGAGGAAAAGGAAACTGTTTCCATGTCCGGGATGAAGATGAAAGGAAGGAGTGCTGAGGTTAGTTCACCCACACCTACATGCATGTAATCTTATCTAAACATAAGGACATAGTCACTTACTGTGTGTGTGTGAGAGACAGTGAATGTGTATATTTGTGTACACACACATGCCACTTTCATTTATCTGTCGTCCTGTTCCAGCCACACCCAGAGCTTAGTCAGTACCCCGAGGAACTGACTAAGCTCTGCTATGTGATGGTCTGCCCCGCGGAGCACACATGCAGATATGGTGCCCATGACCACCCAGAAGACTTTTCCTGTTCTCCAGAGAGTGGCTAGACTTTCTGTAAACACCACACACACATTGAGAGGACAAATTGATCCTTTATAATCAAAAACTGAAATATTTTAGCATACATCTGCTGTTTAAGTAGAAGTAAATTCTGTCCGTCAGGAACTGGGTGGAGAGGAGGACAGAAGAAGTCATTCAGTGTCAGCAGAGTCTCGATCAAAGCGTGCCGTTAGGCTGATGTTCACCTGCTTGCATTTTTTCTTGGCTAAACCAGAGTATCATATCTTTATTCTCTTCCCCCTCCTGCCCCCCCCCCCTCTTTCTTAAATAGATAACTATCATATCTGATATCATATCTCACAGTACAATAATATTGAATGGGTTGCATTGTTGTATTTTGTCATGTTTCTCAGGTCTTTGTCTGAATTTCTACGAACATTATTGCTAAGGATTGTCTTATTGCATTGGAGTCACACTGGGTTAAATATGTACACTTGGGTTTTAAGGGGTATTTATTATTTTCTTCTTTTTTTGGGTTGTATGGAAGCCCCAAATGCAATTTCATTGTTCTTGACAATGACAATAAATAAATAAATAAATACTAAATACTAAATACTAGTTCACATTTATTTCTCTTTTTTATTTCTTTCGTAACATTTATTTAACCGTATTTATCTCTTATTGGACAGTTTGTCCTGTGTGAAAAAAGCTTTTGGGTTTCCTCCATATTTGTAAATCTCAGCCTGATCGTTTTTGCTCACAACACCTCAAAAGTAAAAAACTGTTTTTTCATGAATATTTTGCTATAATAATTTAGCAGCAGTGACTGCATTTTAAAAATGCCCTTTAAGTAAGTAAGTAGGTAAAGCTGATTTATGTAGCTCTTTTCACAGACACAAAGCCAGGAAAGTAAAAACGAATTATTACAAAAGATATAAAACAAAAATAAACCACAATTGTTGCAACACAAAACCTCGTTAAAACAGAATAAAGAGTAGATAACATAAAAATACATAAATAAAGAAGGTCAACAGAAGACCTGGTTGAGCACAAACGTTTTGAACTGCTTTTTGAAGGAGTCGACTGAAAGGAAAACTATTCCAAAACACTGGTGCCACAGACTGAAAGGCTTCGATCTTGTCCAAAGGACAAATAACACATCATGAGCCTGTGAAGGAAGACTGCGGGCAGCTGTGTATTTAACAAGAAGTTGAGATGTATGTTCTGGATCTTGAAAATCCAGTGAACTAGTAGACTGGTTTGTCAGGGAGTCAGCATGTTAGCCAGATTACTGTATGTAAAGATTTTGTTGAGAAAATGAATGCAGGCTTTAAAGCACTTTGAGTGCTCAGGTACAAAAGCACTATACACAAAGCAGCCGGCTTACCCTTTACTCAGAGCATCAGTAAAGCTCTGTGGCAAACTATGGCCAGTTGTGGGCATCTGGCTGCACAGGAAAGACAACAGACTTTTCATCTGTTTTCTCCTGAACTAAAGCAACATTTGGACCTCTGTATTGTGTATTTTTCAGTGTGGAACTGTTTGTTTACCATATGCATTTAAATAATGAGCCCCAGGTATGCTTGTGCACAATCTGACACATTCCTACCAATAGTATTTCCTGGATCAGCAGGTGCCAATGATGCATTGAGATATTATGTAAAAGATAAACAGGCACAGAACTCTAACAACATGTTCAAAACATTAGCAAATGTTTTTACTTTTTCATTTTTAATATAAATAAATAATCAGGCTCCATCTTATCTTAATGACCTTGTAGTACCATATCACCCTATTAGAGCACTTCGCTCTCGCTCTGCAGGCCTACTTGTTGTTCCTAGAGTATTTAAAAGTAGAATGGGAGGCAGAGCCTTCAGTTTTCAGGCCCCTCTTCTGTGGAACCAGCTTCCAGTTTGGATTCAGGAGACAGACACTATCTCTACTTTCAAGATTAGGCTTCAAACTTTCCTTTTTGCTAAAGCATATAGTTAGGGCTGGACCAGGTGACCCTGAATCCTCCCTTAGTTATGCTGCAATAGGCTGCTGGGGATTCCCATGATGCACTGGGTGTTTCTTCTTCACTCACTATGTGTTAACAGACCTCTCTGCATTGAATCATATCTGTTATTAATCTCTGTCTCTCTTCCACAGCATGTCTTTATCCTGTCTTCCTCCCCTCCCCTAACCGGTCACAACAGATGGCCCCGCCCCTCCCTGAGCCTGCTTCTGCCGGAGGTTTCTTCCTGTTAAAAGGGAGTTTTTCCTTCCCACTGTCGCCAAAGTGCTGCTCATAGGGGATCATATGATTGTTGGGTTTTTCTCTGTATCTATTATTCTAGGCTCTACCTTACAATATAAAGCACCTTGAGGCGACTGTGTTGTGATTTGGCGCTGTGTAAATAAAATTGAATTGAATTGAACTGATATGAGTAATGCGTTTTGCTGGGTAACAGTAACCACAAACAAAAACTGTGTTTGGTCAAAAGCTGCACTTTGACATTTTGGTTAAAATCAATTGTTGTGTTTCAAAAACTGGAAATCTCCTTGAACATCACTGCTGCCCTCACAGGAAATGACTTCTTTAAAAAAAGAGGAAAACCCATTTCCACTGCTGTCACAGTCTGAGGTATGTTGTTGGCATTATTGTGACATAATATGACAAATAATGAGTCTTTTTTTCACCTCTTGTGCGCTGCTGTGACAACAAATACAAACACATTTTTTTAAATAAGATGAGACAGACCAGAAAACCACAAAGTGGGAAACAGCCCACTTAAAAATATTGGGAAAAAAATGATTTAACATCCCCAGCAGTAGACTACATCATGAAAATGTTCACACAAAGCAGCAGAACATGGTGATCCTGTCCTGAGCTTCAAGCATTTGGACCAAATTTCAAACCAGCCAGTCTCAGCTGGTAGGGATGCGTCTTGCTTTGCTTCTCGAGCCCTCACTGACCTGTGAGAAACTTGCAGAGAGGATATTGTGTTTCACCATCTGAGCTACACAGATAAATATGCACAGCATAAATCATGTCCTGTGCTGCAGTGCAAGGAGGAGAAAGGTAGATCCACTGCTTCAATGGTAGGAAATGGCCCAGCACTCTTGGATGATCTCACATGCTTTCAGGTTAAACAAGCAAAAAATATTTCAGCATCATCATCATGGACATCATCTTTGTTTTAATTCCAGATTTTTTCCCTTTTTGTTGGAGAAAGCCTCTGGTTCTTGTAATACTGACTCTACCAAAAGTTATTGTTTGACAGTTACATATTGTATCTAGCTTGAGATTTCCTGAATTAATCACGCTGGAGATTTTTGTGATGAGCTTTAGAGAAAGTCCATCAGAACTGGACAGGAATACCTTTTATGAAAATGATCTTCGCATCTTCCAGTGTAGCTCAGATCAGCTTTACTACCTCACACAAGTCTCATATTGTTTTACACCAGACTAAAACTGTCACGGAACGCTGTGCGGCAGGCAGGAGTAGGACCCAAAATGCAGGACTCACAGGCACGAGGGAATGAACTCAAAACTCAGCTTTATTTGCTGGCAGAACAAATATACAACTTAAACTAATACTGGGAACTTGGAAAACTCACAGAGAGACACACAGGGAGATCCACACAGCAAGAGGGACGACGTCACACTGAACAGAGGGAGACGCAGACAGAAATACACAGAGGGTTAACGAGGGAAGTGGGAACACACGGGGAACACAGGTGACACTGATAATCATAACGAGACAGGGCGGGGTGAACTGAACACTGACGGGAGAGGTGAAACAGGAAGTACAGGAGGAGAGAGAGCACGAGTAGAACACCAACGTAACAGGCAAGGGAGACATGGAATAAACACGAAAGGGGACGAGGGCTCATAAATACATAGAGGGCACACAGGGGGAAGAGAGAGCACGGGGAGAACTTAGACATAATGGGTAGGGGAAGCATGGAATAAAATACAAACATACAAGGAAACTAAGAACACTGGGCCAACATGGCCCAGGACCATGACAAAAA
Organism: Copadichromis virginalis; assembly: GCF_057382275.1. Classification (NCBI taxonomy): domain Eukaryota; kingdom Metazoa; phylum Chordata; class Actinopteri; order Cichliformes; family Cichlidae; genus Copadichromis; species Copadichromis virginalis. The sequence continues at coordinate 251,725 of NC_140632.1, read as the reverse complement.
CAGTAATTCCCAGAACCTTGTATACACACATGCTGCCTAACGAATAGTGGCATTGTAAAGCGCTTTGGGTGCCTTGAAAAGCGCATTTGTCGCAGCACCTTAGTCGTGTTGCTGTGACGTCGTTGTATCCAAATATGGCAGTTTAAGCATCCTTCCCCTGAATTCGGACACAGCCACAGACTGGTTCGTGAGCAGTCATGCTGTAGACTGACTGACTGACTGGTGACCAGTTCAAACCAAGAGCTGCGAAAGTCAGCTGATTCAGTGCATCTCTAATTTAAATTCATTTCCAGTAATAATATCAAACAATGAATAGACTTGAGGTGAACAGAGACACACCTTTACTTAATTTTGCACTCTTTTTTAAAGATGAATTTTTCCACCACTAAATTAAGGTGCAAAATTCTCACAACAGGTCATTAGGTGCAAACCACAAGACCAGAAATAAAAATAAGTTGTTAAAACAGACTTTCACTAGCTGGGCCCACGTCCTCATTTTAGGTTTGACAGTGTTTTAATAGGTAAAGGTGAATGCTGGGACATGAATTGAGCTGCAGTTTGGGGAAGGCCTCGAAGGGGACTGGCGACGGCTCCCGGGCCTGGCAGATCCCCGTGGACTAAATAGAAATGAAGAAGTTAAAGAATTGAGAACAAGGAGGGAGGGACGGTGGGGCACGTAAACGAGAATGAACAGTTTGCAGAACTGGGGGAACCTATACAGATGACAACCGGAAGGAGCGTGTTTGGAGGCGTGGTCCCGCTCCTGAAATTCCGATACATTATCTCCAAATAAACTGTATTTAAGGGCTGGAAGTAGCCCCTGTGACCCACTGCTGTCTTGGAGCCTCAGGCTGAGAGAGCTGAGCAAGGGTACGTACGCAGTAGACCTACATGGGGTGTGTAGGTCTGCTACCTTGCTTCATCGTGTCTTTTGACTCTAATAGGAACCACATGTCATAAAGAGAACATCGTGTTATATTCAATAAGACCAGAGCCACAGATTGAAATAATAAACTCATCAGGAACTTCATTACTCAGCTCATAGATCGGGTGGCTGAGGGGTCATTTTTCCAGAGATATCTATACGATCTGACATTTTTTTCAACTAAAGGAGTCACCCTCCTGCTGTACATTACAGATCTAAGGCACTTCAGCACTGGGCCCACTTTTAAAATCTGGAAGCTACATCCATGTGTTATATCTATGAAAAAACCTTTCACATGCTGGAGGGTCGACAGCGAGTTCTCTGTGTTTTTGTCCCTGGTAGAAACTGCTTATATAGCACACAGTCCTTTGGCCCATTGTCAGCACAAGAATAATGATGAATCCTCAATACCCCCCTTTTCTTTTTCCAAACTAAGATTCAAAAATGGAGTTTTCTGTAATGTTTACTGGACAGTGAAACTGTGTGCAGCACCATCTTCCTACGACAGCTGACAGAAAATATGAGAACGCAGCTTTTAGAAATAAACTAGCCATTGAGCCGCTGTTGTTGCTACTTTACTGTTATCCTAAAACAGCATAGTCTCAAAGCATAGTCTCTCTTTTGTGGAAACCAGCAACTGCTCTCTATTTTCCTCAGTTGATTGGCTTTAAAAGGGCTCTCACTTGTATGAAGCCTTGTTATTGTGTCTTTTTGAGGAAAGCAGGGGAAGTGTTAAATAGAGCAATATGTTCTCGCAGAGACACCAAAGCTGCTGTCCAGGTCCCATCATCACCTCCTTCCAGCAGGAAATCAAGCGAGACATTACATTTTATCATCTGTTTTCATTTATGGGATGGGAAACAGTAGAGCGGTGTGTTCAGACACAATGCTGATTTATTGGCACACATCACTTGTCACTATTTCCTGCTATTGTGTTTTGTGTCAGAAAGAAGCAAAGTAAAAATGGGATTAAACACATGCTCTGTCCAAGATAAAGAAAGATGCACTGTAAATTCTTCCTCTTCTTATATGATTACAGAAACATATCAGCGTTCAAGATAAAGAGTCATCAAGCATGCATTGCTCAAGCGTTGCATGTGATGCAAGCAGCAGTTGCTATAGGGAAAAATATATATTTTCCAACAGGTTGGCAGCGGTTCCTGAGGATTGCTGGCTGTCCCGCGTGAAATCATTTGCAAAGAATGTACAGAACAAAAAAACAGTGTTGTTTGGTTGTTAGCACATTGCCAAGATGTCCTGCAGTTTTTCACGTTTCTATGCAAATAATTGGCAACTACTGGCTGAGCAGTTGTAAAACTTGTCACAAAAACGTGTTGCAAGTAAAAGGTATTAGCTTAACCTCTAGTGCCCCAGACCGTGTGCTCAATAGTGCAACTGCGTTGTCTTATCATAACTGAGCTTTCATGACAACAATTTGCATATACTCCAGAATGTTATGAAGAGTGATCAGATGAATTGCAAAGTCCCTCTTTTGAACTTAATCCCAAACAACCCATTTCCACTGCATTTCATGATCAGCATTTCATACCACAAAACGACCTGCTGAGATCATTTCGATAATCTTCTCGTTAACACACGTGAGAATGTCGACAAGCCCCAGGCTGGAGATCATTATGTCACGCTGATTGAATTAGAATAGCAGACTGGAATCGGCAATCGGAAATCATTGTTCTTCCTGTTAACCATGGTTACCTGCAAGAAGACATCACTGCGTTGCATAAAAAGGGCTTCACAGGCAAGGATGTTGTTGCTACTAAGACTGCAGGTAAATGAACCATTTATTGAATCATCAAGAACTTCAAGGAAAGAGGTGCAGTTGTTGCTAAGACTGCTTCAGGGTGCACAAGAAAGTCCAGCAAGGGCCAGGAACGTCTCCTAAACATGATTCAGCTGCGGGATCGGAGTGCCACCAGTGCAGAGCTTGCTCGGGAATGGCAGTAGGTAGGTGTGAGTGCATCTGCGAACACAGGGAGGCAAATACTTTTGACGCCCCTTTCCCATTGTTTGGGGCATCTGGAAAAAGGATTGTCCGGTGAAGAAAATGTGAGCGCTACCATCAGTCCTGTCTCATGCCAACAGTAAAACATCCTGAGACCATTCATGTGTGGGCCTGCTTCTCATTCAAGGGAGTGGACTCACTCACAATTTTGGCAAAGAACCCAGCCATGAATAAAGAATGGCACCAAAACAGCAACTTCTTCCAACCATCCAGTTTGGTGAAGATCAACGCCTTTTCCAGCATGATGGAGCACCGTGTCATAAGGCCAGAGGGATAACTACACAGCAAAAAGACTAGTGTTAAGTTATTTCCCACAGAGTCATTTTCAACACTTTTTCAGGGTTTATATAGCTCCACACTCTTTAGAGTTAAATCACCATTTTTGAACAAGTTAAAATATTTAACACTGCCAGAGTTTTAGATCTCAAAATAGAGTTAAAATAACACTTTAGAGACACTAATAAGTGACTCTACTGAGATACAATTTTTAACCTTCTGGTTAGTGTTGGCTTCACTCCCTATACTGTCAGGCTTTTTACACTTAAGTGTTAAAATTAAATTCTGAAAAAGAATTACGTTGCACACAATAAATTTGACCAAAAAGGACATTTATTTTGTCTTCAAAAAATTGTGAATGAAGGTACAATGTACTCTGTCTAATCTGAAACATGTATGACCTTTGCTTATCAAAAGCGATATAAAACTTTAGATCTGACATTTTCACTATGCATCCCTCCTTGGTATGTACAACTCTGAATGCATATAGATGGTTATCAAAACACTCTGTAAACAACTTGTTTCCCATAACATTTTCTTATCTTTAACCAAAACTAAATAACTTATTTGGTAAAAGACGGACATGTCTTCTTCCACTGCACTGCAAATAACAAGTCCAGATTTATACTGTCTTGGGACAAATTAAACACAAAATGTGCTTTGAAAAGTTCATCAAATGCCCCAAGTGAGTGGCTCGCCTGGCATGGAATGAGATGCTTATCCATGTTGATGTACAAGGTGTCAATCTTGCTCTTCTGACGCCTGACACTGACCTTGTTGATTCCAGACTGCAGCATGACTGGGGTTGACATAAGGAAACTGAAAATCATTCACAGAAATGATGTCCAAATACAGAAAAAAAGGACTGAAAGATTCATTGGCTCTGTTTTGACTTTTGTTCCAAAAAAAATGCCTTCATATAGGGAAAAATATATATCACATATGCAGGACACCTTAAACTAGTTTTTTAATTAAGCAGCAAGGCAGAACAATGTCGGGGCTGTATCAAGACACGAGGACTAAACCCCAATTCAACCAGACCCAGAACTGATCCAGAACTAAAACAGGACTACAACAGTTCAAAATCAGGACTACTGAAGACTTAACCAAGACAGAACCAGAATCAGAACTAGATGATAGCAGCACTAAAAACCATCCATAGGCTGCATTTAGCCTTGTTGTGCAAACAAGCCTGCATAACTTAATAAATGTAGAATTTGAAAAATAAAAAACCTAAAAAGAAACACCAGGTGCAAGATACATGAGTGCCCATGATACGGTGATACTGTTGGTAAACAACCATTTGACTAACATGTGTGTCTCACCTGCTCTTGTTCATCTCTGTCCTCATTCTCCCTCTCTCTGTTCTCTCTCTCTCTCTCTCTCTCTCTCTCTGTTCCTCTCTCTCTGTTCCTCTCTCTCTCTCTGCTCCCCCCCTCTCTCTCTCTCTCTCTCTGTTCTCTCTCTCTCTCTCTCTCTCTCTCTCTCTGTCTCTCTCTCTGCTCCTCTCTCTCTCTCTCTGCTCCCTCTCTCTCTCTCTGTTCTCTCTCTCTCCTCTCTCTCTCTCTCTCTCTCTCTCTCTCTGTTCCTCTCCTCTCTCTCTCTCTCTCTCTCCTCTCTCTGTTCCTCTCTCTCTGCTCCTCTCTCTCTCTCTCTCTCTGTTCCTCTCTCTCTGCTCCTCTCTCTCTCTCTCTGCTCCCCCTCTCTCTCTCTCTGTTCCTCTCTCTCTCTCTCTCTGTTCCTCTCTCTCTCTGTTCCTCTCTCTCTCTGCTCCTCTCTCTCGCTCTCAGTTCCCTTTCTCTCGCTCTCAGTTCCTCTCTCTCTCTCTCTCTGCTCCTCTCTCTCTCTCTGTTCCTCTCTCTCTCTCTCTCTGTTCCTCTCTCTCTCTGCTCCTCTCTCTCTCTCTCTCTGTTCCTCTCTCTCTCTGCTCCTCTCTCTCTCTCTCTCAAGTTCCTCTCTCTCTCTCTCTCTGCTCCTCTCTCTCTCTCTCTGCTCTCTCTCTCTCTCTCTCTGTTCCTCTCTCTCTCTGCTCCTCTCTCTCTCTCTCTGTTCCTCTCTCTCCTCTCTCTGCTCCTCTCTTCTCTCTCTCTTGTTCCTCTCTCTCTCTCTCTCTGTTCCTCTCTCTCTCTGTTCCTCTCTCTCTCTGCTCCTCTCTCTCGCTCTCTGTTCTCTCTCTCTCTCTCTCTCTCAGTTCCTCTCTCTCTCTCTCTCTGCTCCTCTCTCTCGCTGCTCCCTTCTCTCTCTCTCTCTGTTCCTCTCTCTCTCTCTCTCTCTGTTCCTCTCTCTCTCTGCTCCTCTCTCTCTCTCTCTGTTCCTCTCTCTCTCTCTGCTCCTCTCTCTCTCTGCTCCTCTCTCTCTCTCTCTGTTCCTCTCTCTCTCACGCTCTGTTCCTCTCTCTCTCTCTCTCTGTTCCTCTCTCTCTCTCTGCTCCTCTCTCTCTCTCTCTGCTCCTCTCTCTCTCTCTCTCTGTTCCTCTCTCTCTCTCTCTGTTCCTCTCTCTCTCTGTTCCTCTCTCTCTCTGTTCCTCTCTCCTCTGTTCCTCTCTCTCTCTCTCTCTGTTCCTCTCTCTCTCTCTCTCTCTGTTCCTCTCTCTCTCTCTCTCTGTTCCTCTCTCTCTCTGTTCCTCTCTCTCTCTCTCTGTTCCTCTCTCTCTCTCTCTCAGTTCCCTCTTTCTCGCTCTCTGTTCCTCTCTCTCTCTCTCTGTTCCTCTCTCTCTCTCTCTCTCTCTCTCTCTCTCTCTCTGCTCCTCTCTCTCTCTCTCTCTGTTCCCTCTCTCTCTCTCTCTGTTCCTCTCTCTCTCTGTCTCCTCTCTCTCTCTCTCTGTTCCTCTCTCTCTCTCTGTTCCTCTCTCTCTCTGTTCTCTCTCTCTCTGCTCCTCTCTCTCTCTCTCTGTTCCTCTCTCTCTCTCCGCTCTGTTCCTCTCTCTCTCTCGCTCTGTTCCTCTCTCTCTCTCTCTCTCTCTCTCCTCTCTCTCTCTCTCTCTCTCTCTCTCTCTGTTCCTCTCTCTCTCTCTCTCTGTTCCTCTCTCTCTCTCTCTCTCTGCTCCTCTCTCTCTCTCTCTGCTCCTCTCTCTCTCTCTGTTCCTCTCTCTCTCTCTCTCTCTCTCTCTCTCTCTCTGTTCCTCTCTCTCTCTCTCTGTTCCTCTCTCTCTGTCTCTCTCTCTCTGTTCCTCTCTCTCTCTCTCTCTGTTCTCTCTCTCTCTCTGTTCTTCTCTCTCTCTCTCTCTCTGTTCCTCTCTCTCTCTCTCTCTGTTCCTCTCTCTCTCTCTCTCTCTCTCTGTTTCCTCTCTCTCTCTCTCTCTGCTCCTCTCTCTCTCTCTGTTCCTCTCTCTCTCTCTCTGCTCCTCTCTCTCTCTCTCTGTTCCTCTCTCTCTCTCTCTGCTCCTCTCTCTCTCTCTCTCTGTTCCTCTCTCTCTCTCCTGTTCCTCTCTCTCTCTCTCTCTCTCTCTCTCTGCTCCCTCTCTCTCTCTCTGTTCCTCTCTCTCTCTCTCTCTCTCTCTCTCTGTTCCTCTCTCTCTCTCTCTGTTCCTCTCTCTCTCTCTCTCTGTTCTCTCTCTCTGCTCCTCTCTCTCTCTGCTCCTCTCTCTCTCTCTGCTCCTCTCTCTCTCTGCTCCTCTCTCTCTCTCTGCTCCTCTCTCTTTCTCTCTGTTTCTCTCTCTCTCTCTCTCTCTGTTCCTCTCTCTCTCTCTCTGTCTCTCTCTCTCTCTGCTCCTCCTCTCTCTCTCTCTGTTCCTCTCTCTCTCTCTGCTCCTCTCTCTCTCTCTCTGCTCCTCTCTCTCTCTCTGTTCCTCTCTCTCTCTCTCTGTTCTTCTCTCTCTCTCTCTCTGTTCTCTCTCTCTGTTCCTCTCTCTCGCTGCTCCTCTCTCTCTCTCTCTCTGCTCCTCTCTCTCTCTCTCTCTGTTCCTCTCTCTCTCTCTCTCTCTCTCTGCTCCTCTCTCTCTCTCTCTCTCTGCTCCTCTCTCTCTCTCTGTTCCCTCTCTCTCTCTCTCTCTCTCTGCTCCTCTCTCTCTCTCTCTCTCTCTCTGTTCCTCTCTGTTCCTCTCTCTCTCTCTCTGTTCCTCTCTCTCTCTCTCTGTTCCTCTCTCTCTCTCTCTGTTCCTCTCTCTCCCTCTCTGTTCCCCTCTCTCTCTCTCTCTCTCTGTTCCTCTCTCTCTCTCTGTTCCTCTCTCTCTCTCTCTGCTCCTCTCTCTCTCTCTCTGTTCCCCTCTCTCTCTCTCTGTTCCTCTCTCTCTCTGTTCCTCTCTCTCTCTGTTCCTCTCTCTCTCTCTCTGCTCCTCTCTCTCTCTCTCTCTGTTCCTCTCTCTCTCTCTCTCTGTTCCTCTCTCTCTCTCTCTCTCTGCTCTCTCTCTCTCTCTCAGTTCCTCTCTCTCTCAAGTCAAACACCAACATCATCAAATACAAAGTTGAAACCAGATATTTACAAACTCTTCAGATAAAACACTTTTTTTAATTGTAACATCAAATTAGACTAAATGTTTATTTTTTAGATAAATATAAAACATATTTGTTAACTTTAAGAGTAAAGAGAGAAACTGTCTGTATTTCTTAATTGTAAATTGCACCAAATTGTATTCAAACTGAGCCACACTTATGGAGCTCCACAGTTCTTTTTCTGCTGTTTTGTTGACATCTCTGGATGTTCCCATGTCACAGAAACTCTGTGTTTTGCCTTATATGCATCCACAGCTGTGCCACCAATTTACTCACATGGACTCTACTAACCTATCAGCTTCTTCAGCTCAGAACGGAATCGTCTTGCAGTTTTCTTATTAATTAACAATAAACTTAGTGTACATGTACTCCTACATTTGATGAAAGTGATTAAAATAGAAGCTCTGTCTCTTTTTATTCTGACATTTAAACTAATTCAAAAGATATTTTCAATATTTATTTATCCAAAACAAAAACAAGTTTACTCTAAATTGATGTTGTACATGTTCTTGTGTTTTCCACAAAGTGTATGTAAATATCTGGTTTAAACTGTGAATATACTGCTGTGTATTGAAATCCCTCTTGTTTTGCATAGAAATATACTGAACAACATACAAAGCATAATATATAAAATAACATCTACCAGATTTTTTCTTTGAAAGAAGCTCCTTATGTCCATTCTTGTATATCAGTACATTACTGAAACCGATTTATTTAGCCGTGGAGAGAAACAACTGAAAATATGAAATAAACACACATGTAAGCTAAGACTCTCCTAAAGAAACAGCATTGTTGTTGTTCGACTTTTCATTTCACCATTTGTTGATTCACTCGAAGAGCAAGTAACGTAATATGGGTCAAGTGATCAGTTTGACATCAATCTTTTGTGATTCACCGTCATATTTACATTATTTGTACAGTACGAATGATTTGCTTTGGTACCTGGTCGAACTTCCGCTCTCCTTTCTCTGCCTGGCTCCGTTTCTCCAACAGGTAGCAGCTGCCCCGCCCTCTCGCTCAGTCGCTTAGTGCCTGAGCTCGGATCATACCAATATTAGGGGGGATTTCCGCCACTGCTTATGAGTCGTCGATCTATTGTTGAAAGTTATCAAAAAGTAGATCAATTTTTCTTTTCACAAGAAGAAAAAACTCTATAGGATTATTAGTTCAGGATGAACATACAAACAAAAACAGATGGTTTGTTTGACTTGATATTATATTCTAAGAGCAAAACTAGAAAAGTGGACAAAGATTTAATTAGTCTTAATTGTATGAATTTAAATGTTAGAAAACACAGAAACAAATTAATATTTGCCCCTGAATGCAGCTTTAACATTTAATATACAAAAAAACTCCAAACAAGTTCACTTGTAGAATCGTCTTGATGATTTTCTGGATGACCTTCTGCTGACAACACCAAAGGAAGCAACTCTGGTGTTGAAGTGAGCTTCTTAGCCTCTTTTATGACATTTGCCCTGAAGAATGTATTCCATTTCTGAAGCAACCTGGAGGATGTGTCGTCATCGAACAGGAGAGTGAAGTCTTGCTTCACCTGTAACCCTTGTGGTGTCCTCGGATCACAAATGGTCCCTAGGTGAATGGCAAACAAGCATATGGGAATCCCGAGGACACAAAGAAAATTGTATTTGAAACAACTGCTAGCTCCAAATTCCCAACCATTTTAAAAAATAAATTCTAACTTACCAGTTCTTTTGTATCCAAGAATCTTGGAAAAGTGGATAGGATGCCAATGCTTCTGCTTGGGTCATTAACAAGCCTCTGATGGTGCTGAAAGGTCTTCTTCATCTTCTGGAAAATCACAGAGTTGTCTGTAGTATGGTTGAGCAAAGACATGGTCTCCTTGCAAGCATCCCCATCAAGCTGGTGTATAACATTCACAGTCCTTTGGAGATTTGGGCCACCCAAAGAACTGTCTGTCAACCTATTAGATGGTGTTGGAGATTCACAACGAATCTTTCTTTGGACAGTTTTCAGACGCCATGCTGCTCATAACAATATATCAGATAATTTTTTGTCCATTATTAAACAAATTTGTATTGTATAAATAAATATTGACTTTTACAAAAGTTTTTTAAAGTTAGACAATTAATATGCAATTATTTGGCACAAGTATAAAGAATACAACATACACTGAATACATACCCATGACTATCCCATGTGGAATTTGACTACATGTCAAATTTCACAAAGAATGATACAATAGAGGGGCACTAATGCCAGCCTGAGCAGTTTACTTGGGGTTTCTTTCATCACTAACAGCTTGAATGTGATCTGTAACACTGATATAGTTAGAGGCTATTAACAGTTTGCATTAACGCTTTGTTGCTAGCGACAAAAGCTAGCATATTTTCTTCATTTAAATTGTTTAAATGCACAAAATACATTTTATAGCACCAGTTTCTAACTATCTTACTAAGCTTGACTTAATTCTACATACCCTGTAGAACTGCATGCAAACTGGAATGATATGGGATAAGGGGGGTTGTACTGCACTGAGTGAAAAATCATTTAAGTGACAGGAAACAATTTGTGAAGCTGGGTGTCCATTCCTCATCATGATTGGACATTGCTTGTGGTGTTCCACGAGGCTCTGTACTGGGTCCAAAATTATTTATTATTTATATAAATGATATTTGTAAGGCATCTGATATATTAAAATTAGTATTATTTGCAGACGACACAAATATTTTTTGTTCTGGGGGAAATCTAAAGGAGCTGCTGGATACAATTACTTCAGAAATGTGCAGAATTAAAAAATGGTTTAACAGGAACAAACTATCGCTAAATCTAACTAAAGCTAAAATTGTCACGGTTCTGGGTCCGTTGGACCCAGTATTTTGAGTTCATTATGTTTTGGTACTTTTGCATCATGGATTTTCCTTTATGTTTCTCTGGTACTTGGTGTTTCAGTTATCTTGGTGTTTTTCTATATTATGATTTATGATCTGATACTGTTGTGATTATGATTATCATTTAGTAGCCTTTGGTCAGTGTCAAGTCTGTCTCTGTCTAGTCTGTGTCTTAGTAAGTGTGTTTTGTTTCCTGTTTTACTTTGAAGGTTCTTGTTCCCGTCTGATGTTAGTATGTGCAGCTTTGTTCCCCCTGTCTCGTTAGCCCTGATCTCTCCCAGCTGTGTCTCCCTCCTGTTGCCGATTCCCCCGTTACTACCCTGTGTATATAAGCCCTGTGTGTTTTCCTGCCTGTTGCCGGTTCGTCTGTGTTACTTGGTGTCCTGCTCGTCTCTCTGCCTCTCATCCCTTTTTGTATCATCTCAGGTTTGTCATTTAGCTTTCCCAGTTCAGGTCTTTAGTTTTGTCTTCCCTCTTGCCTGTTTGCCTTCTCACTCCTGTATAAATAAACTCACCGGCATCTTATCCACTGCCTGCATCTTGGGTCCTCCTTCTAAATCCACACGGCTCGCCTCGGCAGCCGTGACAAAAATAGTCTTATTTGGGAAATCCCTTAGAAATGCAAAGTCCGAGCATGGCGCAGTTTAAACAGCAGTTTAAGGATATGCTACTGAATTGTGTTGACAAAGTACTTCTTTGAAAACAGGACAGCCATTCTGTGTCTTTTGTATCTGTTTTCAAAAACCTTGATCTTGACAGATTGACTGCAGGGAAAGTTGTATTGTGTTCTCAACTCCACAAACCTAGCCTCCCCTGTGGCTCATTAAAGCACACAAACACCAGCATTTCCTCTTTGCTGTTCCTGCTCCCACCTAGACTGCTGCTGCCCACTTACAGATGGGATACATGGAGGAATGCACAGGAACACCTCTACTCTGTTCTCACTGCTTCTGCAGTAAATAAGATTGCCCCCCAAGGAGGCCATCTTGGAGCTCTGACAGAAATATTCTGAACTTCCTGTGAACCCAGAAACAAGAACAAACTCCCTGGATGCTAAAAAGGTACATCTCCCTTTCTCAGTCTCTTTCTCTTAGTCTTACCACACACACACACACACAACCTCGTTCAGCTATCTTAGTGAGGACCTTCATTGACATATTGGTTTCCCTAGCCCAGTGGTTCCCAAACTTTTTTTGCTAGGCCCCCTTTTGTTTTACAAGAAAAATGTTCATGCCCCCCGCGCACACGCACACGCATAAACACACCCTCCAACCACACACACCCATAATTTGCTCCATTGCGGTTCATTTCACACCTCAAACATTTAGTAAACAATTAAGCAAATACAAGTAATCTGCAATAAATGACAGGTAGTAAGACTATAAACTACTAACTCTTTTACGCTACGTCCACACCTACACGAGTATTTTTGAAAAAGCAGCTGTTTCGTCCACGTAAACGGCGTTTCAAATCACCGAAAACTGAGATTTTTTTAAACTCCTTTTTTGCGTTTACGTGTGGACGAGGAATACAGAGTTCCTCACGCAACGTCAAAGTTATGTGCCTTTTTTCACGTCACGCTGTGCGCCATGTTATTGCTTACATGAGATGAATTGCAGAATGGCAGATAGAGACAAAATACTGTTAATCTGACTATCTGCAGGTTTTACACGCTTACATATACACACACAGTTACTGTCCATCCATTTACAAAGGCAGAGGCATCACGGTGTGGTTATTTTACGTGTAGTTGTTTTTTCCTGTGTAATAATATTCAACATTGCTAGCAATACATTTTTCAAAAAATGCCTCTCTGTGCAAAATGGGTTTAAAAACACAAACAGCTGTTTGTCCGTGATTTGAACCGAGGGAACAAATCGTGGCAGGATCAGCCTGATGTTATTTGTATCCTGCTGTAACTTTACTGTATAAAGAGCAAACATCTCCAAAATGTCAGGAGTAGTTAGTCATTACAACAAGTGTTTGTGAACTAAAAATCAAGAATGTGGGATCCTGTTTGTCCTTGAAGAGCCCAGCGCTGCTCCCGACGAAGGGAAAACCAATTCTGCAGGGAGACCTACCTCAGCACCTGTGCAGGTGAAGCCAAAGGGAAGATATGCTTCACCATATTTTCTAGTCTTTGGCTTAGAATGAAGTTGGTTTGGAAACATATTCAGTGATGCTTCATCTCCTGCTTTGCGTTTCTGTGGCCGCCCCGTGCAAGCAGTGTCCAAGCGTTGTTTTTTACCCCCCCCCCATTTCATACTGCGCCTCCCCTGCAATGGCTCTGCGCCCCCCCTAGGCGGGCCCCACACTTTGGGAAGGTCTGCCCTAGCCCCTTACCCTAACCTAAACCCTGACACTAAAACCACATTTTGAGCCTCAAAAAGGCCTTCAAACTTGTGAGGACCAGCGTGTGTGTCCTCACAACGATTGTTGGTTCTCACAAGTATAGTAGAATGCAGATTTCGGTCCTCACAAAGATAGCTAGACAGGAACACACACACACACACACACACACACACACACACACACACACACACACACTGTACTTTCCGTGTTCTACATGCAGTTGTGAAAACACAGACTGATCTGCTGGCTGCCTACACACCTTTTGTTCTGCAGACAGCAGCACAGTTTGTTTTTATTCTGCTTGCTGGAGCAACATAAGAACGAATGGAAGAAAGTGGAAATCTGCAAATCAAAAAGATTACAGACTCAGAGAATTTAAAAAAAGAAAGATCACCTCGTTTCTTTTCATTAAGACAAAGAGCAGCCAGTATCTTATTTTTGCAGGAGTGTCCTGCAGTCAGGGTCAGGTGATGTTGGTTTTGGGATAGTATAATGCTGAACTTGACTTGTGTGTTGATTCCAAATATAAAATATGATCCACGATGTGAAAAAACAGCTTTTTTTTTTAAAGCCTCACACTGATTCCAAGTGTGAAGTTAAACTGATTTCCATTGCTCTTTTGAAAATAAATATGCCCTTCCTATGTAGCCCAACTTGACCATATAGTTTTAGGTCCCATGCTAATATTTATACATATGTGCAACAACCTATGTAAGAAAACTCAGAGGGCAGGAGTGCAGCTGCACAGAGTTACTGCTGAGAATCTCCATTGTTCGCATTTCAGGACAGCAGGCTTCACTGGGAACCCTGTGTTTGGCTCTAGATGTGCCTGTTACTGCTCTGGAGGGATTTGCATTTGTGTGGGTGTGTGTATGTGGTGGAGTTGGTGGATAAGAAGGTCTTGAACTAATTCACGTTTTCCCATAAATGCAGTGCATCTAGAATTCATATCTATGGAGCAGGTTGTTTCACGAGGATTCCTACGGATCCTGTGCTCACCAAAGTTTTGTATGTATATATTACATATAAATATTACAGTTCAATGGGAAACATGCAGAGCCCTTCACTCTTTTCAAAAACCTCAACTCCATAGAGACTGTGTCAGCTCCCAATGTCAGGGTCCCTGAGCAGTTTTGAGTTATATTATTACACTGTGCTGCTGTTCTGTGTCCACATTTCTGTATAGGCAGGTATGTGTGTGGGTGTGTGTATATATGTTTGGCTGTAAGATGGATGTCAAGCACCTGCAGGCCTGGTGGGTGTGGTCCTGCTAGGGGACTGGCCACACCCGAAGCTCCTGCCACACACCTGCTGCTGATCAGGGCTCGTTGGGGGAGCTACATAGGAGAGTCTTGGAGCTCCCACCGGCGTGGGATCATTTCGTGAGACTTCCCGTCAGTTCTCCAGCTGGTCTGTTTGTGTGAGCCTACCTGTGTAGTTGAGGGTACTAACGGCTGCCTCTGTTTTTCCCAGGAGGATTGCTGGAACTAGAGGGCAGGCACGTGCAGGGGGGGGGGCTGGAGGGGCTTGAGCACCCGCCCCTTTTCTGATGGGTGCCCAAAATTTTATTTTTTTTATGTGTGTGGGCATGCGGAGTCCTGTCTGTGCCCCTCAACAATAATATTTAACTATTAATCATAGTTTTGCTAAATAAAAGGATCTCGCCTGCATCAGTCACATGATCACATTTAACCAATGATCGCCCTTGACGGCAGAACGCGCTGGTTACGAGCCGGGAACGAGCTCACAAAGAGCACGCGCATTTTTTGCAGTCCGGAGCTTTAGGAGAAACACAAATTAACTCAGAGACACAGACTGATGCGACAAAACCAGTAAGTAGGCGTACAGCGTACACTGTAGTGTGTAGCACCCAGGAGTATTAGCTTATTACGTACACGTTGTCTTGTGGCAACTGACGAACTGAAGCAAATGAGCGTGCTGTGTGTGCAACAGCGCGACAAACATTACCTGTCCTTTTATTAACTGCACAGGTAGTGCTGGTCATAGCTGCTGGCTACCTGTGTAAGGCTGTCATGGGTCTGTAGCTCTGTCACCGTTTTAGGGAACATATTTAGTTTTAAAGTAAGTTTCCGGGCTTTTCCTGCCTTTCTGGAGGGATTATATTTCACTAAAAAACGATCTAATATGCATGTCCACATAATTATGCATTATTATAATATTTTAAAAAACACGCTGTATTTTAAAGAACATACATTAAGAAGCAGATTATATTAGATTTATATTTTAAATAAGACAAAATTTGGATTTTACAGCAGTAATATTATTGTATCTCTACAGTTTAAAAATGTAATAAGCTTTGCCCTATCGGCCCCCCTGGCTAAACTTTGCTAGATCCGCCCCTGCACAGTTACCAGCGTCAGCTACGTAGAAAAAGATCCTGGAGTAGAAAGTAATATTAAATAAATTCTAACAACAGCTTATCAAGCTTAAACGTGCTGCTGTTGTTTATCCGCTGGTTTCCTCTTTCTGGTGCAAAGTGGGCCAAAAGCAAACTAGAGACAGGGACTCCCGACAGAAAAGCCGATCAGCTGATCGTTAAGCAGTTTCATGATTGAAGTAGCAGCAAGAAGAGGCAGTCGCTTGTTAAGCTTAATGCAGGAATGCTTTACAAACATTCAGAGATGGACTTACACACTTGCTTTACTTCTCTCGGGATAACTTTGTCGGAGATGAAATGCCGGGTTGCTAGCGAAGCTCCAAATGCTATCCAGACCACCAACCGGTCCTGCATGCCACAGCCGCTCTATCACGTGATGCATACTGCTCTGACGTGCTAACGTTCTGAGGTGAGTTAAGGCATGTCGCAAGTTTTGTGAGCTGCTTTCGTGATATTTAATGGATCGGATTACATTTTTTATTTTTCTCCGATATCCGATCCAGTAATTTAGGTCAGTATCGGACCGATACCGATACGTAATATCAGATCGGTCCATCTCTAGTATATATATATATATATATATATATATATATATATATTGTTAAAAGTCCGCTTGTTCATTGTAACTGTTTATACTACGTTACCCATGATGCACCTCGGTATCTGTACTTCCGGTTGGGAACGTGTTCAGTGCAGTTCTGCACAGATGGGAGGTGTGTCGGAGGATAACGTATTTACTTGCATTCCTGTGTGAGTTAATACTGTGTGCGTGCTTACCATGTGAGTATTGTAAGATGAGAGTGATGCTTGTTTGACTTTATCTGTGTAATTTGCTACGTAAGAGGCTAGTCCCGTTGCTATCGCTAAGATATGTTTTTTGACCTACTACAGGCAGGCTTGTGTTCAGCCCAGATTTCATTCCATATATGACTTACTGTCAAGCATTGTGGTTGTAGGTGGATGTAACTATTTACTATGTTTATTCTCTGAAGCGTTGTAATCTGCAGAGGTCTGGTTTGCCAATGTATATCCGAGCCAGAAATTCATTTATGGTCTTAGGGTGCCATCTAGTGGCCATGAGGTTATGGCAGATTGTATAACATTATGCTGGAAACCCACAGTACTGTAGAAGGGGTACACTGCTATCCATAGTGGTTAATACAAATGTTTGTTTTTCTGTTTACAGATGACCACACACACCCATATACACACTCACACCCCCTTTACCTGCATGTGAATACTGTAATGCCTCCCTACCAACGCTGTACATCCTGTTGATGTCATCTGCCACCTCCTTAGTAAAGTTATTTGAACTACATCACTGTGGAGTACCATTCCTTCTGACCGAGGACGACTCAGTTGAAGCGTGATCGGCAATCAGTGCAAACATACATTACAAGTGGTCCTTCGAGCCGGAGTTCGCCTTGGCTGAGTTAATGAGATGGCAAACCCTCAGGATAGAGGTGCATCGAATAGCCCCCGTCCAGCGCGGGAGAAGAAACTTCCGGGACATCTGGTGGACTATGAGCACAACCTAACTGAGCCACCCGAGCCATCTAGAGCTCCAAGTAGTTCAAGCAGCTCCGACTATGAAGAGGATGAGAGATGGCAGAAGATGGAATCAGTTTGGAGCAGTGTCCTCCAACACATGACTCAACTGCAAGTGTCTATGGAGGAAACTCGTGGGACATTACTAAAGCGGGTGGAGCGTTTGGAGCAAGCTTCTAAACCTGGCAGTCCTCTTCCCCCAGAAACAGGAGCGTTAGAACAACCCCAACGTATTTCCTCCATAACAGAAGTTGCACCACTACAACCTAGCAATGAGGTGTTACATGATACCACAGAGCCACTAACTGTGCTAGTAAGTCCCTCAAAGCAGGGCACCACAACACCTGCAAACATGCCAATGCCAGCAGAAACATCTGCTCCATCACCTCCCCGTAAAGTGAGCCTTCACATTCAGCCAGTGCTGCACCCTGCCACTTATGTAGCCGCATCGACGCCACTCAGAAGACCTGGACGATGCACTGCTGAACCCTTCTCATATCAGCGATCGGAACATCAGCCCCTGATAAACAGGCCAGGCCAGGTGCAGCTATTACATTCTGCATCCCCAGCTGATCAGCCACTACAACATGCTCATCTTTCAGTGCACCAGCTATCACGGGCTGTGGACCCAATGAGTCTGCAGCAGATGTCACATCCCGCTGCTCCTGTCGTCCAAGTCAGACATCCAGCTAACCCTGTGTACTTGCAGCCACCTTCAGGTCCACCAGCGCCTGTGCCCCAGCCATCACAGTGGGCAGAAGCTCATCACCCTGTGCCCACCATACTGCATCCTGAAGCTTTGCCCGATCCAGCTGGCAAATACTATGTTCCTTATCCCTCAGGATGTAACTATTCATCATCTTCCTCTGCCGAACACCATAATCCACAGGCTGCCACAATTTACCCAGCAGGAACGCCTCTACCAAACCTGATGGAGATGATGGTGGCGTCTTCATATGGCATTCCAAAGCCTAAGCTGGTGATCTTCCGGTCGGGGAGAGAGAGTGACTTCGCCTTATTAAAGAAAGGGCTGGACAGCACCTTAGGGCCATATTCTCATCTGGGAGAAGATTACAAGTATCAGGTCCTACTAGATCATCTAGAGCATCCCAGCGCCCTACAGGTAGCCAAGCGCTACATTCACGACCGCACTCCCTACACTAGTGCAATGAGGGCGCTAGAGCAGAGGTATGGACAACCAAGGCAGTTAGTCCAAAGTGAGCTTAGCACTATATTAAACTGCCCCCCTATTAGAGCCGGCGATTCTCAAGCTATTGAAGACCTCTCCCTGTCGGTGTCCAGCCTGGTTGGGCTTCTCAGTACCATGGATGAAGTAGCAGCCAGTGAGCTTCATTGTGGTTCACATGTGGACAGACTGCTTACCAAGCTCCCTCTGAACTACAGGGACAACTTCATCGAGTACTGTATCACCCGGGGGATCATCCGCAGTGGCAGCAGCCGAACATACAATATGTACGACTTCTCAGAATGGCTCGAACGGAAATCCCAAGTCCTTCAGCTATCCAGACAAGCCTCTCAAATGCCCCCGGACAAGCCACGTCCAGAGAAGAACCTACTCAAAGCCTCAGCAGGGCTCAAGCCACACAACAGATCTGCTTCCATCTACTACGGCCCAAATCCAGCCCAAGCCAAGCTAAACCAGGAGGGAGAATCTACAGCTCCAGATCCGACAGTCCATCCTAAGAAGAAACAGAAGTTCAAACCTTATTGTCCATACTGCGAAGGGTCAGAGCATTATCTGAATGGCTGTGATGGATTCAAAAGGCTAGACCTCAAAGCTATGGCTACCTGGATTACCGAGAAGGCCAAATGCTGGCGCTGTGGCCGTAAACATTCTCCAGAGCAGTGTACTCTGAAGAAGCCGTGCAGCACCTGTGGTGACCAGCATTTGTCGGTGCTCCATGACCTGGTTGAGGCCAAGAAGCGGGACCCTAACATACTAACTGTGAGTACTAGTATGGTCTACCTAGACTATTCAAGTCACTCAGGTCGTGTTATGCTTAAGGTAGTACCAATCCAACTACATCATGGGAGCAAATCACTGGATACATTTGCTGTGCTCGATGACGGCTCAGAGAAGACTGTTGTGCTTCCAGCGGCAGTTACATCTCTAGGTTTGGAACAGGAGGAAGCAACACTCTCACTGAGAACTATCCGTCGAGATGTAATCCAGATGAAGGGAGGCTTTGTCTCATTTCAGGTGTCACCAAGGGCTAAGCCCAAAGTGAGGTACAAAGTAACACATGCCTTCACAGCCCAACAACTGAGCCTAGCTACTCAGTCATGTCCAGCTGAACAGCTAAAGAAGAAGTATCTTCACTTACAGAAAGTCCAGATTGAGGGATTTAACCAGATCCAACCTTTGGTGCTGATTGGCTCAGATAACGCTCATCTCATCACCCCTGTCCGCCCCGTCCTTTGGGGGTCGTCCAAAGGGCCAGTAGCTATCTGCACCAAGCTCGGATGGGCCATCCAGGGGCCGGCCAGTAGTATGCCTACATCTGAGGGGGACCTGCAGTGCCTGAACATGTGCCTTTCTCCTGCAGAGGCCCTGCATCAAGATGTGAAGCGTTTGTGGCAACTAGATGCTCCCCCCTACAGGACAGAGAAGGAGGTCACACGGTCAAAGGAGGACAGAGAGGCGGTAGCTATGTTGGAGACAAAGACCATCAGAGTCCCAGTAGACGGTGTCGAGAGATACGCCACTCCGCTGCTGAGAAGAAGGGACTTTCCACGGATGTGTGTCTCTCCTGAAGCAGTAAAAGGCCTCCTCAGATCCACCGAACGTAAGCTGGCCAAGAATCCTGATCTGACCCTCACATACAGCCAGGAGATCCACAGGTTAGTAGATTCTGGTTATGTTGTTAAGCTGAGCCCAGATGAGACACATAGTTCTTCCGAGTCATGGTATGTACCCCACCACATGGTACATCACAATAATAAGGCTAGGGTGGTCTTCAACTGTTCGTTTGAGTTTCAGGGGGCCGTCCTGAACCACTACCTCTTACCAAGACCTCCCTTGGGGCCCACTCTGCTGGGGGTATTACTCCGCTTCCGCCAACACCCTGTAGCTGTGAGTGGAGATATCAAAGCCATGTTTCACCAGATTCGGCTGCTCCCAGAGGATTGTCCTCTGCTACGGTTTCTGTGGAGGGATTGTGAAACTGACCGGCCCCCAGACGTATATGAGTGGAGAGTTTTGCCCTTCGGAACGACATGTAGCCCCTGTTGTGCTATTTTCGCCCTACAGAGACATGTAAGGGAGCACGAAGACACCCACAAGGACATCTGTGACTCTGTCCACACAGCCTTCTATGTGGATAACTGTTTACAGTCCCTGTCCAACCCAGAAGAGGCAAAGCAGCTCATCGACCGAATGAGAGATTTACTCATTCAAGGAGGATTCGAGATACGTCAGTGGGCGAGCAACGTGCCCGAAGTAGTTGCTCACCTGCCCGCTTCAGCTAGATCAGAGAGCTGCGAGCTTTGGCTGAACTTCAAAAGTCTCGACCCACAAGAGTCAACATTAGGACTCAGCTGGCACTGCCCGACAGATGTCCTGGGATATAAGCACCGCCCTATAACCTACTCCACAGTCACGCTGCGCAACGTGTACAAGGTACTAGCTACCCAGTATGACCCCTTAGGTTATATTTGTCCCTACACTACAAGGGCCAAGCTGATTGTACAGGCCCTGTGGAGCACAGAGAGAGGATGGGATGAGCCCATCGAAGGGAATCTACTTCAGTCCTGGCTTGAGTGGGAAGGCGAACTGTCACACCTTCAGCATGTCACCATTCCCCGCTGCTACGCTCCTTCTCACAACTCCAGCAATGTGACATATGAGGCTCACATATTCTGTGACGCATCAGAAAAGGCGTATGGGGCTGTGGCTTATCTCCGAGTAATCGAGCAGCAACTGCCCATCGCCACATCATTCCTGATGGCTCGCTCCAGAGTGGCCCCACGCAAACAGGTGTCAATGCCCCGGCTGGAGCTTTGCGCAGCACTCACAGGAGCCCAATTGGCCAAATTACTCCAGACAGAGCTCACCATTCTCCTGCAATCGATCTACCTGTGGACAGACTCTACAACGGTGCTGCAGTGGATCCAGTCTAGTTCCTGTCGCTATAAGGTATTCGTGGGGACTAGAATCTGTGAAATACAGGAGCTGACATCTCCTGAACAGTGGCGGTATGTGACCTCTGACCTCAATCCCGCTGATGACATCACCAGAGGGAAACATCTCGCTGACCTAACTGTCCGCAATCGTTGGTCACATGGTCCACCCTTTCTGTCACAAACCGCTGACACTTGGCCTAAGTTTCCAACAGAGTTCCCGGCATGCAGTGAGGCAGAGCTCAGGAAGACTGCATTCTGTGGGCACGCTTCTGCATCCCCGACCTTACCGGATCCAACACAGTATGCCACGCTAGATGAGCTGATTGCTGCTACATACCAGACCCAACACGGGGCGGCTGACGCTCCTATTACAGCAGTGGAGCAACTAGAAACCAAGACCATGCTGCTTCGCTCGGCTCAGACTGACAGCTTCCCAGAGGAGGCCCGAGCCCTCCAGATCGGGCACCCAGTCCGCTCAGACAGCCGTCTTAGCGTGCTGTCCCCTGAATATGACAGTCTTACCGGTCTCCTCAGAGTCGGAGGCCGCCTCCGTCGAGCTGCCGACTTAGATCCAGACAGTATTCATCCCATCGTATTAGCAGCTGAACATCCCCTGACCAAGCTCATCATAAAAACTTATGATGGCCAGCTCCTTCATCCAGGTGCAGAGAGGCTGTTTGCGGAAATACGGCGCACCTATTGGATTCTCAGAGGACGTCAAGCCATTAAGAAGCATCAGCACCAGTGTGTGGACTGTAGGAGATGGCGCGCCTCACCTTCTACACCCAAAATGGCTGACTTACCTTCATCACGGCTGAGACTCTATAAGCCGCCGTTCTGGTCAACGGCGGCTTATAGAGTCTCAGGCGGAAGAAGTCCTACTCACTGCTCTCATAGAGGTTGAGGGCATTTTGAACTCAAAGCCGCTCGGCTATGCATCGGCTGACATAGCTGACCCAGATCCCATCACACCAAATCTTTTCTTGATGGGGCGGCATGATTCGGCACTACCCCAGGCAGTTTACGGCCCCTCAGGCACTCTTTCGAACAGAAGATGGAGGCACAGTCAGGTCATCAGCGACCACTTCTGGAAGCGGTTCATACAGAACTACCTCCCAGGACTGCAACTCCGACAGAAATGGAGGAAGTCCACTGACAACATGGCTGTGGGACAAGCTGTTATGATTGTGGACTGTAACTTGCCTAGAGGCCTTTGGCCTGTGGGTACCATTGTCAAAGTTTTCCCAGGGATTGATGGCGTTGTTCGAGCTGCCGAGGTCAAAGTTAAAGACAGTACCTATGTTCGCCCGGTAACTAAGCTGGTAGAACTTCCCGAAGTTCCTGAGGACTCACATGACACTGTTTCAAAATAGAAGGACTCTAGCGGGAGTGTATTTGCCTACAAATACAGGGGCGGCTGTTAAAAGTCCGCTTGTTCATTGTAACTGTTTATACTACGTTACCCATGATGCACCTCGGTATCTGTACTTCCGGTTGGGAACGTGTTCAGTGCAGTTCTGCACAGATGGGAGGTGCGTCGGAGGATAACGTATTTACTTGCATTCCTGTGTGAGTTAATACTGTGTACGTGCTTACCATGTGAGTATTGTAAGATGAGAGTGATGCTTGTTTGACTTTATCTGTGTAATTTGCTACGTAAGAGGCTAGTCCCGTTGCTATCGCTAAGATATGTTTTTTGACCTACTACAGGCAGGCTTGTGTTCAGCCCAGATTTCATTCCATATATGACTTACTGTCAAGCATTGTGGTTGTAGGTGGATGTAACTATTTACTATGTTTATTCTCTGAAGCGTTGTAATCTGCAGAGGTCTGGTTTGCCAATGTATATCCGAGCCAGAAATTCATTTATGGTCTTAGGGTGCCATCTAGTGGCCATGAGGTTATGGCAGATTGTATAACATTACGCTGGAAACCCACAGTACTGTAGAAGGGGTACACTGCTATCCATAGTGGTTAATACAAATGTTTGTTTTTCTGTTTACAGATGACCACACACACCCATATACACACTCACGCCCCCTTTACCTGCATGTGAATACTGTAATGCCTCCCTACCAACGCTGTACATCCTGTTGATGTCATCTGCCACCTCCTTAGTAAAGTTATTTGAACTACATCACTGTGGAGTACCATTCCTTCTGACCGAGGACGACTCAGTTGAAGCGTGATCGGCAATCAGTGCAAACATACATTACATATATATATATATATATCTATCTATATATATATCTATACATATATATATATATATGAAGCGCCTTGAGGCGACTTTTGTTGTGATTTGGCGCTATATAAATAAAATTGAATTGAATTGAATATATATATATATATATATATATATATATATATATATATATCTATATATATATATATGTTCTTCCTCTACACCCCCCCCCCCCCCCCCCCAATTTTTGCACATGTCGAGGAGCGTGTCAGGCTACATTTCACTGTGTGTTATACTTGTATAACTATGCATGTGACAAATAAAGAACCTTGAACCTTGAACCTTGGATTTGATTGTTGACGATTTCGCGTGATCCTGGATCATTCGGTTCTCTGAAGCTCATCCGGGACTTGCTGTCATAGCAACAGATCCGTAAGCGTAAACCTGCTTGGGAGCAGGCTCACTTTATGTAAACAAGATTAGATCACGGCCACTCAGATATGTCCGCTTCATTTATACGAAAGCAACAGCGATATTTTACCACTGTTTTTCCATAAAGAAATATTATCAATGTAACTAAAGATAATGCAGTACTTGATTCTTTTATTGATTTCATACAGATACATACAGGTCATTTCCTAAAAAAAGGGAAATGTACTATTAATCATTCTATTTCATGTATTTGATTATTTCAGATGTAATTCATATTTTAGAGTAGTAATAGTAAATTACTTCGTGTAATCAGACCACGGCTATAAAAGCGAAGGTGGATTTGGGAAGTCTGTCGCAGCCATGTCCTGTCCGTTTGTACGCGAGCAACCCATTGCGGAAGGTGCAAGATTGATAAGGAGAGTTTTCAGAATTCAGCGTATATTGCGGGATAGACAGGATCCTTTAGCTCAGTGCGACAGTGTGCTCATTGAGAGATATCGATTTTCCCGTGAGGGTATTATTTACTTACCGTATTTTCACGACCATAAGACGCACTGTGCTAAAAGGCGCAGTCTCAGTTATGTGTGCCATTACTGTATTTAACACACACATAAGGCGCACTGGATCATAGGGCGCATACAAGTACCGTATGCGTATTTAAAAATAAAGCGGGAGCAAACCTGAGTTCGGTACCTTACTCACATTTTTATTACCAGTAATCGTCATCATCAACAACACACAAGCATACAAGTGTGCGTATTTAAAAATAAAGCAGGAGCAAAACAAAGTTTGGTACTCACATTTTTATCATCAATCAAACCCATCGAAGTCCTCATCCTCTGTGTCTGAATTGAACAGCTGCGCTGAATCTCCATCAAACATGCCAGGTTCACTTTCTTCACTGTCAGAGTCACTTTCCGTGCCGTGCGGCTCCTCGGAAATGATGCCGGCTTTTGCGAAAGCTCGAACAACAGTGCCAGCAGACATGTTAGCCCAAGCATCTACAATCCATTGGCAAATTGTGGCGTAACTCGCCGGGCGCTGCCTTCCACTCTTGGTGAAACTGTGGTCTCCATCGGTCATCCATCGCTGGATGTGTTTGTCGCCGATGTGTTTGCTGCAGTAGGAGCGGAAGATGGCCAGTTTTTCCTTTTAATCCGCTGGAAGTTGCTGCACTACCGTAGTCCTGGTCCGGATGGAAAAATGGCACCGTTTCATAAAAAGTGAAAGTGAAACTGCTTTTAGCCGAATGGTGACCGTCGAAACGCTTCTCCCGCTCGTTCTTTGCTCGATGATCCACCGCTCGAGTCTTTCCTCCAACTCGAGCCACCTCGCCTTATGTCCGCGGAAACTCAGCTGCGTTTTCTTGACCTGCCGGAGCTTGTTTTCTAGCTTCCTCCATTTGCGAACCATCGATTCGTTAATCTTAAATTCTCTCGCCGCTGCTCGATTTCCATGTTCCTCCGCGTAGCTGATGGCCTTCAGTTTAAACTGTGCTTCGTAAGCGTGTCTCTTTGCCATTTTCAGGGTTGTTAAAACAACGATGTCCTGCATAATGCACATACCTGTTCTTTTATACAGGTATGTGCGATAAAGTCAACGCACACACTTCACCCTTTAGCGTTCTCATGGTGTTCTCTACTACGTCCTCATTACAACACACAGGGCGCACTGCGCTATAGGGCGCACCGTACTTTTTGAAGAAAATCTAAGACTTTTAAGTGCGCCTTATGGTTGTGAAAATACGGTAACCAACTTGTTGGATCCCTATGTTAAGAGTTCCACTCACCGTAGTCGGGCATTAACAACTGCACAAACTGTGTGCATTGCCTTGCGTTTCTTTGCGAGTGGCACGTTTCTGTACGCTGTTGGAGACGCAGAGAACATTGGCAAAAGTGCTGTCTGCCGTTCCATTCGCAAAGTATAGCTGGCACTCAAGCATTTCCTGGGTGTGTTTGTGGTTTTTCCAAGCCACTTAAGACCACAGGTTGTCAAACAGGGCTTTTTTTCTATTGCAGGTACATTATAATAAATGTGATGCAATCATGACCTATGTCTGTAACTATAACTCGATTGTCCACAGGCTTCCCTAATGTGATTGGTACCATAGACTGCACACACATTGCGATCGAGGCCCCCCCCCGGGGCCCCAATGAAGGGGATTTTGTCAATCGAAAGGGGGTTCACAGTATAAATGTGCAGGTGAGTAATACTAATATTTTAGATGGTAATATATAATGAAAAGGAGTGTGTTCACATAATGAAATCTCTTAGATGGTGTGTGACTCTATGTGCCATATCACAAATGTGGAAGCTAAATGGCCCGGATCAGTGCATGACTCAAGAATTTTCAGAGAGTCAGGGTTATGCACATTATTTGAGCGTGGTAAGAAAAAGAGACTTATTTTGATATTTCATACTTATTTTGGGCCTTACATAACAGCATTTCTCCATTAATCAATCAATCAAAGCTTTATTCGTCACATGCAGGTTGCCCTGCAGTGAAATGGGACCCCCCCCGACCTTACACATATAGCACAAACATTACATGGGGATACAGGTCGGAGATTGGTAGAATCAGAGAAAAAACATTGAAATGTACACTACAGTGGGGAAAGTACAAGAGGAAAAAAGAGACCCCTACTCATGCTGTGCTTCCATGGTAGGACAGCATGAGAACAGGAAACAAAAAACTCCTTTGCACAAAAAAGCACATAAATGTCCACAGCACAACTTTGTGAAGACATGACAAGCCACAGGGGTGGGTGGGGGGTGAGGAGTAATCCGAAGAAACACAGCAGCCGCCCTGCACAGCGCTACCATTCCAGCGCGGCACACAGACCCGCCGTGTTCCCTCGCAGGAAACAAGCATCGAAGGCGTTGGAAAGGGAGGGGGGATGAGTGAGTGCTTATCAGTGTAAGTGTATGTGTGTGCGCGTGTCCATAGTTCAGCTGAGACAGTGTCCTTCGCCCTGCCAGGCTAAGTAAACAGTCCTCCAGCCAATCCAGGTGTCCTTGCATGGGATGGGAAGAATAGCCGTAACACAGTCGTTATCAGGGAGTGATTGTTCGGCTCCAGCCTTGGGCCTGCAGCTGGCGCGTTATGGGGGTCCGCAATGTTCATGTTGATTTTGTTAATTTTCATGCGAGCAGCCCAGGAGAATTTTCCAGGCTGCTCTTTAACACTCTGACACTGGCCTCTCGATCTCCCGTTGGAGAGTCGCGAGCCTCCCCATGATGGTATCAAACTTCTGTTCCATGGTGTTATCATTCTTTTGATTCTGAGACCTCACAACTGCAGTGATCCGTTCCGCGATGTTTTCCAACTGTCGCTCAAGGGTCTCATTTTGAGCAGGCCTCTCTCTGATGTTTCCCCTCATACGCTCAATGGTGTTGTTTTGAGCCTTCACAGCAGCTGTAAGCGTCTCCAAGGTGTTGATCATATTACGTTCGTTGTGAGAGGTTGCGCCTCGTTCCATTTCGATTCCAGCGGGCAGCCTTGGGGGAATTTGAACAGCCGGTTCCGCTCTCTTATTTCTCCGATAAACCAGGGCTAAGCCAACTCCGATCAGCATGAACCCTGTTATCATGGTTCCGAATAGATAGATATCTTCAGCGTCCTCGATCGACAGTCCCGCCAGGCACATGATCCTCCAGTTCTGCCACCCGTCCATTGTGTATCCGGCAGGGAAAGTCCCTCCAGGGCACTCAGGCTCTCCCGAGCCCAGACTTCTCGTTGAGAAAAGGGTGTCAATAGCATTCAGAGATCAGGGCCCTATTTCAGGAAGCCGGTTTAGAAAACTCAGAGTGAAAAACGATACTCAGGGTTGAGTAACCCCGAACTGTCCAACTCGGAATATTCGGTTTCAGAAAGGCTGATAACAATTAGTTCAGTCAACGCGGAGTTGCTTTAACCCCAAGTTAAGCGCACGCACGAGGATACATAAAGCCCTGATTAGTGGAGCACAGATTAAGCGAGTCACCATGGAGACGGAGGGAAAGAAGGCGCGGTCAATGTATTTTACAGCGCTTGAGGCCGAAATTCTGATGGCAGCATATGCCGATAACATGCAAATTCCGCGGAAAAAAGTAACACAGCCTCAGCTGCAAAAGAAAGGGAGCATGCATGGCAAAACATAGCCGACAGAGTCAATGCGTGAGTGTTAATTTAAACATCGATCTAGGGATTTCCACCCATTTAACACGTTATTTATTATATTTTATTTGTTATTTTATACATTTTATTTTGTGATGTGATGTGAGCGCAGGTGCAACCCAACAGGCCCCAAACGTTCCTGGCAGCAAGTAAAAATGAAATATAAAAATATAGTCCAAACAGGTAAGGTGTAATTGTATTATGAGCCATAGTGCTTGGTCTGTTTGTCCGATGTAAATCAATTGCAGTTAGAGGCTACATTAATTTCCCCTCTGTAAGCACTTATTGAAATTATCTGAGCACATTACAAGTACATATTTGCTTACTCTGTATGCTCGAATGTGGCCCGTTATAGCCACTAGAAAAAAAGCGGAGGCCTGAAAAACAGGTGGGGGTCCTCCACCACCACCACTCACAGAGGCTGAGCAGTTGGCTTCCACATTTGTGATAATGTTGGCAGCATCACATATGATCTTCACAGTGCAGAGAACACAAATTAGCATCCATTACTATAATGAAATAATTTGTTAGTTTGAAATGCTACAGGGAACCATGTACCTGTACATTAATGCTGTGGAAAGACTTCCTGTTCACATAGTCTCCTTCATTTACTGAAGGAGCAATGATTGGAATGTGAGTGCCATCTATACAGCCAATCACGCCTGGGAACCGTGAGAATAAATGTAAAATTTAAGTAGTAGTTCAAATATCACCACATCATGAATTAAATTTCGTTCACATTTTTCATTGAAATTTGAGCATCTTTTTCTGTCTCATCAAAACAAAAAAGCCAGTCATCATTTGCCAGGAAAAAAATTATATATACTGTATCACGCAAGGTCATCAATAGTGCTCTGTATGAAAGTGTATTTTTACTTACTCTGAAGTTCCTTTTGAAGCAACTCGATTTCTAGTTGAACTTTTTGCCTAATTAGAGCTTGAAGTTCGATTTCACCTAGAAGCTTTTGTTTCTTTAGCTCAGTGTACTCCATTTTTTGCTGGAGACTTCTCTTATAGAGCAAACGAATGTCATCCTGTTTCAATTGTAGAGACAACATTTAACGGTCAATACATGTCATATAGGAAGTAAAATTAATTACAAGACTGCCCACCTCTGTATCAGGCCTCTCTGCCGACCTCTTTGCCTGCAAATCATACTGCAGTCAGAAACACATAGAAGTACACAAGTAGATACAAATTCAGGCCAAATTATGCACTTACAGGGACTTCCTCCAAACTACAGTCATCTGTCAGGGTTGCTTCACTGCCCTGTGCAATGGAAACAAAATGGTGTTACAAAGGGATGTGGTACAGCCTATTGGTCTAAATAATTAAAAAAAAGATCTCTCTCTCTCTCTCTCTCTCTCTCTCTCTCTCTATATATATATATATATATATATATATATATATATATATATATATATATAAAACACCCAGCACGCCCCTGCGGGTGGTTTATCCTTCAAGCTCGGGTCCTCTACCAGAGGCCTGGGAGCTTGAGGGTCCTGCGCAGTATCTTAGCTGTTCCCAGGACTGCGCTCTTCTGGACAGAGTCCGACGGTGCTCTGGTCTGCTGAGTCCATGTTGTGGCTGGATCGTTCTGTCAAGGCTAGTGAAGCGGACTCAGGCGCAGACCACTAGTTCCTTCAAACAAGAGTGGATTTATTTACAGTGATTCCCACAAGTGCAATATATACAAAAGGTGTTCGGGAAAAGGGTCGGGGTTCCGGGGTCCAGGAGTGACAGGGGAAGGAGTCCAGGGTGGGGGCTTTCCATACACAGACAACAGCTCCTCTCTTCACCACAACTCTTCTTGCACACGCTCAGTCACAGTTGCTCAGGGAATGGGTCCAGGGGAGATCTACACACATATAGAGAGACAGTCAGGTTCCAGGTTCAGAAGTACTCACGAGTTCAAATTACAGGTTAGCAGGGCGACTGACGCTGATGGCTCAACAATCCAGCAAAGAGTAGAGCAGGTCCACCATCTTAATTAGGGCTCTAATTTTCGTGATCAGTGGCAGGTGTGCTGATCATCCCCAGGTGCGTGGGCCAGGGGCGGGAGCCCATACTGAGCTCCGTCCCGGCAGGAGAAAGAGAGAGAGAGAGAGCAGAGAGAGAGAGAGAGGAGAATAAACAAAACAAAACATAGCGCCAGACTGATGTCAGCTGGCGAGGTGCGGGGACCATGACAAAAACACACATTGGGTTATAAATGTCTGTAGACAGGGTTTTTCTCTGTATCTATTATTGTACGATCTACTGTACAATATAAAGCGCCTTAAGGCAACTGTTGTTGTGATTTGTAAATATATATAAATAAAATTGGATTGAATTGAATTGAATAGACTCTAAAATCACACAATAAGAAGTCATAAGACAAGCTGCCAGCTCACGGCCTCTCAACAATTACACTTCTGCATAAGCTAAACCTTAACTTTAGCTTAACATGAATATGAATGTATGATCTGATAAGCAGTCTGGTTCCTGATTGTACTTCCTCCTATTGAAGTCTGCCAGTGGGTTACCGGAGACTCAGATCGTGTGAGTTTCTAAGTAGCTGTGTGCTTATACTGGGATTGAGGAAGTGTTAAAGAAGCATGCTTAGTGAGATAATTAACAGCATAATATTATAACCTGTATTCATTGGCATAAGGAAGGGATTAATATGTAGTCAAAATATTGACCAAAACTGGGAAGAGTCAGAAAGAGGAAATATGAAAGTGCAAATAGGATTTGGCATAAGAGCTATCAGTATGGCAGTTACAGATTGTTTTTGTTTTTATTTTTCAGCTATTCATCTTTTGTGATGCACCCAATCTTTTAAGGACAAGACTCCCAAGTAAAGTTGTTTTTTTTTTAAACAAATATATACATGTACAAGCTGTCCAGCCAGAAAACTTCACTATTCAAACAACACGCACTGGTAAAACTGAAATGACCTTATTTAAATAATGGAAGCTCAGGTCACAGGTTCATCCTTATGCCTGTGTCATCATTTTGACTTGAAGTGCTGAAACACTGACACTTTCAAGGTTGTAGATGTGAATGCTTTTAGTTCCTGAAAAATTACTTTTGAGACTTACTGTCTACATTTGAAAATAGCACAGTGTAAACAAGGATTTGAACGAAACAAAATAGATCAGCATTTTCATTACAACACCGAAAAATCATCCATCCACTTATTAAACTTCGTGTTTAACGGTGAGCTATCACCACTATATATAAATATTTATATATTTGGTATGAAGCAAGATCCCTGTAATGATTTGCAGATAGCAATAGAAGAAAGTCAGCTGTGGTAAATCAACATTGACAAGTAAAAAAGCCTTAAAGAATCTGAAAGCATTGAAATCAAATATGTCATCAGTGCAATAAAATCTATCAACAAGTTCAAGTTTCATTCTCTCACAGCAAAACAAAGAGTGATTTCAGGTCGTGAAGGAGCTGCACATTTCTGCTTAGTTACTGGAAACCAAAAGTTAACAACCTGGTCTCCTCTGCTGGAAGTTGTTGTTTAGCTTGAGCCAGCGTCAAAGGTTGGATGAGTATTGCTGGGGGATATTAGTTGGATCGGTTTGTGCATTCCCTCTGAGCTGGAGGTCATGCTTGAAACATCTTGTTTGTCTTTGCTCACGATGTGATGATAATTAGTAACTCTACTAACAGACCTCTGTAGTTAAGACACAAAAACTAGGAAACTTGTAATAAAACTGCAAATACTGGGTGACATGACCAACAGATGACTAGAACAAAGCAGATGTACGCAGTCACCACTCAGACGAATCAGTCAGCTGCAGGGAGTCATAAGGGTGGATACTCCACCTTACTGTTGCATGCTAGTGAAAGTAGTGACATCAAACAGGAATTCAGTTTTGACTGTAAATTTAATCATAGTTAACGTCTGTTAAAATATGACAAATACACTCAATATTACCAGAGAAAACCTCTCTGCCTTCTGCTTTTTATTGGTCACAATGTAGTTATGAAAAAATACTTAAAATATTTATATAATATTCACATTTAGCAAAAGTTACCGAAAGGTGATGAATAAATAGTTTATGCTAAGTTACCTTAAAAATAAAAGCAAATAAAGTTTGGCAAGGTGTCACAGTGGGTTCCCCCGAAACCTTGGCTGATTGTGACCCACACCTGTTTTCACAGCTTGGCTCGTGTGATTAAACATTAGGATCAGTAGGGGGTCCAATAGAGCTTAAATCTGGGACTCTCCACCAGTTGCTCTTATAACTGAAGAAGCTTCTCGGATGAAACTGCTTCAAGAAACCTCCTAGGACCTGGCGTCCACATATGTGGACATCACATTTTGGGTTATTTAGACCAAAATACTCAATTTTGCTCTACAAGGGTCTGATATCCACTAATGAGGACATTATACTGCTACTGTTCTATCGAAATTTTAAACAAATATCCTCATATGTGGCTCATATTTTTCTTAGAAACAAAAATTAGGTTAAAAAAAATCTGGTAATTCTTTGTTTTTACATTGATCAGGTCCCAATCAGCCCAAATATCAAAGAGAAATCAAAAATGCTGCTGTGGAAGAGTTCAGGACTTAAAGACGTCCAGATGCTTTTCTTTCCAAGCTCCGTGGACTTGTTACAGTTGGAGAATCTAAAGAGTGACAATATAAAGATTGATTTAATGATATAATGAATATGATATCAAGAGTTTCAACATAAGCTCAGGTGGTTGACAGAGGATGTTTAGCCCGGAGATTGTAGTTTGTGTTTAGTATGAAACCAAAAATGTGTGATTAATAGTTACTGACTTATTAAATAAATAACTGAAGTTAAAATATTATTTTTCTCTTTTCAGTCATTTTGTTTTTGCACCAAAACTACTGGGCTGAAGCCTATCCCAGCTGTCTTAGGACGAGAGTGCGCCCTGGACAAGTCGCCAGTTGTAGGGCTAACACAGAGACACAGACAGCGATTCACACTCACATTCACACCCATGGGGTGTGTCCATTTAACGCCTATCTCAACTAACATGGGAGGTTGGGTTTAGGAGCATAGCATGTCTTTGGACTGTGGAAGGAAGCCAGAGTACCCAGAGAGAAGCCACGCAAACTCCACATCGAAAGAAGCCAGCCTGACGGTGGAGTTGAAATCAGGATTTTCTTGCTGTGAGGCAACAGTGCAAACCTCTGTGCTGCCTACTTAACTTTAATTTAGCTTTATTTATACAGCGTCAATTCACTACAACAGTCAACTCATAGTGCTTCATATTGTAAGGTAGACACTACAATAACCTTACAATAACACAAATGGAAAATAAAATTTCATTAGAGGCTGCAAATAAAATATCAGTATCGGACTTGCAAAATTGTGATTTCTCCAGGCTTGGACTGGCGATCCAAATATGTTAGTGACATTCTGCTCACTTGAGCAAAATGTCTGTCTCCATATTCACAGAGCCAGATATTTATGCTAAAAGTATGAAAATGACATTTTTATTTTAAATTCTATAAACGGAAACTGGATGACACGTATGCCATTGTTCCTATTCTTCAGGGTTCAAGCTCTGTGTTATCTCCTTGTTGAGCTCTTCCTGTTCTTCCGCTGTTTTTAGATTCTTGGAGAGTGCAAACATCAATCTCTCTCCCAACCTGACCCAGCTTTCATTCTAAGAAGCATATCCAGTGAGAAAACATTGGTCTCTGGCTATGACTGCAAAATAAAACAGCAGTTGTTAATAGGTGTGGTGTGAAACTCACAAAGACACATTCACGATGATGTCTACAGCGTGTAAATACATGACATAAAGGATAAATTTTGGTTTGTGTTATGATCTGCGCTCATTTACTTGAGTACAGGTAAAGGATGAGCTGGTCTTCTTCTAGTGTGGCTTCCTGCTCGATGACTGAGCTCACCTGTTTCAGACTAATCAGCTGTATTTCTATTTTCACATTTGTGCTTTCCTAAAAAAGAAGCACACTAAACAAACCTCTTATTTACTCTCTCCTGCAACATTGGAGTTATACGATCTTACATCAGAACAAACATTACGGTGGTGTTTGGGGTTTCATGGCAGTTAAATATGTCTTATCGTCATCATCTTCAAACTGCTCATGATTATTATGTCAGTATTTGGTATGATAATGTTGTGGAATCTCCGTCACTTTGCGTCAGTGTAAATACAAGACGCCATGGATTGTGACTGTTCTGTTACAGTAATCCCCAAATATAGTCATGTAGTCAATATAGTCGAGTCTATCCAGTCTTTTAAATTGTGTCTTAAAACTTATTATTTTAGTCTGGCTTTTGATTAAAACTAGCATGTTATTTCGTGGCTAGTTATGTTCTTTTTTACCCATATTGTTCATGTTGTTTACTGCCCTCCTTTTAGCTGTTTCTTATTTATTCTGTCGAGTGACTGAGATGCACTTTGGTCAACTTAGTTGTATTATTATGTGCTGTAGAAATAAATTTTAATTTGATTTGATCAAGTACTTCACAGGTTTTGAAAGCATGCAGGCATTAAGATCGTTAGTATGTGGATAACTTGCGGCCCTAAAGGTTTATGTATAATATCCTGAGGCTAACCAGATATTGTCTTTGAAAAGTAAGGACAGTTTTGATCAGTCTCAAAGTACTTTCCACAGTTTCACAGTGATGCAGTTTGTAATCAGTTGGCACTGCCACGTTTTTACTTGTATGGCCTAAAAAGTTCCATGTGTGTTGTGTTCTGCTCGTGAAGTCCTGGAAAGTCATCGGTGTTTGAGTTGGCAACCACATCAGTCCCCTTTTCATAACACTAGTAGAAACGCAGAGCGCAGAAAGTGTAGTGGGTAGATACGCTGCGTCATCTGTGATTCGCTGTTTTGGTCTGACCAGAAGCTCAGTGTGCGTCACTGAACGCTGGTTTAATCTACAGGCTGACTGTGTGTCTGCGAGTGAAAAGACTAGAAATTCATTAGTAAGTGTCTCAGTCGTATGCTTTGACGTCACAATAAGCATCATCAGTTTTAGGGACACATTTCTTTTTTACTCACAGAAAGAAACTTCCTCATAAAAGGACATAATCTCAAGTCCAGTGTCTTACTTTGACAGTTAATGATTAATTTTGTTCTCAAAATATATAGAAAAAAAAGCACATTTTGTCTCAGAGGATTCTGCTTACCAGAAAGTTTAGCCAAGGCATGTGGCGTCCCGTCCTTGGAAGATTTCCTGGGAAACTAGTCTACTGGCAAACAACATGATGCAGTTCAATATAGTGTCAAACTCAATAAACACAATAAATGTACGTTGGAAAAATGAACAGAAATGAGTCCAAGTGGACTTCCGGCTAATGGCGGCTTGGAGTGAGTAGTGTTTTGGTGAGCTCCTGCACGGTTGACCTTTTTTTTATAAATTACTGGGCACTTTTTTTCTGACTCGGCCCCAAACGATATCTAACTCGTTTTGAAATAGTACACTTTTTCATTTTGGTCACTAAAATGCCACCAAAGCCGACTAAAGGAGGAAGCTCGATTTGGCCTCACTTCCGGACTGCTTCTCCTTTTTTTTTTTTTTTTTTTTTTTTTTTTGGCCTGTCCCGTTTGGCTCTTTTGCCATCAGAATTATTGTCTAAAGGCAAAGAAAGATGCCCAACAGATTTACTTTACCAAACTGACCATCCCAGCCTTGCCGTAATGGTCCATTTGATTCACCTTTTATTGTTTATTTTATTTTCACTTACTGAATACGGGACAGACTTGACTGGGGGAAAGAAGGGGAGAAAGAAAGAGGGAAAGAGAAACAGCTGAGAAGAGGGACGGGGGAGAAGGGCAAAAGACAAAAACCAACAGAACGGGCAGAGAAAAAAAAATGCATATATCAATCACCTGGGTCACCTGCTGAGAAAGAAAAAAGAAAGCAAGCAGAAGAGAACAAGAGTAATAGAATAAACAACATCACAATGATATATGGGAATATGACAGTAAATACTAAATGTTAAACATTATTGTGCAACACATAAGATCAACAGAACACAGTGTGCTTTGAGGTAGGAGCCAAAAAGGGTGTAGTTTGTGGGTGTGATCACCCGTGTGTACACCTGTGAGCATGGACGCGCTTGTTTTTTGTTTTTTTAAAAGGTTCCTTCATGTAATAATCTGCTAGAGGGTGTGGGGGGGCCACAGCCCCGTCCTCCAGGGCTTGAAGCAGGTGTGGAGGAGATCAAAACTCCAGACATCCAGAGGCCCCCAGAACACAAGAGACCAAGGAAGACCAACAGAGGGGCAGCTGCGCCACTGTCCCGGAAAGAGCTGAGGAGAGTCCCAGATGAGGGCTCACTCAGCAGCCGCGGAGCAGAAGCCAGGGGGAGTTGCAGTGACGCGCCCGTGAGCTCCGCCGGCAGCCAGCTGCGCCTGAGTGACCGAGCCCCAGGCCGAGAGGCCGGGGGCACCCCACCTCCGAAGTGGCCCGAGCGAGCCCCAGGCTCCAGGCCCCGATAAGCGGCCGCCAAGGAGTGAGCCAGTGTGTACCTGGACGCCCATCCCCGGACACAAAGAACCACCAACGCACCGATGTCTGAGGGGGTCCGCCACTGGCAGGGGAAGTGGTGGTAGGGGGAGATAGGCCTCCAAACCTTGGAGGGCCTGAGATGTCCCCAGAGAGGTGGCGTCTGACACCCAACCTGACATATAGACACAGACATACAGGCACACACAGACACAAACATCCATTCCCACCCTCATGCTCTCATATGCACTCACTCCACACTCAACCAACGTGGAGACAGACATAAAGAGACGTTGTACACACGATCACACTCCCCAAGCGTACTCTACTAACCGGGTCTAGGTGCCCCCGCTCCTGGAGGGGGGAACTGCACCCAGACCCAGGTGGTGTTCCCCTTTTCCCTGCGGTGGGGGGAGGCAGACCGCCCCGACTCCGCAGCAGCAGGAAGGCTTCTCCTGATGAGCCCACCCATCCTGAGTCGGGGACTGCGGCCCAGGCTGTCATGGTCCTGGGTCTCTTGACCCAGCGTTTTAAGTTTGAGTTTATTTTGTTCATTAGGTTATCTACAGTGGGGCAAAAAAGTATTTAGTCAGCCACCGATTATGCAAGTTCCCCCACTTAAAAAAATGACAGAGGTCAGTAATTTGCACCAGAGGTACACTTCAACTGTGAGAGACAGAATGTGAAAAAAAATCCATGAATTCACATGGTAGGATTTGTAAAGAATTTATTCCTAAATTAGGGTAGAAAATAAGTATTTGGTCACCTCAAACAAGGAAAATCTCTGGCTCACACAGACCTGTAACGTCTTCTGTAAGAAGCTTTTCTGTCCCCCACTCGTTACCTGTATGAATGGCACCTGTTTGAACTCATCATCTGTATAAAAGAGACCTGTCCACAGCCTCAAACAGTCAGACTCCAAACTCCGCCATGGCCAAGACCAAAGAGCTTTCGAAGGACACCAGGAAAAGTATTGTAGACCTGCACCAGACTGGGAAGAGTGAATCTACAATAGGCAAGCAGCTTGGTGTGCAAAAATCAACTGTGGGAGCAATCATCAGAAAATGGAAGACATACAAGACCACTGATAATCTCCCTCGATCTGGGGCTCCACGCAAGATCTCATCCCGTGGGGTCAAAATGATCATGAGAACGGGGAGCAAAGATCCCAGAACCACACGGGGGGACCTGGTGAATGACCTGCAGAGAGCTGGGACCAAAGTAACAAAGGTCACCATCAGTAACACACTACAACGGCAGGGAATCAAATCCCGCAGTGCCAGACGTGTTCCGCTGCTGAAGCCAGTGCATGTCCAGGCCCGTCTGAAGTTTGCCAGAGAGCACATGGATGATACAGCAGAGGATTGGGAGACTGTCATGTGGTCAGATGAAACCAAAGTAGAACTTTTGGGTATAAACTCAACTCGTCGTGTTTGGAGGAAGAAGAATACTGAGTTGCATCCCAAGAACACCATACCTACTGTGAAGCATGGGGGTGGAAACATCATGCTATGGGGCTGTTTTTCTGCCAAGGGGACAGGACGACTGATCCTTGTTAAGGACAGAATGAATGGGGCCACGTATCGTGAGATTTTGAGCCAAAACCTCCTTCCATCAGTGAGAACTTTGAAGATGAAACGAGGCTGGGTCTTCCAACATGACAATGATCCAAAACACACCGCCCGGGCAACAAAGGAGTGGCTCCGTAAGAAGCATTTGAAAGTCCTGGAGTGGCCTAGCCAGTCTCCAGACCTCAACCCCATAGAAAATCTGTGGCGGGAGTTGAAAGTCCGTGTTGCTCGGCGACAGCCCCAAAACATCACTGCTCTCGAGAAGATCTGCATGGAGGAATGGGCCAAAATACCAGCTACTGTGTGTGCAAACCTGGTAAAGACCTATAGTAAACGTTTGACCTCTGTTATTGCCAACAAAGGTTATGTTACAAAGTATTGAGTTGTATTTTTGTTATTGACCAAATACTTATTTTCCACCCTGATTTACGAATAAATTCTTTACAAATCCTACCATGTGGATTCATGGATTTTTTTTTCACATTCTGTCTCTCACAGTTAAAGTGTACCTCTGGTGCAAATTACTGACCTCTGTCATCATTTTAGGTGGGGGAACTTGCACAATCGGTGGCTGACTAAATACTTTTTTGCCCCACTGTAAGTTCATTTGGTTATTAGACTCCTTGTGTTTTCTTCCCCTGTATTTAAGCTTCCCTTCACCCTTCGTGTTTCATGCTGCGTGTCTTATGTTATCAAGTTTGTATTATTATGCCTAAGTGTTTCTAGTTATTATTTTCCCCTCGTGTTTCCAACCATGTTAAATCTCCCCTGCTCTTCATGCGTTTCATGTCTGTGTCTTACGTTGTCAAGTTCGGGTTGTCATGTCTATGTCTCATTATGTTTCCTGTTTTATTGTGAAGAGGTCTGGTGTTCTGTGTTCATCATGTTCAGTTTTACTCTCCCACTGTGACGTCATTATGTTCATGTGTGCCAGCTGTTTCCTCATGTGTCTCCACTTCCCCTAATCACCTCCTGTGTATTTAAGTCCTCTGTTTTCAGTGTGTGATTGTCAGGTCGTCTGTTGTTCACGCCATGTTCTCCATGCCATGTTTCTAGGTTTCATGTCCAGGTTTTTCCAAGTTGTTTGTTTAGTTCTCCCAGTTTAGGTTAATGTTAGTTTTATTTCTGTTTGCCTTGCCCTTTATTTGTACCTTTTCTGCCAGCCTCATTAAACGGCTCGCTTTTTGTTGATACTCAAGTTTTGATCCAAGTTCCTTGGTGTCTGCATTTTGGGTCCACTCTTCACAATACATACAGTCTGCTCTCGCCAGACTGTGACACAGGCCGCCACCAGTAGCGATGTCGGCACGCTCAAAGCAGAGCTGCTTTCGGCTCTCCGCGAGGACTTTGCTGCTACACTTAAAACTGAGTTTCAAGCTATCCTTGGTGAAAGCCTTTCCTTGTCCGAGTTTGAACAAATTTTGGAGTGATTTCTTTTCTGTACTTTCGGGGGGTTTTGGAATTCAGATCCAAAAAGAGCCTCTAATTGCCATTTTTGGAGTTCCAAAGACTCCTCTTAATATAACTCCCCAGCAAAATGAGATCTTGGCCTTTTGCTCCCTTCTTGCTAGACGCTGTATTTTACTTCTTTGGAAATCTCCCACGCCTCCATCTGCATTGCAATGGCTTAATACTGTCTGGACATTCTTGAGGGTGGAGAAGATCTCACTCACAGTGAAAGGTAGTTCTGCCAAATTTATCCACAAGTGGACACCCTTTGTGAAATATCTCAAATCTTTTCCTTAGTACAATGCAATTTACCCACCCTATGACTAGATTGAAAATAATTTGAAATTTACTTTTTTCTTTTTGTTTGTTTTTTGCTTTTTAAGGTAGGCATAGAATTTAAGCACCCCCTCCCCCTTTATTCTTTTATTTTATTTTATTTTTAATGTTGTTTCCTCAATTTTCTGTTCTTCTGTTGGTACGATGTTTTTTGTATTTTAATTTCTCTTTTGTTTAACAAGAAAAAGTTAAAATGATTGGGAAAGAAATGTTTGAGAAAATATGTCATGTACGATGCATTCAATACAATGTATATAAGTTTCTAGAATCTCTTGATAAACAAATAAAAAAAAAAGAAAAAAAAAAGAAATGAGCCCAAGTATGTCAAACTATATGTTATGGCCCATCTAGGCGCGGCCAGACCACAACATAAAGGGTGATCCATCCCCTTCCAACCCCAAGCAGCACGTCACACAATGAATACTTTGTGACAGTGATTTATTTACAATGAGTGAATTTAAACAAAGGAAGGGAGCGAATTATAACTTCGGGGTGAACCCAAGGCCAAAACAACAAACAAAAAGTAGCCTCAGGAATAAATACAACTTACCTAGTCAAAAGAACTAAACCAAATGACAATTACTTTCCTCCCTATCTAACAAAAACAGGAGAAAACTAATCAAACAAAAAGGCGGTCCACCCCTACATTAAACCAACATAGTGAAACACACGGTCTGCCGGTTGGGTTGGGCCGAGGATGAATGACCTGGCAGTCCCTGGCGGTGTCTTCTTATGCGCTGCCTCCCGGTCGTTAGCCAATCGGTACGATCCATCCACCCTGGGTGCACCAATCATGGAGGAGCACCTGCACACTCAAATTTACATATTAAAATTACGACAACAGTCGTAACAAATCACTCATATTTATAGTCATAGTCACCACCAAATGGCACAATACAAGGTAATAAAAGACAAAATATAAAAATTTCATTAAAAAAGGATAAAAGGAGGAAAACCATGAAGTGAAAATTACAGGTCTGCACTCTCCCAAGGTTGTGTCAAACCTCCCCATTTACCAGTAACAGTATCAAAGAGACAGAGGTCAGGTCCAACATCAGCAGACAGAGCATTCTCCTGCATCACATCCAGTGACATTCATCAGAATCTAATAAGTGCAGTTTCAGAAGGGTGAACTCTACAAAAGCCAGATTGAAAATGATCCAGAATGCTGTATTCATCTAGAACAGCTATAAGCTGCTTAGCAACAACCTTTTCTAAAATTTTAGCAATGAATGGTGGTTTTGAAATTGGTCTGTAGCTACTAAGAAGAGAAGCCTTGTTTTTTTTAAACATGTTATTATTAAATGTATTATTTACTACCTGCTATGGAACGTTCTCTGAAGATTACCTTGATGTTACACAGGGGTTCCTCACACCTACTGATGATCAGTTAATCAGGTGTATTTGAATACGGTGATAACAGTGCCGGTGCTTAAACGGTGCTCGAACTGGTGCTTAAAGAATGGAAAACACCTAAAATCTCTCATGTTTAGCTGTTTTTTTGTAAAAAGATAACAATTTTAGACTTTTCTGCAGCTATAGGGCATATATGGTTTCACTCTATCAAACAAGAAGACAGCCGCATGTAGCTATGGTGATGTTTGCTAGTTCACCTTACATGCATTAATGTAATAACGTGGTTAGCCTACTCAACGTAAATGACACACGAACAAAATTAAGCTACTCACGCAGAGAAGAACGGCTGCTGCTGCATCATCATCCATCATCATTTCTGCTACACTGGCAGGGCTATGGGCCAGGACTCTCCTCTTCGGGTTTTCGGGGGATGTTGCTAACTTTTACTGTTACTGGACTCGATGAAGGACTTCATCGAGTCCAGTAAAACTCTCTTTTCAGGGGTGTCAAACTTAAATGAGCCCAAAACCACCCAAGAAATGAGGGCAAATAATTTAAAAACAAACAAATAAATTAAACACAACATTAAACCTATATAGGTCCACTAGCACATCTTATACCACTAACTTTTCTTGAAAAATGAAAACAAATAATTATTTATCATTTCTCAATGGGGCAAGTTTCTTAAAGGATTTCTCCCAGGTCCAATGATTTCTAAAACAATGGAAGCGCTCACAGTGCGACTGTTGCCCAAACCAGTTGTAACCGATGGTGATGAAATCTCAGAGTGAAGCTTCCACACAGTTTTCCAGAACTGTTCCCTCCCTGATGAATAACGAACACCTAAATTAACAGGAACATTGTTTTGTGCATAATTACACACTATCATTCAGTTAAGATAACAAAATGTGTTAAAGTCAGTTTACCCTCAAGAGGCCAACCTTTTAACGAATGACTATAACTAATATAATGTTCATCCTGTGGTGTGCCGATAGTTCCCTGGAGTTGGAGGGAAAAACGATTGTCACCACACTCTTTGTTATTTGTGTTTCTTTGGCACTTTAAGTGGAGAATTGCAACCTCTGGAGTATTTTTTAGCGCCTGTCAACCATTGGCTCTCCTAAGTGGCCTTAATCCTTCATCGGAATACATGTGTCAGTGCTTGTTAAATAAAAAGCGACAAGTATTTTCAGTGTTTGATAAGGTACACAATTTTCACGCTCATACAAACATACAATGCTTTGATAGGACTTTAATTAGCTGCTGATTTGAAAGGAAAATGTGTCATTGCCCACTCATCCGCTTTGGCAACACTGTTGTTTGTGTCACCATGGAGGTCACCACAGCAGCAGCAATGATGGTATAATAAAATCACTTACAATGCAGGTCATAAATCTTAGTTACGATGGTAGCTTGCTGGTGTGCCAATTTTATTTTGGTCTATGTATGGAACTTGTCCTGCACTACAAAGGTCATTTAATTATTCTCAAGGCTACAGGCCATGAGAATAAAAAACTGTTTTCCTCTCTCATTTAAACAGGGTCCTGCAGGGAGGCCATAATCGCTCCACACAGCAATAAGGCAAACTGCAGTCATAACTGCAAAGTAAAGAAGGCTCAAAGAAGGCTGATCAGTGTAATAATCTTCAGTAAGTGCTGTGTGCTGTGATGAGAAGGTT
This sequence comes from Copadichromis virginalis, assembly GCF_057382275.1. Taxonomy (NCBI): domain Eukaryota; kingdom Metazoa; phylum Chordata; class Actinopteri; order Cichliformes; family Cichlidae; genus Copadichromis; species Copadichromis virginalis. The sequence continues at coordinate 209,135 of NC_140632.1, read as the reverse complement.
TTGGTTATTTGGCATGTTGAGTCTTATTATGAAACCTCCCACAACACCACAGCTTTGGAAAATATTCTGCATGGACCTGCATGGATGAAAAAGTGGATCAGCATTGATTCTGTCTGCAGCTATCCATGAACACAAAACCAAGTCAGCAGCCAGTTTTAAAATGTACAACTCAAGCCAGAGGTTAGTAGCATCACACAGTCTTTAATACAAATGGAAGCCTTTGATTTGAATAACTCTTTTCAGCATCCTGTGTTAAATTTATGTTATATACATTTATATATAATCATAAATGGACAAATTAAAAGAATAGAATTCTTCCCAGTTAAAACCTTTGAATAAATATCATGCTTATTTAGTACCTCTAAATGTATGTGACACAAAACCAAAGCCAAGCATCTTTGAAAAATCCATTATTTACTCGATTTGCACAACAGGTGAAAAAAAAAATAGACCACCAATCCATAGACTGTATATGAATAGAATAGAATAGAATAGAATTCAACTTTATTCAACTTTATTGTCATTGCACATGCACAGGTACAGGGCAACGAAATGCAGTTTGCATCCATCCAGAAGTGCTTTAGTGATATAGATATATTACAATATATATTAGCAATAATATAGATATGTGAGTATATTACAGAAATGGGTCTATTATGGTATGTTATAATGTACACGGTATGAAGTATGTTGTGAATATTCTATAACTATAAGTATGTACAGGCTGTAGTGAGTACAAGCTATGTACAGGATATAAATATGAAAAACTATACAGAATATGAAATAAATAACTTTACAGAAATCTGAGATATACAGCTATACAGAAATGGGAACTATGCAAGTTGTAAACAGTTGTAGGGTTAAAAATTATCGAATGTACAGAATGATTATTTACACAGAGCTATACAGTAGTGCAGTTAAGATAAGTGAGATATGACTTCCGGTTGAGCTTTGATGGAGTAGGACGCGAGTCTGGGAGCTCCCGCCGATTTCGATTAAATTGTTATTTATTCGCGCATTTTGGCCATATTTCCAGTCCTGTTTTGGTTTGTGGATTGTCTTGTTGAGAAGTTTTACTCGGGCCGGCGTAAAATGGCAGCAAAAAATGTTAAAACCCGCAGCACTATTCAAACACAACTGAAGCCTAGTTTGCAAACCGCGACCACACCCTCGAGTGAGCCGTCGTCTCCTGCAAAGCCCCCCACATGTCAAGCTAATCCTGATATGGAAGCTCTCAAGGTCGAGTTGCTGGCTTCGCTGAGGAAAGATATCGCCGACATCTTTAAGTACTTAGGGATTAACGTGACTTGCTCTCTAGCTGGCCTTAAATCAGCAAATTTGTCTCCTCTTATATCAAGGATCACATCTGATATTCAAAGATGGGGTAATCTCCCCCTTTCTTTAACCGGTAAGATTAACGTTGTTAAAATGAACATCTTACCAAAATTTTTATTTTTATTTCAGTCAATTCCCTTATTTTTGCCGAAACATTTTTTTGTTTCACTGGACAAGATTATTGGTTCTTTCATTTGGGGAGGGAAGCCACCTAGGGTCTCTAAAACTTTGCTGCAGCGATGCAGATTTAGTGGAGGACTTGCATTACCTAATTTTTTAGCCTACTACTGGGCCGCTCACATCCATAAACTTTGCTACTGGCTAAAATCTTCTGGTTCCTCGTGGTGTAAATTGGAGTTATCATCATGTAAGGGCTCTTCTTTACCGGCTTTGCTCTATTCCTCTTTACCCGTAAGATCCTCTCTGTACACTGATAATCAGGTGGTTCTTAACACACTCAAAATCTGGTTTCAGTTTAGACGTCACTTTAATTTTGTAATGCCGTCTTCCTCGGGTCCTCTAAGCGACAACCATTTGTTTCCCCCTTCACTTTTGGACTCGACATTCTCAGTGTGGTGTGACAAGGGTATAAAACAGTTCAAACATTTATATGTGGATGGTGTTTTCGATAGTTTTCCCAACTTGTCTTCTCGTTATAATCTCCCTATTACCCATTTGTTTTCTATTTTCAAATTCGAAATTTTGTTGCCAAGTGTTTCCCAAATTTCCCCTCTTTACCTCCAGAACAGCAGTGGGAAACTACGTTATCATTTGTTCCTCATCACAGAGGAACCATTTTGAAACTCTATGATGCTATTCTGTCTTTTAGTAACCACTCTAATGTTAAGCTTAAGTGTACATGGGAAGGAGAACTGGGAATTCGAATACATGAGGAGTCTTGGGAACAGGCTATAGCGAGGGTACGATCTTCCACCTCCTGTGCTCGTCTTGGACTTATTCAATTTAAGGTCATACACAGGGTGCATTTCTCTAAGTCTAGACTTTCTGAATTGTATCCAGAAGTGGAAAATAAATGTGATAAATGCCACGGTTCTCCTTGTCACCTTAGCCACATGTTTTTTCTGTGTCCTGAGCTACAAGGTTTCTGGACAGGGTATTTTGCTATTATGTCAACTGTTCTTGGGGTAACTCTTCATCCTTGTCCTCTGATTGCTGTATTTGGGATTCCTGTTCGCTCACTTACACTTGATTCCACACAAAAGGATATTATAGCCTTCACATCCCTATTAGCGAGACGTCTAATATTGTTGCAATGGAAGTCTGTTAAGTATCCTACTGTTTCCCGGTGGCTTAAAGATGTCATGTTTTTTTTAAAACTTGAAAAAATTAAATATACGTTGAGAGGTTGCACAGCCAAATTTTTTCACAAGTGGCAACCCTTTATCTCTTATTTTGCTAGTCTAGAGGTATTGCCTGTTTAAATCTACTTTTGTTACTGCTATATTCCTCTATGTTTGATGGTTGTGTTGATCTGTGTGGGACTGGGCGGGGGGGGGGGGGCGTTGTGGTTTTTTTTCATATATATATATATTTAAATATATATATATATATATATATATATATATATATATATATATATATATATATATATATATATTTGTGTTCGTTTACTTAGGAAAATGAAGAAAGGTTGATTGTATTTCGGTAACTGCAAGTACTGTTGTTTTCTTTTTTCAATAAAAATATTTTCAAAAAAAAAAAAAAAGATAAGTGAGATATAATTCCTACAGAGGCTATATAAAGTGCTAGTGGTTGTGAGTGGTGGTTCAGTCCATGTTATGTTACCCCCATATGAAAGATGGGGGTAGCAACCATAATGTCAGCTTTTGTCCACATTCTGAAAGTTTAATGTTTTGGCCACTGGCAGAGGGTGGAGAGATGTTCAGCATGTTTCACTTCATACCTTAGTTACAAGGAGTGGTTCACTCTAAAAACTAAAACTGACATTTACTTAAAATTTTCGAGGCAACACTTTTACACTTAAAAATATTGAGTAGATTTGAAACCAGTCAAATCAAACGAGCGAGTAGCCGGACAGCCGTCGCGGCCCTGACCCTGGTGTTCCCAGCCCGTGCTTATCTTGTGTATTTGTGAGAGTGTGAAATTGTGAAAGCTGCTCCTAGTGAATTAGCTGCGTGCTTAGGCACTCTTGGGTTGAAGCGGAAGGGGTGAGCTGCCTTTTCTTTTGGAATCGTTTTCTCCTGTTTTCCGGGTAGGGAGCGAGGGATAGCTCTGTCATTTGTTTGTTCTGTTTTTCTTTCCTAGGGTTTAGTTAGTTTTCTCTGGTGGGACTTAGTTGGTTTTGTTTATTATTTTGGCCTGGGCTCACCCTGGAGCTATGCTTCTTTTCCTTAAATAAAAACACCTTTTTACTCACAACTGGTTTGGATGTTTGGCTTGGGAACCAGGGCGGGGATTTGTCTCTCTCTCCTCCAACCTTATGTGCGTCCCTACCCGCCTAGACTGGGGGCGTAACATAAATGGGGGCTCGTCCCTTTTCGTTCGTGTGATTGGTTCGTTTCCTTTTTGAGTTTGCGGTGGGGGGGAAACGTCGTGGTGGGTGTCGGACGGCGGAGAGTTTCGTTTGTCTGTGCGTTAGGCGTGAGTTTTGTGGCTCTGTTGCGCGGATGTGGTTGATTGTCTGCAGAGTTGTGTTTTCCTTTTTTGCTTTGCTCGTGATGTCGTTTGACATGGATGATTTTGCGCAACATCCCTCCATTGAAAAGTTGGAGCGGTGCACCCAAGCAGATTTGTTGGTAGTGGCTAACTTATTCAGGGTGGATGTTCCGTTGCATGCTAAGAAGGCGGAAATTAAACAATGTTTGGTGGAGAGACTGGTGGACAGGGGAGTGTTTGGGGGGCAGAAAACCTCGCCGAGTGGGTCTGGGAGTTTGGAGACGGCAGTGGGGGCGGAGGCTGCTGGGGCCGTCCTGAAACCTTCCACGGGGCGGATGACGTCGGGGGCGGAAGCTCCTGTCGCCGTTCAATCTCCTGTATTTGACCCGAGTGGCCAGGTTGGGGCGGGTTTGGTGACGGAGGATCTCAGGCTTGCCCTTCGCTTGAAGGAGGTGGAGCTGGCGACCAAGGCTAAGGAAGTCGAGCTCATGCATCTCCGCATTCGAGCTATGGAGCTTGATCGTTCTCGAGCGAGTGACGCTGCTCCCATTCCTGTAAGTACACTCTCCGACACTCCCACCATAGACCAGTTTAATGCTAGCAAACAGATTGTTTTGGTACCTCCTTTTAGGGAGGGAGAGGTTCACTCATATTTCACTGCTTTTGAGCGCATCGCAACCACTTTAAAATGGCCAAAGGATGTATGGAGTCTGTTGCTGCAATGCAAATTAATAGGAAGAGCGCAGGAGGTCTGTGCGAGTCTTTCTATTGCTGACAGCTTGGATTATGAGGTTGTCAAATCCACTATTTTGCGGGCTTATGAACTAGTCCCGGAGGCGTATCGACAGAAGTTTCGTGCCTGTCGCAAGTTTGACAGTCAAACGTTTGTGGAATTTGCACGTGAGAAAACTGTCTTATTTGACAAGTGGTTGGCTGCCAGTCACGCGGAGGACTTTACTCAGCTAAAGGAGTTGATCCTGCTGGAAGAGTTCAAGACATGTCTCCCTGAAAACATTGTGGTGTACCTGAATGAGCAGAAGGTGGGGTTACTGTCTAAAGCCGCGGTCCTTGCCGACGAGTTTGTGTTAACTCATCGTGCTGCGCTTTCGACAGAGCGCCGTGAGTACACTTCCTCAACTCGTCCTGTCAGAAGTTATAGGCTTTCCCCTAAACGCCAGATACGTTCTGCTGCTATTCCTGTGTCAGATCGCAAATGTTTTTATTGTCATGAGATTGGGCACCTCGTTGCTGCTTGTCCATCACTACAGCGCAGGGAGCAGGCCAACACGGTGAGGAAGCCGAAAAGTGTGGGTTTCGTTCGTTCTATGTCAGCTTCCACTTCACCTAGCAATGAAGTGGGAAGTGAAGGCTTTGATGAGAGCTACCGTCCTTTTGTGTCGGAGTGGTTTGTTTCGTTGAATGAAAAAGAGGAGGATCGGGTGCCGATCATGATTCTGCGTGACACTGGGGCCGCGCAGACTCTTATCTTGAAGGGTATTCTACCTTTTTCTGATGACTCTTTTTGTGGTTCGGATGCTCTTGTCTGGGGTGTAAAAATGGATGTACTGCGTGTGCCACTGCACAATGTGTTTCTTCAATCGCCGCTCGTTTCGGGTTCGGTACCGGTTGGCGTGCGCGACCAGTTGCCAGTGCCCGGAGTTGCGATGATTCTGGGGAATGATTTGGCTAACGGGAAAGTGTTTTCTATCCCGAGAGTGGTTGAGATACCGGTGCCTGATACTTTGTTATCTAACCCTGTCGCTGAGGAGCGTTCCTCCTCTGTTTTTCCTGCTTGCGCGGTAACTCGTGCGCATAGGCGCAAGTACGGTGACGTGGATTTATCTGATTCTTTTCTCTGTGCTGGTGGTGGGCCGAAGTCTGAATCTGAAACCCGTGTTCCACTGACGGGCGACTCTGAGGCGATGCTGTCTGTTAGCCCATCAGTGACACCTCAACTTTGGCACAGCAGAGTGACCCGACTCTTGTGAGTTGTTTTTCCGCTGCCAACTCTAGCGACCAGTACCCTCGTGTTTATAGTGTCGAGGATGATGTGTTGATGCGTACTTGGTCTCCGCCTACAGCTGGTGATTTGGGTTGGAATGTGTTTAAACAGGTTCTGGTGCCTCAACAGTACCGACCCAAAGTTCTTAGTCTTGCCCATGACAGTTTTTCTGGACATTTAGGTATTAGGAAAACCTATCACCGCATTCTGCGTCATTTCTTTTGGCCAGGATTGAAGAATGACGTTGCCAAGTATTGTCGTTCTTGTCACACCTGTCAGATTAGTGGTAAGCCTAACCAAGTCATTCCACCCGCTCCCTTACACCCTATTCCAGTTTTAGGGGAACCTTTTGAACACATCCTCATCGACTGCGTTGGTCCACTCCCTAAAACAAAATCGGGTCACCAGTACCTCTTGACTCTGATGTGTGTTGCTACCCGTTTTCCCGAGGCAATTCCATTGCGCACCCTTAAGGTGAAACCAGTTGTTAAGGCATTGGTGAACTTCTTCTCTATTTTTGGGTTACCAAAAGCTGTTCAAACTGACCAAGGCTCTAATTTCATGTCTAAGATTTTTGCTCAAGTTGTGCAGTCACTTGGCATTAAACATCGGAAATCTAGTGCCTATCATCCGGAGTCGCAAGGTGCACTCGAGCGGTTTCATCAGACATTGAAATCGATGATGCGGAAATTTTGCCTTGAGTCTCAAAAGGAGTGGGATGAGGGGTTGCCGCTGCTTCTTTTAGCAGTGAGAGAAAGTGTGCAGGAGTCGTTAGGATTTAGCCCTGCTGAGCTGGTGTTCAGTCACACAGTGCGTGGCCCGTTGCGATTGCTTAAGGAGAACTTCCTGTCCGACACTGTTGCTCCTAAGGAAAATGTGTTGGACTATGTGAGCTCTTTCAGAGAGCGTTTGCATAAAGCATGCGCAATTGCACGTGATGCTCTCATTGCAACACAAGGTAGGATGAAGAGGAAGTTTCATGTGAAGGCTGTGCAGCGAAAATTTGAGGTTGGTGATAAAGTTTTAACACTTTTACCAGTCCCTGGATCTTCCCTTCAGGCCAAGTTTAGTGGTCCGTATACGGTGCAGGCGAAATTGAGTGACACGGATTATGTCATCGACACCCCAGAACGAAGGAAAAAGTGTCGTGTATGTCATATTAATATGATGAAGCCCTACTTTGCTGGCGGTGTGTCGACAGTTGCGACTGTGGTGCCAGTTTCTGAAACTCGGTATGACCCTGTGGATGACGATTTGGTTTTCGGTGGTGCTGTGGGCTGCGCACGACTTAGGAATTCTGAGATCCTACGTGATTTAAGGTCACATCTAACTGGGGTAGACGATGATGTCCGAAATGACGTGTGTTGGTTGATTGAAAATCATCCTAATCTTTTCTCGGACACTCCATCCTGTACCACCGTGTTGGAGCATGATATCGATGTGGGGGACCATCCTCCAATCAAACAGCATGCCTACCGGGTGAATCCCACTAAGCGTGCCCTTTTCCAGACAGAAGTCTCTTATCTGTTGGAAAATTTTCTTGCTGTCCCTAGCTCTAGTGCGTGGAGTTCCCCGTGTCTCCTAGTGCCTAAAGCGGACAAGACCCCACGGTTTTGTACAGATTTTCGGAAGGTGAACAGCGTCACCAAACCTGACTCCTATCCTCTTCCCAGGATGGAGGACTGTGTTGACAGGGTCGGTTCTGCGACGTTTGTTACTAAGCTGGATTTGTTAAAGGGCTACTGGCAGGTTCCCCTAACATCACGTGCGGCCGAAATCTCTGCTTTTGTTACTCCTGACCATTTTCTCCAGTACACTGTCATGCCTTTCGGGTTGCGCAATGCTCCCGCCACTTTCCAACGGCTCATGAATATCGTGCTGGGCGGCGTCTGCAAGTGTGAAGTGTACTTAGACGATATTGTCGTCTATTCAGACACCTGGTCAGAACACATGGAGATACTCGCTGATGTGTTCCATCGCTTGGAAAAGGCATCCCTCACCCTCAACCTTGCCAAGTGTGACTTTGGTAAAGCCATGGTGACGTATTTAGGGAAACAAGTGGGTCAGGGGCAAGTGCGCCCTATCTTGGCCAAAATCCAGGCCATACTGGACTTTCCTGCCCCTCAGACTAGGCGTGAGCTTCGCCGTTTCCTCGGCATGGTGGGCTACTACCGAGGTTTCTGTCAAAACTTCGCGGAAGTGAGTCACGTGATGGAGCGTTTGGGAATGGCCGCGCCATAGAGAGTCTCTGACCCCCGTCGACCCTACATTAGTTTTAAAACAAGGTAAACGCTCCCAAATAATATATTTCCTCACTGCGGTGACTTGCTAGATCAGTGTCCTCGAACTTATTGAGAGACATGGCCACAGGAACTAAGAAGAAGAGCGTGCAAACCCGAATCTCCACGGTGGCAGCGGGGGAAAGTAATGCTAGCAGTGCCAAGGTTAGCCCTGCTAGCCAAGAAGAAGGGCCAAAGATGGATATAAGCGGCCTGTTTGCCGAAATGACTAAGCTTGGAACTATCCTAACTAGTGTTGCGGCTGATGTATCTCACATTAAGTCAGATATGGTGGAACTTAAAAACGCTACAAGTGCAATCCAAATACGGATGACCGAAAGTGGTGGCAGCATAAATGATTATGTGATGAAGATACTCGCGGATGGCCTAGGTCTACGAGGGGAGGAATATGAGCTGGAAAGATGCCACAGAAGTACGAGACCACGCCTGGGACCTGGTCAGCCACCTCGAATCGTGCTGGTGAGATTTCTCCGTTACACTGCACGACAAAAAGTTATCATGACCGCTAAACAGAAGAAAGGAATACTGTGGGAGAACTGTCATTTGTCATTTTATGAAGATATGACCGTGGAGCGAGCGGCGCAGAGGAAGCTTTTCTCCCCAGTAATGAAGAAGCTATGGCAGCATCAGATAAAGCACACTCTGGCACATCCAGCAAAACTTCGATTAACATGGAAAGGCCAGCAGAAGAGCTTTGACAGCGTTGAGGAGGCAGAGAAATTCGTGCGTGAGAACTTTCAGGAAGTGGTGGAGTAAGGGGTTAATAAGCTAAATTACGTGCATGGGAGCGCATCGTTAATAATTTCATAAGACGGGGGCGGGCTCCCTGGGGTGTCGACGGGACAGAAGGAGGACAGCAGTTCACTGTCCACGGGACCATCACGGACCAGAGACAGTTTTGCCCACGGGGCTTTTGCGCTGTCATGTTCCTTTTTTGGACGGCGCTATTTCTTTTTTTTATGTTCGTTGTTTTTTGTTTTTTATTTTTTTGGTAGAGATTCTATAGGTGAGGTACTGTTCTTGTTTAAACTTATGTTCCGGTTCAAGCAGGGTTATCAGCACAGGTTAAATGGTTATGGGTTGGAAGATATAAGGCTTATAGATACCTTAACATGGCATAGTCATGGGGAATGTGGACGTTAATATTGTGTCATGGAATATAAATGGCTGTGGCACACCAGTCAAAAGAAAAAAAGTGCTTAGCTACCTCAAGTCTCATAATGCTGATATTGCATACATCCAGGAGACGCATTTTGCGAATGAAAATGAAGCATTGAAATTAAAAAGGGATTGGGTTGGGAAAGTATTTCATAACTCAAGATCAAGCAAGAGTCGTGGTGTCATGATACTCATTAATAAAAGACTAAACTTTGTGTTATTGAAGGAAAGCCGGGATGAAGACGGGCGAGTGTTGGCTCTGCAGGCTCTCATTAATGGAGTTCAGGTTGTTCTGTGCAATATTTACGCCCCAAATAGGGATGAACCTAATTTTATGGATGAGGTTAACAAGATGCTAGGGAACATGAAGGGCCAGATCTTGTTAGGTGGAGACTTTAATAATGTGATGGATGAATATATTGATAGAAGTGCCATTAATGCAACTTCAAGTACTAGAACTGGGACAGCGATAGATGCTTTAAAAGAAGATCTCAGTGTGGTAGATATTTGGAGGCTTGTTCACCCTATGAAAAGAGAATACACCTTTTACTCTCATTCGCATAAGACATATTCCCGAATAGATTATTTTTTGATTTCTAAATCATGTGTCAATTTAGTAGTAAACTGTGACATTGGTGTGATTGCTTTAACAGATCACGCACCAGTAGAATTGCACATAAATCTAAATGTCGAAAAGAACAGAACGGGTAGGTGGAGACTAAACTCAAGCATATTGCAGGACGAAAAATTTGTATCAACCCTAAAAGAGGATATAAGATATTTTTTAGAGGTGAATGTTGGATCTACGGACAGGCTGGCTATTGTATGGGATGCTTTGAAGGCATTTATTCGTGGAAAGTGCATAGGCTATAGTTCTAAGAAAAATAGAGAAGATAAGGAAAAGATAAAAACTTTGGAGGAAAATATAAGTAAATTGGAAAAACAATTAGCAGGAAAATTTGATGATAATAAATTTAAAGAGATTTGCCATCTTAAATATGATCTTCATAAAATTTATAACAAAAAAGCAGAGTATGCCCTCTTTCGTCTTAAAACTAATTTCTATGAGAATGGTGAAAAGACAGGCAGGCTATTAGCCAGACAACTTAAGCAAATGGACAATCAGAATGTTATTACGGCAGTTAAAAAGGATGATAAATTAGTTACATCTTCTTCAGAGATTAACACAATTTTTCAAATATTTTATCAAGATTTATACACGTCCGATAACAAAGTAAGTATGGATCTGCTGAGTACATACTTTGATAAAATGAAAATACCAAAAATCTCACAAGAGGGTAGGGACAAATTGGAAACTCCACTAACTGAGGTAGAAGTAAAAGAAGCTATCTGTGCAATGAAAGCTGGGAAGTCACCAGGAATAGATGGATTCCCAGCAGAATTTTACCATAAATTTATAGATTTGATATGTCCTTTTCTAACTGAAGTATTACATGAAGCCTTTGAATTTGGACGACTCCCTGCAAGTTTTAATCAGGCAGTAATATCACTAATTCCAAAAGGCGACAAGGATTTAACTGATCCAGGTAATTACAGACCAATAAGTTTAATCAATGTGGATTGCAAAATTCTATCCAAAGTTTTAGCAACAAGGTTGGAGGTTGTGATACCACAAATTATTCATCAAGATCAAGTAGGGTTTATCAAGAATAGATCTGCTTCTGATAATATGAGGAGATTACTACACCTGCTGTGGCTGAATAGAAATAACACAAATCCTGTATTGGCTATATCTTTAGATGCACAGAAAGCTTTTGATAGGGTGGAGTGGAACTTTCTGTTCACAGCCCTGGAAAAGTTTGGAATAGGTGACAATTTTTGCAGATGGATTAGAACCATGTATTCTGGTCCAGAAGCAGCTGTATTTACAAATGGGGTACTTTCTCCTTTTTTTAGTATTTCCAGATCAACACGTCAAGGATGCAATTTAAGCCCATTGCTATTTATAATATTTTTAGAGCCATTAGCTATTCAAATCAGAGAAAATGCAGAGATTAAAGGTGTATTTGGGGGAGGCAGAGAACACAAATTATTCCTGTATGCAGATGATGTGCTGATATTAAACCAAGACCCAACTAATTCTATCACAAAACTATTAGAGGTGATTAATACATACTCAATGTTTTCGGGGTACAAAATTAATTGGCATAAATCAGAGGCGATGCCAGTTTCCCAGGCTTGCAGTCATAACTTTATATCGGGCTTTAACTTTAAGTGGGTGGACAAGGGAATGAAATATCTTGGAATTGAATTGGACCCCAATATTGAGGATATTATGGCTAACAGTATGGGAAAATTATTAAACAAGATCAATAAAAACTTGGGTAAATGGAGTAAACTAAATTTGACATTGTGGGGAAAAGTGAACACAGTTAAAATGGTTGTGGCACCGCTCATCAACTATTATACAGGAATGCTGCCTATGTGTATCCCGCGACAGATGTTGCAAAGCTACAATAATATGATAAAAGATTTTCTTTGGAAGGGTGGTAAACCCCGTATTAACATAAATCGACTGTCCCAATCTAAGAAAGAAGGGGGACTAGCCCTGCCCAATATAGAGTATTATAGTATCTCTTTTGAAATGGCTAGATTAGGCAAACATTGGGCAGGGAAAAATAATGTAGACTGGATTTTAATAGAACAAGAGCTTGCATCTCCATTCACACCAATTGATATTTTATCACAAAAAGTGAATAATCACAGTAAGACGCAAAACCCTATTTTGAAATTTTCGAAAATGGTATGGTTGGAGGTGCATAAGAAATACAAACTTGTGCCATATGTACAGAAGTATGCCCCCTTGTGGTATAATCCTAAAATTAAAATTGGTAAGCAGACTGTTTACTGGACACAATGGCTGAGAAGAGGTATCAGAACTGTTAGTGACCTATTTGAAGGGGGTGTTTTCATGTCGTATGAGGATATTAAAAAAAAGTTTTGTTTAGAGGGTAACAGTCATTTCTGGAAGTATTTGCAAATAAGAAACTGTTTAAAAGGAGGAGTTACAATAACATGTGAAAGTAACTCGATAGAGAATTTCATGCTACTACCCCCATTTCTGTGCACAGCTGCGAAATGGTATAATATTTGCCCATGGATTAAAAACAATATAAATAAGAGCCTGAAAAAAGTATGGGAAAGGGATCTAGGGCGTACAATGGATGAAGATACATGGGATTCTATATTGTCGAACAATGGATTATACATTAGGGAAGCCAGGGGAAAATTTATTCAATACAAAATTCTTAACAGATACTATTATACTCCTTCAAGGCTGTATAGAATGGGGATTGGTAGAGATGACTTGTGTTGGAAATGCCAAAAAGCCAAAGGTACTCTGATACATGCCCTCTGGGAATGCCCGCTGGTTTTTCCAGTTTGGAACACTGTACTGAATTATTTGCAGGGGTGGACACTTTGTAACCTACCCAGATCACCTAAATTATGTTTACTAGGAGACAAAGGAGAGGTGCCGCAATTAAGTAAACACCAGTTTAGAGTGTTAAGTACTGCATTGGTAACATGTGCCCGTGTCATTTTGGAACACTGGAAGGACTCTCATATTCCAACGCTTAAAATGTGGAAAGACAGAATGATTGGGAATGTTGCATGCGAAAAGATGCTGGGAAAAATACATCATGTGACAGAAGCTGCGCTGGAACAGTGGGACAATTTTTGCACCTACATGTCTACCTGACTTGGACATTTGAGTTTAATACAACATATGTTAAAACCTCACTTGTTTTGTTTTGTTTTGTTTTGTTTCGTTGTGGTTTTTTTTTTTTTTTTTGTTTTTTTAAATTTATTTATTTTGTTTGTTTGTTTTTGTTTGTTTGCTTCTTGCTTTTGGTTGTTGCTTCTCTGTATTTGCTGTTATAAAATGCAAAATCTAATAAATACTTGAATTATAAAAAATAAAAAAAACTTCGCGGAAGTGGTCGCACCCCTCACTAGCCTCACTAGTGTGTTGAAATCTTTTGTGTGGACCTCTGCGTGTCAGAGTGCGTTCCTGGCTGTTAAGACTCTCCTGTGCAGTGCGCCAGTGCTGGCCGCCCCTGATTTTGCACGCCCTTTTAAGTTGGAAGTGGACGCCAGTGCAAACGGGGCAGGTGCCGTATTGCTGCAGGAAGACCATCATGGTGTGGATCACCCAATCGGCTATTTCTCAAAGAAGTTCAATGTCCATCAGCGAGGGTACAGCACGACTGAGAAAGAGGCCCTCTCTCTGCTGTTCGCATTGCAGCATTTCGAGGTGTATGTTGGTGGCAGTCCCTCGCCTGTGATTGTTTATACCGACCAGGATTCCCTTGGTATTCCTCATGCGGATGCAGAACTCGAACCAAAGGCTAATGAGGTGGTCTCTCCTGGTGCAGGACTTCAATTTGGAAATCCGTCATAAAAAGGGCACCGAGAATGTGCTAGCCGACGCCTTATCCCGTGTTTTCCTTTAAAAGTAACTGTTCAAAACATCTATCAAGGAGATGTCTTTGATTTTGGGAAGGGGGGTGTTACGGCTGTGGCCATGTGTGGCCTGTTTTCTGTCTGTGTTTTCTGTACTGTGCTTAAGACTTTTCCAGGTCTCTCCCCTAATGAGGAGTCGTGAGCGACTGATTGGACCATGGAGCGGTTGACTACCTTCAAAAGGCCGCTCTGACAGCTCCGAGAGGGGGAGAGAGAGAGTGGAACGAGCGAGTAGCCGGACAGCCGTCGCGGCCCTGACCCTGGTGTTCCCAGCCCGTGCTTATCTTGTGTATTTGTGAGAGTGTGAAATTGTGAAAGCCGCTCCTAGTGAATTAGCTGCGTGCTTAGGCACTCTTGGGTTGAAGCGGAAGGGGTGAGCTGCCTTTTCTTTTGGAATCGTTTTCTCCTGTTTTCCGGGTAGGGAGCGAGGGATAGCTCTGTCATTTGTTTGTTCTGTTTTTCTTTCCTAGGGTTTAGTTAGTTTTCTCTGGTGGGACTTAGTTGGTTTTGTTTATTATTTTGGCCTGGGCTCACCCTGGAGCTATGCTTCTTTTCCTTAAATAAAAACACCTTTTTACTCACAACTGGTTTGGATGTTTGGCTTGGGAACCAGGGCGGGGATTTGTCTCTCTCTCCTCCAACCTTATGTGCGTCCCTACCCGCCTAGACTGGGGGTGTAACAATATACTTGATCAATTGAATAACTAAAGCTTAAACATATTAATTTGAAATGAATAATTGTAGTCATTACACAAACATGAAAAAATTGAGTAAATAACACTGACATGCTTGGTCAATGTAACTGAAATATAGATGGTCAGTTAATCCAAAATTTTGTCCCATTTACTTAATATTGTAAACTGAACGTAATCAAAATTTTACTTAGTATTAAATATGGTAAATGGCCTGTATTTGTATAGCACTTTACTTAGTACCTAAGGACCTCAAAGTGCTTTACACATCCAGTCATTCACACACTGGTGATGGCAGCTACATTGTAGCCACAGCCACCCTGGGGCGCACTGACAGAGGCAAGGCTACCAGACACTGGCGCCACCGGGCCCTCTGACCACCACCAGTAGGCAACGGGTGAAGTGTCTTGCCCAAGGACACAATGATCAAGGCTGTCAGAGCCGGGGCTTGAACCAGCAACCTTCTGATTACAAAACGAACTGCCAACTCTTGAGCCACGATCGCTCCCTAACATTCAAACATGAATGTTATTGTATTTCACTGGTAGTCTAAGTCTAAAAAAACCAAACTAACTAATATGTAGTTGTGTGTTTCATAATACATGTATGAAAAATGATCACATGTTAACATTTTTCCAAATGAAAAATGTATTTTCATAAACATGACAATAACTCGAAATAAACAGGCACTACAAAGACAAGAGCATTTTCCCTTTTAGCTCAAAGCCTTACATACTTGAAGGATAAATGGCAAACCAGGAGAGCAAACACAAAAACTCAGAGTATTTAAAAAACAAAATGAACAATACAATGAAAAAGGCTCATGGTACTCAATTACTCTACGTTATCGTGTTTTACTTACACTTTTCAGTTGTAGTTGCTGACAATAAATAATATTGATTTGGATAATTAATGATTTTAGTACAAGATGCTGATGAGTATAGGTACCTGTTTCTCGAATATTTTGATTCAATTTTAAACAAAAATACCAAGTACATGCGAAGAAGGTATTCTGTGAACCACATACTGAATGTTTTGTCTGAGATAAATGTAAATAAATACCTTAATTTAACACAAACACATAAGTTAACATTTTAGACATTTATTTCATTTATCAAACTCAAATAATTATTAAAAGGATATACATAGACTTTATCAGGCTCATCTAACTTATATTTATAGTGATATTTACTAAGCCTCTGAATTACTTTTTAGAGTGTACATTACTGTTGCTATCCTATCAGCTGGCCATTATCTCCTGACCTCTGGCATCAACAAGGCATTTTTGCCCAGAGAAATGCTACTTACGGGATATTCTCTCCCCTGGGCCATTCTCTGCAAACCCTAGAGATGGCTGTGTGGGAAAATCTCAGTAGATCAGCAGTTTCTGAAACACGAAGACCAGCCCGTCTAGGCTCAACAACCATGTTCAAATCACCTTTCGTCCCCATTATAATGCTCGGTTTGAACTTCAGCAGGTTGTCCTGACCATAGCTACATGACTAAATAAAAAAGCCACATTTACATGCGCTCAGGATGATTCAACTCAACAGGTCCTCACAAGTTCATGTAAACAACCTAACTCAAATAAGACTGGACCGAGGCCAGCACGGGTCACTGTGTGCATGTGAACGCATCCCTTATGGAAATACATTAAAAATAACTTCCAGTAGATAAATTCTAATTATCTTTCATTTTTTCCAGCCGGTACTCTTTTCCCCCAGATCCATTTGTAATGATTAATTGGTTTTTTCTAAATACTGAACATTCAGTGCTAGCGTGGCATTAACAACAGCTGTGGCTCTCACATGAGGTCCAGAGATTTAAAAAAAAAGAGAGAGGGAAAAAGCAATTACGCATTATGCTGCAGTAAACACCCTTCTGAAAAATCCAGCCTGTTGTTTCATCTTAATTCTCTCTTAATTCTTTCCAATTATCAGTAGGATATTTTGTTTTCTGTTTCCCTGGGAGACGGCGAACTGCTCAGACTGAGGGAAAGTAAAATTCTTTGTGATTCAACATTACTCAGTTTTAAACCTGTGCACATTGAAAACATATGGGCGGTCTAACATGGGATTGTAGTATTCTAGCCAGTGGAAATAATCAGAGGAGCAGATTTATAACAGCAAAACAGACACAATGCATGTGAAAAAGACCTCATTGACCTGTAATCCGGGATCATGCAACAAGCAAAGGACCATTCAGAGATTGTTTTGTTTGATTTAGAGGCCCCTGCAGCAGGGTGCCTCGTACAACAACATTAGAAGACTCTGGCTTTGCGGGGTTGTGGGCGGGTGGGTGCATGGGGGCCCAGCCCTGGAGCAGGGTGCCGCCGGTGCATCGAGCCACCTGGGGGGCTCTTCAACTGGTGGGGAGGATTGTCACATCTTGCAGGAACTTTCCTCTCCTCAGGGGCTCACTCTGCAGGAGGGGGAGATACAGGAGAGGTGGAGGAAGATCTCAGCCTGGGTGTTTATTGTCTTATGTAGTCTGGAAGATGAGTGGATGGTGGGGTGGGTGCAGTTTTCCCTGTGGTGGGGTTGGGTGGACTGTCCCAGGCTCTGTGGGGCCGGGAGGCGCTGCTGCGCTGGGCCCCGGTCTGGATGGGCCTGGGCCCCCTTTCCCTGGCGGGTCGCGGAGTATGGGGGTGCCTACTGGGGTCATCGGGGGAGCTGGCCCCAGGGAGGGGTCACATGCCCCTCCATTCCTTCCCTCCCCATCTCCAGCTGCCTCCTTCTTCCCGCTCCACCACAACCACCCACACATGCAGGACCTTGGAGTAGGGGTATGTCACCAGGGTGCAGAGGAGGCTACCCCCCCCCCCTGTCCCCTTCTGGGTGCCTCTGCCTCAATTTTATCCCACAACTTAGACATTCACATTACTCACACTCTCATTACACATACATATAGGATCTTGGGGATGGGTACGCTACACAGAATCCAAAGTACCATCAGGGTGTACACCTCACCCCTGGCATCGTTGCCCACCTCTCAATGTCAAATACACGTAGACATTGAGGGCTAGCAGGAGGGACCATGCGCTTACCTTCTGCTCTCTGGCAGGTAGCTCCATGTCCTCCTGGGTTTTAATTGCACCTTAGAACACACATGCATCAACACTACAATGAGCGGGTGGAGGGAGGTTTGGAGTCTTCTCTCACCCCCATTCTCTGCGACCTGCTGGAGCGGGGGGGCTAGGAGGAGGAGTTGGCCGTCCGACTGCGGTCTGGAGTGTGGGGCCTCCCTGCTGCTGCGGAGTCAGGGCGGTCTGCCTCCCCCCACTGCAGGGAAAAGGGAAACACCACCTGGGTCTGGGTGCAGTTCCCCCCTCCAGGGGCAAGGGTACCTGGACCCGGTTTGTAGAGTACGCTTGGGGAGTGTGATCGTGTGTACAGAGTCTCTTTATGTCTGTCTCCACGTTGGTTGAGTGTGGAGTAAGTGCATATGAGAGCATGAGGGTGGGAATGGATGTTTGTGTCTGTGTGTGCCTGTATGTCTGTGTCTATATGTCAGGTTGGGTGTCAGACGCCACCTCTCTGGGGACATCTCAGGCCCTCCAAGGTTTGGAGGCCTATCTCCCCCTACCACCACTTCCCATGCCAGTGGCGGACTCCCTCAGACATCGGTGCGTTGGTGGTTCTTTGTGTCCGGGGATGGGCGTCCAGGTACATACCGGCTCACTCCTTGGCGGCCGCTTATCGGGGCCTGGAGCCTGGGGCTCGCTCGGGCCACTTCGGAGGTGGGGTGCCCCCGGCCTCTCGGCCTGGGGCTCGGTCACTCAGGCGCAGCTGGCTGCCGGCGGAGCTCACGGGCGCGTCACTGCAACTCCCCCTGGCTTCTGCTCCGCGGCTGCTGAGTGAGCCCTCATCTGGGACTCTCCTCAGCTCTTTCCGGGACAGTGGCGCGGCTGCCCCTCTGTTGGTCTTCCTTGGTCTCTTGTGTTCTGGGGGCCTCTGGATGTCTGGAGTTTTGATCTCCTCCATACCTGCTTCATGCCCTGGAGGACGGGGCTGTGGCCCCCCCACACCCTCTAGCAGATCATTACATGAAGGAACCTTTAAAAAAAACAAACAAGCGCGTCCATGCTCACAGGTGTACACACGGGTGATCACACCCACAAACTACATCCTTTTTGGCTCCTACCTCAAAGCACACTGTGTTCTGTTGATCTTATGTGCTGCACAATAATATTTAATATTTAGTATTTACTGTCATATTCCCATATATCATTGTGATGTTGTTTATTCTATTACTCTTGTTCTCTTCTGCTTGTTTTCCTTTTTCTTTCTCAGCAGGTGATCCAGGTGATTGATATATGCATTTTTTTTCTGCTCATTCTGTTGGTTTTTGTCTTTTGCCCTTCTCCCCCGTCCCTCTTCTCAGCTGTTTCTCTTTCCCTCTTTCTTTCTCCCCTTCTTTCCCCCAGTCAAGTCTGTCCCGTATTCAGTAAGTGAAAATAAAATAAACAATAAAAGGTGAATCAAATGGACCATTACGGCAAGGCTGGGATGGTCAATTTGGTAAAGTAAATCCGTTGGGCATCTTTCTTTGCCTTTAGACAACAATTCTGATGCAAAAGAGCCAAACGGGACAGGCAAAAAAAAAAAAAAAAAAAAAAAAAAAAAAAAAGAAGACTCTGGCTTTGAATATGCTGGATGATTCAGGGCAGGGGGGAGCATTCTTAAGGCCATCCTTAGGGTTCAAAGACAGGGTGATGATGTTTAGCTTTCAAATACCTCCCTTTGTTTAGTTTTCATTGCTGCAAAGACAGATCACACATTTAAGCAGATTCTTAAACTTGTCAGAGGGAGGCTGCTTTTTGTTATTTATTTCAGAATATCTATATCTCAATAAGACTGCTGATAAAGCATAATTACATAAATCACATCCAACCCCGGAGCCAACAATTTTCATTTCTGGCCTGGGGTCACTGCATTCACTGGAGTTATTCATGGGGCGATAATTAATCCCCGACCAAGGCCTGTAATCACACTGAGCATTCCTTCATTTTGGCATGGCCTGCATGACCAGAAATGAGTCTCCAGAGCTCATCCAGCCCACAGAGAGCCATGGTCTAGTTCATAGTTAGTAACCTCCCTATTTTCCCTGAACATCTATCATGAGTGAGGTTGTTTGTTTCAACAGTACAGAGACAGGATCAACATACTGTACGTGGTATACAGCTTCCCTGCTTCCCAGTCAGTGTTTTGGGGTTTCATTTTCATGTTTAAGAAAAAGAGTGGTTTATGTTTTGCACAGACTCAGGTGACAAAAAGAAAAAAAAATGTAAAAGATTTTAGTTTGAATTCAAATGTACTGTACATGAACACCACTTCAAAATGTATCAATTAAGCATGGCCAGTGTTTCAAATAATGAGGGTAACTATCCTATGAACAAAAAGCACTCAGTTTGAACTGAGTATCACACAAAACTGCTGTCCAAGAATGCTGGAAGCATAATGGGTCTCCTGGACGAGAGGACAAAGCAGTTTTCAGAAATATATTTTAAAAATGTGCGTGGCACACAATGTGTGTGGGTGAATTGTGTTGCTTACATTGTTGAGATATACATTGCTGTGCTTGAGAGTCACCAACTATCAGAACCAAATTCCTTGTATGTGTCTGTGTATATACATGGCCAATAAACGCGATTCTGATTCTGATTAGGAACTTTTAGAAGGCCAGTATCCTGAGATCAGCGAGCATGGGATGGAACATAGAGGTGCAAAAGGTCAGAGAGATATGAAGGTGCCAAACCATTTAAAGACTTAGGTGAGCAACAGGACATCAAAATCAGCCTGTCCTGTCAAGGCAACCAGTGAAGACATTTCAGTACTGGGGTAATGTGCTCAAATTTCCCAGTTTTGGTTAGTATGCAAGCAGCTGCATTTTGTACCATCTGTAAATCTCTAAAATTCTTCTTTGGTAACCCAGAAAGAAGAGCATTAAAATTATCAACGTGTGAAGACACAAATGGATGAAAAAGAACCTCTGCAGTCTTTCCATGTTGGTTTCATCTAGCCAAAAATGTTTTGTGGTGTCACTGCAGCCATGTTCTTTCTGAGAAAAAGACACTTTCTCCTCTTGCAGCACTGTTCTGTCTTTCTCTAATGGTACTGTCACGAACTTTAACACATGCTGCGGCCTGTAGAGTCTGAATTTTAGCTGTTTCTTTGCTTGTCTTTTCAGTTTCTCTTATCTTCTCTCATTGCATGGTCTGATCTTAGGGTGAATTTGCTGGAACCACCACTCCACACCTGAATGCTCCATATCCGCAAATGACCAAAATTTCTGCTTTCATAGAGCTGGTCATGCTTGATTATCACTTAATGCATTTGCTTATTGCTACTAACCCTCTTAATTTGTGTGGAAGCAGGAAGCAGGAAATAAGGTTGTGTTGTAGTTTTGTTGAACTTCTACCTCTAGCGTTTAGGGTTACGGATCACGGTAAAGAACATGTTTTCCTGTGAAAAAAGCCACTTAGACACATGGCATGATTTGTCAGCTCGTTGAATGGTGTGCTTGTACAGAGTGACAGTTTAATGATTGTCTGGAGAAATTGATGTATCAGATTATGTTCTTGTCTTTCTATAGAAGATAAATTGCAATTAAAATGGGTTTAATTATGTATATGTGCTGACATCATATTTTGGATCTTGAATAACTTTTCTTCCGGGCTAAACCATTGATTTTTGTACATGAACGTGAAGCCATTATTCATTCTATGAAAATGATTTATTGAAGGTAAAGGGAGCAACACTGCACCCTGTTGGATTTTTCTAACCAGCAACATCTTGTCAGTTGTATGGTTTTGTCACCACGTTGGTCTGGATGAAAATGTCTAAATTGATGGATTGCTATGAATGTTTATACAGGAAATCATGGTCCCCTGAGGACTCTTACTCTAGACCACTATGACATATTTGTGGCTTTTAGTGCGATGTCTTGACGACTGTTGCATGGATTACCACAATAAATATTGATTCAGACAAAATGTGTTTTTTCTTTAGTTCTTATTGGATAATGTTAGCATCATGTGTTAGCTGCAAAGCTCTCTAGCATGCTTAGACCATTGTATTTTGGTTTTATAGTCAAATATTCTTCCTCCCTCTCCCTCAGACCACCCAAGTGAAAGCCTTCCGCCAGAAATTCTGTCCATAAAATTTATGAACAGAATCGGTGACAAAGGGCAGCCCTGGCGGAGCCCATTACCCACCAGGAATGAGTCCGACTTATTGCCGGCTATGCGGACCAAGCTCTTGCAACAAACTCCCATGCACCCTCAAGTATCCTTGAGAGGATAAAGAGCTGATCCAGTGTTCCACGACCAGGACGAAAACCGCATTGTTCCTCCTGTATCCAAGCTTCGACTAATGGGCAGACTCTCCTCTCTAGCACCCTGGCATAGACTTTCCCAGGGAGGCTGAGGAGTTTGACTCCCCTGTAGTTTGAACACACCCTCCGGTCCCCTTTCTTAACCTCCTAAGATCCGAACTCTCCCACGGCATGCATTTTTGATTTCTTTTTGATATTTGGGCATATTAGGGCACAATGAATGTAAAAACAAAGAATTACCAGATTTTTTTTTTTACCTGATTTTTGTTTCTAAGAAAAATGAGAGCCACATATGAGAATATTAATTTAAAATTTCAGTAGAACAGTAGCAGTATAATGTCCTCGTAAGTGGATCTCAGGCCCTTGTAGAGCAAAATTGAGTATTTTGGTCTAAATAACCCAAAATGTGATGTCCACATATGTGGACGCCAGGTCCTAGGAGGTTAAAGATGGGGACGACCACCCGGTCTGCCAGTCCAGGGTTCTACCCCTGATCTCCACGCAACATTGTAGAGACGTGTCAACCAAGACAGCCCTACAACATCCAGAGCCTTCAGGAACTCGGGGCGGACCTCGTCCAACCCAGGGCTCTGCCACCAAGGAGTTGTTTAACTGCCTCAGTGACCTCGCCCCCAGAGATTGGCGGGTCATCCCCTTCATCCCCAGACTCTGCTTCCACCACGGAAGATTGGGATATTCCGCCAGTGGGATTGAGGAGGTCCTCGAAGTATTCCTTCCACCGCCCGACAGTTTTCTCAGTCGAAGTCAGCAGCACTCCACCCGCACACACACAGTGCAGGTAGAACACTGCTTTTCCCTGCTGAGTCGCCTGACGGTTTGCCAGAATCTCTTCGAGGCAATCCGAAAGTCTTTTTCCATGGCCTCTCCGAACTTCCTTCACACCCGAGTTTTTGCTTCAGCCATGGCCCGTCGGTACCTATCAGCTATCTCCGGTTTGGTCTTATTAAAAAAAACAAAAAAAAAAAACATTTAAGCAATCATAAATCATAAATTGCCAAACTACATGACTAGTACAGCCTAGCCAATTCTGTAAGTGAAACTCAAACAAGTTAAGGCCTCAGTCACACAGGTCTAAGGACTATGCTCAATCTTTATGCCAAGTAGTCAAAAAATATCCTCTTGTGCTTTGGTTTCTAGCAGATTCCCACGGTTGCTCATAGTTTGCATGAAAGTAACCAACTTGTCAGCAAAGACTCTGCACTTTACACCTTCAAAGTAAAAGTTGTTGCCAACAAAATGCCAATAGGATGCAGTGTTTTACTTTGAAGGTGAACTGTTCCCACATAAATGGTTTATAGTTTCACTGCCACCTGTGATGAAAGCAATCCAAAGGAGGTTCTTGGTGCACCAGTGTATACTTCTTTGTGACCAGTTTCACACTAGTGAGTGCCAGCAAACTCCTGCAACCAGTTTCCAGCTGGTTGAAGATTAAACAATTTTGCCTCGTGAAAGCTGTTTGCCAGCTGGTCACCAAGTGATCTCTACGTTTGTGAGTGGAGTTTAAAGTACGAAGCTAAGAGGATTAACTTCTTCAGTCTGCTTTTAATTTCAAATGACTTAATTGTTCCATTGGCCATTTAACTTTTCCAAATAAATCAATAATACTTTTTCCTTAGATAAGATGAAAAATATACCTGCTGATCAAGAAAATAACATAAAAGAATAGGCAAAGCTTTTTTAGAAAAGCAAAATGTGTTTGGCAAAACAGTGCATTTAGATCATAATTCAGACAGGTTTTGGTTTTTTTTAATGAAGAAGACGTTTTGGCAGTTTGCTGGTCTGGAGCATCCAGTTGAGTGTTAACTCAACTCCAAGGAGGGAAAACAACAGCAATGATCTTAGAGAAAACAGTTGCTTCTGGGAAGTGTTATGAGCCAGTCTTCTGTAGAGTGGATGTCTGAGCAAAGTCACCCCTAGCTCAGACTCTGCAGTGCTCAGAGAACTGCAACAGTTAGTGTACAGATAACATACATACAGCAGACAGTACATTTAGAAAAAGACCAAACAAGTATGGCTGGTTTGTAAGGGTTTACAGGAAGTCTGTTCTCTCTAAAAGAACACAGCAGTATGGCTTAGGTTTGCAAGGTGCACCTAATAAAATATAAGACTTTTAGAACAATGTCCTTTGGAGAAATAAGAGTGAAGAATGTCGTTAGGCCATAAAACAGTGCAGTACATTTGGGAAAAAACAAAAACATACAGCATATCAACAATAAATACCAATTGTCAAGCACAGTGGTGGAGGGGTAAAGCTTGGCACACATGTGGTCATGCACAGGACAATGATCCCAAGAACAGCAGCAAATCTACAGAATGGTATAAAAAGAAAAGACAAAATATGCTATTGTCATGGTCCGGAGTCTGTGGACTCCGTGTTTGTGTTTTAAGTTTATTAATATTCTGTGGTTTTGTTTATTTTGGGTTGTTTGTGATTATTCCCAGTGTTTAATGTTCTTTGTGCTCTCCTGTCCCACGTTTCAGGTCTCTACGTTCTGTCTTCCCAGTCTGTGTTAAGTTTATGTGTCTAGAGTTCAGTCTGTGTGTTTCCTGTTTTACTTTGAAGGTCTATGTCTCTTGTCAGTGTTTCTAGTTTAACTTCCCTTGTCTTGTCCTGCCTAATTACTCCAGCTTTTCTCCTGCTTGTTGCTGGTTTGGCTGTGTTGTCTTCCCACATCTCCCTGCGTCTCTGTTTAAAGATTTCAGGTCTTTTTTTGTTAGTTTTTCCAGTATGGGTTATCTGAGGTTCTGCACACGCCATCTCCACTGCGGTTTGTACCTTCACCGTTTCAATAAAGCTCACTCACTTCACAGCAGTGTCTGCATCTTGGGTCCTTTATTAAATTCACAGCAATACTGACCCAGCCAAGGTCCAGATCGGACCTTAAGAGAGCCGTGCATGAACCAGTGTCCACAAACTTCAATGAAGTGAGACAGTGCTGCAAAGAGGAGTGGGGCAAAATTCCTCAACAACAATGTGAAATAGTCATATAAAAGATGGTTACAAGATTGTAACTTCAGGTTATTGCTGATTTCATTACATTCTACTAAATCAGGGGAAGTTCTCCAGAGGCCTGGTAATGAACTAATCATGTGGTTCAGGTGTGGTGACCCAGAGTGAGATCTAAAACCTGCAGGACACCGGCTCTCGAGGACTAACGTTCCCTACCCCTGTACTAAATAGGGATGGACTTTCTGTGATATACTGTGGATTTTCCACATGCATGGCATGATGCAATATGCCATAAGGTGTTCTTCATAATTCAACTAAAAATGGTAAATGGCCTGTATTTGTATAGCGCTTTACTAGTTCCTAAGGACCCCAAAGCGCTTCACACATCCAGTCATCCACCCATTCACACACTGGTGATGGCAGCTACATTAAAAGTCTGTTTGCTTTTTTATGTCTCACCCACACAGTCTATTGACCAGTCAGTGTCACTTCTGGTAACAAACCAAGATGGCAACACCCATAAACTTAAAGTTGAAGCTTCAAAACAAGACTTCACCAACAAATGATTCATGTCACGGAACCGAGGTCAGTCTGTTTTTCTTCCTCATAGAGAAACATAATTAAGACAGATGCTTATTGAATGACATTCAAGGCAATTTGCTGACTCAACTCGTACTGTTCTTTGCCTTTTCTAGTTAAGTGCATGTGTAGTGATAGTAATAAATGCTAAGAATCGTTGCTCAGTAAATATAAATGTGAGTATAAACATTTTTTCTCTATTTGTTTGACTCTCTAACTAATCTTGGTTGGTATTGAGTACACGAATAATAATGTCAGCCCAAACTACAACAATAAAGCCCAGTGTTATAAGAAGTAGACTTCACAGTTACATGTTAATGGAAGCTGGAAACTATGGTAACTGTGACTAAAAACAAACAGCCCCATTTCCCCCTTGTTTCCATTAATGTTGATCACCGTCACTGAAGTACTCTGAACTTCCATCACTGCTTACAAAGACTTCCCAGTTTCTCCTTCACCCCCATCAATCATACTCTCCGGTGACTTTTCGCACTGGTTTACAGCTTAACATCTATCTCCCTTACAGCTCTCTGTGTAGCACTTATTGCTTCAGCCCATGGAAATCAACAAAAGCTATCTTGACACTGAGCCCATATCCACTTGGTGTGATCCAAAAAGCCCGAAACCAGATGTCGAGCTTCCATTTCATGGCGTCCTTTCTCATGAGCTGTGCCAACAAATACAAATCTTCAAAACCCAAATGTTTAATTTGCTGCTGATGCAACAATTGAGTGATAGCTGCACATTTAAACTCCTTCATTGACACACATTCCAAAGGCTCGATTTGTTTCATGAAAATTCTGAGCGGCTTAGCAGAGTTTGGTTAGAGTCTTACTTAGTTTTGAACAAGCGTGTTTAGCAGGGTGGATCAAGAGCATGCTTTGTGAATAGATGAATAAAACCCACAAGTTTGTTTGTTACACCATGTTGTTCAGTTCTGCTGTCAAGGGAGCAGACAGGAGTCACAGAGAGTCTGTGTGTTTTAATGTAATCTTCCCTCGGACGAGTGAAGCTTCACTTTCTGGCAGTGACTGACGTTTAACTGCACATCTAATCCTGAGAGATGTTAATAGAAGATGAAGAGGTGCAATTTCAATAGCATATTTCAGTGTTTCTACATAAGTGTTTCAAATTGCAGAAAGAGTTCATGGGCCACACTGTCCCATATTTATAAAACATAATGTTTTTATTAGTTTATTTTCCAAAGCCATTCAGATTGCACTGTACAGATTACACAGATTTTTTTTCTCAGTAGCAAGAATTTGGTCATCGTGTCAGTCTTTAATCCTAGAACTTAAAGTTGTTCAGTTAAAAAAAAAAATTCAGATTAGGAGTGGTTACATTATGCGCAATTTGAAGGGAAGATATTTGGCTTTGCCTTTGACTCTTGATCCTTCATGTGCCAGCGCAGCAGTGAGTTTTGCAAAAATATTCTTGGCAACAGATGAATCAATATCACTTCCTATTGCAAAATGGGAAGCGGATTTATCAGTTAACTTAGACCTAAACTTCTGGTCTCAGATTTGCTTAAAAACCTTTCATCTAATTAGAAATCCCAGTCTTCAATTAATTCAATACAAAATATTACATAGAGTGCACTATACAGGTCATCGGATGTTCAAGATGGGCTTTACGTCTACCAACAACTGCTCACACTGCCAAACCAATTCACCGGACAATTATATCCACGCTCTTTGGTTCTGTCCACCAGTTCAGAAGTTTTGGCGCGAGATATGTGAAGACTTATCGAAGTGTCTGAAATGTAACATTCCAACCTCCCCCTTAGTGTGTTTGTTGGGCAGCTTAGATAATGTCACTTCAGAAAAGAATATCGCCCATATGGTTTTCACTGCCCTATGCATAGCCAAGAAAACAGTCCTCATGAACTGGAAAAATAAAAATTATCTTAATTCTAACCAATATAGAAATTATCTGTTAGATTACATTAGTCTTGATACAGCCTCTGCCACCACATCAGATCAATTGCTCTGGGCTCCTTTGATCAGCTCCATCACCTAGTGCGGGTGGGGGGGTCATAGTTTGGTCCCGCCTTCACTGTTGTGATTGGTGTGGGGGTAGGGACAGGCTTAGGGCGTCGGGGGGTTCCCCGGAGGCATCTTTTGTGTGGGCGGGTGGGTGCATGGGGGCCCAGCCCTGGAGCAGGGTGCCGCCGGTGCATCGAGCCACCTGGGGGGCTCTTCAACTGGTGGGGGAGATTGTCACACCTTGCAGGAGCTTTCCTCTCCTCAGGAGCTCTCTCTGCAGGAGGGGGAGATACAGGAGAGGTGGAGGAAGATCTCAGCCTGGGTGTTTATTGTCTTATGTAGTCTGGAAGATGAGTGGATGGTGGGGTGGGTGCAGTTTTCTCTGTGGTGGGGTTGGGTGGACTGTCCCGGGCTCTGTGGGGCCGGGGGGCGCTGCTGCACTGGGCCCCGGTCTGGATGGGTCTGGGCCCCCTTTCCCTGGCGGGTCGCGGAGTATGGGGGTGCCTACTGGGGTCATCGGGGGAGCTGGCCCCAGGGAGGGGTCACTTGCCCCTCCCTTCCTTCCCTCCCCATCTCCAGCTGCCTCCCTCTTCCCGCTCCACCACAACCACCCACACATGCAGGGCCTTGGAGTAGGGGTATGTCACCAGGGTGCAGAGGAGGCTACCCCCCCCCCCTCTGTCCTCTTCTGGCTGCCTCTGCCTCAATTTTATCCCACAACTTAGACATTCACATTACTCACACTCTCATTACACATACATATAGGATCTTGGGGATGGGCACGCTACACGGACTCCAAAAGACCTCCAAAAGATCAGGGTGTACAACTCACCCCTGGCGTCGTTGCCCACCTCTCAATTTTAAATACACGTAGATATTGAGGGCTAGCAGGAGGGACCATGCGCTTACCTGCTGCTCTCTGGCAGGTAGCTCCATGCCCTCCTGGGTTTTAAATAGAGATGGCACAATACCACTTTTTTATGTCCGATACCGATACCGATATCATAAATTTGGATATCTGCCGATACCGATATGAATCCGATATAGTGTTTTTTAACCAACAAAACTGTTTTTTAAAATATCTTGCTGCATTTTGCAAGTCTGCAAGTTCATACTCAAGTTTAAAACAACAACTACACTAAAGCTATTCTGTTATACCTGTATACAAAAAAAATATTTCATAGTTCAGCAATACTGATCAATCTAATAAACTTAAACCTACACCATCCTCCCTATTCTGGTATTTTAAAGAGTACTTAGTGTAAATATTAAGCAACCTAACTAATAGGGTTCCAACTCCCAGCAACAACAAAAATAAATAAATAAAAAATAGGGAACCACCCCTCACGCTCCACCTCATGATGCTTAATCGACGTAATCAACCTTAATTTGATGCAGTGCGAAAAAAAATGCACAGAAATCAATTATTTTTCAAGAAATATTAAATAGATTCAACATCTTTCTTCAACAAAATTGCAGACTGCACAGATGGTACCGTCCCAAAGTAAAGAGTACTATAGCTTACTAGGGTATATATATTAGACTTAATAGTCACTATATACAGTAATTGACTTCTATTCATTTTACATCAAATTAAAACTTTGGGTGTCAGATAATTATTTATTAAAAGCTCGACATTTTAAATGAGAATAAGAAAGAAAAGTATGTCTTTGTGCCCCTTTTCCCTGTTAATGCCCTATCGGCCCCCCTGGCTAAACTTTGCTAGATCCGCCCCTGCACAGTTACGTCAGCTACGTAGAAAAAGATCCTCGAGTAGAAAGTAAGATTAAATAAATTCTAACAACAGCTGATCAAGCTTAAACGTTCTGCTGTCCCCCGTCCCTCTTCTCAGCTGTTTCTCTTTCCCTCTTTCTTTCTCCCCTTCTTTCCTCCTGTCAAGTCTGTCCCGTATTCAACAAGTGAAAATAAAATAAACAATAAAAGGTGAATCAAATGGACCATTACGGCAAGGCTGGGATGGTCAATTTGGTAAAGTAAATCCGTTGGGCATCTTTCTTTGCCTTTAGACAATAATTCTGATGGCAAAAGAACCAAACGGGACAGGCAAAAAAAAAAGAGAAAAAAATATATATTCTTGGCAGTGTCATGTTTTGGCTGTGTGCAGGCAAGAGAAGGACCCAAACGCAAAACTCACCGAGACAAAAGTGAACTCAAAACACTGCTTTATTGCAGGCTCGGAAAGGAAACAAAGAACAAAACCAAACTGGGGAAAACTACAAATAACTCATACATGAAAACACATGGCAAACCCCACAGCTATGAGGGAGACTACAACACTGACAAAGAGAAACACAGGGCTTAAATACACAGAGGGATAACGAGGGAATGAGACACAGAAGGAGAGCACAGCTGGGAGTAATCAGGCTGGACGAGACAAGGGAAGCAAAACTAGAATCACTGACATGAGACACGGACCTTCAAAGTAAAACAGGAAACACACTGACTGAACTCTAGACATGCAAACTTAACAGAACATAGGGACCTGAAACATGGGACAGAAAGGCACAGTAGACACAACGTGGACATAACAACGCCACAAGGAAAGAGTAAAACAAAACACAGAACCTCTTAGAAAATAAAATAGGAAACATAATGAAACGCAGACATGACTACATGAACTTGACAACATAACAGACATGAAACACATGAAGGGCAAGGGAGACTTAACAGGGGTTGGAAGACACAAGGGGAATCTAACAACAAAGAACTAGAAAAACTCATGAGCTTAATCATATAAACATCCAAATAAACTAAACTGAAAACACTGGGTCATAAGACCCAGGATCGTGACAGGCAGTAGTATTAGGAATCTGCAGGTTCAATAAAATTTGTGTTTTTTCTGACTTGGACTGGTTTGGAAATAACCCCCAAATACACTCAGTTAAACTGTTGGAGGAAGGTATGCAGTTACTTGTAATGCGTTACTGTAATCCAATTACTTTTTTCAAGTAACGAGTAAAGTAAGGGATTACTATTGCAAAAATGGTAATTAGATCACCGTTGCTTTCCCGTAAGCACGCTGCGTTACTGCGTTACTCAAACCATGATTTTTTTTTGCGAGAGTGTCTCATGACAGTGACGTCTGTGAGTGCGGCGTTTGTGACAACAGCTGTGTGCAGATCAACAATGGATAATATATCGAGTGCGGGAGAGTATGAGCGTGCAGCGTTTAAAGCGTGGAAGTACTGACCTTACTTTGAGTTTGATTCCATAAAAAGTGACAAAAACATTAGTGTCCATTGTAAATCATGTTTTTAAAAAGTTTTTAAAAGTAACTAAGTAATTAATTACTTTTGAAAATAAGTAATCAGTAAAGTAATGGGATTACTTTTTTGGGAAGTAATCAGTAATTAGTTACTAATTACTTTTTTCAAGTAACTTGACCAACACTGAAGATATGTGAGGATGTTTTCAAAGCAGAAAATGACTGCGCTACAGAGGAATAAATATCAGTGCTGAAAGACTTAACTGGAAACATCTTACCTACAACACATAATACTATTTTTGCTAAAATATGAGATCAATTCTAAGCATGTAAGCCTACACACAAACACAAATATGAACACACATTTTCTCATTTCCTGGCATGAGAGATATGCTGGGGTGTCAGGCGAACTCATGTTTGCATGAGTAGCACACCCTCATCTGCTTTCACTTATTCTCATCAGCTGCATGTCTTGACCCTGGCACCCAACACAGCTTGCAACATGGCTAGAGGAGATATCCACACTTAGATCCAAATCTTTGCAGAATGAGTAGAACTGGATTGTGTTTAATCATCTCTTTCTTAGTCATTTTGTGCCACATTCATCCTTTGACCTGTGTTGTTTCACAGCCTTTATTTAGCTTTCAGTTTACACTAGCAATCCATGAAACATCCAATAGTGTATATCTTACGCTTCATATCATTAACAGCACAATAATTGTTTCATTCAGACTGAAAATACATATAATTGTCAGAGTTCTGGCAAGGACCTTGTTAGGGTGTTTAGTCTTACTGCTGCAGTTGCTGTGTTTGAATGGGAAGTGTTAATGTATCATATCATATCGTCTTGATGCATTCTCAATCATCCAGGTAAGTAAATCTCCAAAGGTTGATTGTCCTTTGGAGAGTTACCTTTGAATCAACCTTTGGAGATTAACGTATCATCGTTTTTCTTCCTTTGAGATGTGATGTAAATATTTGTTGCTTGAAACGGATGGAAAATTGTCAGGCCTGCTCTGCAGCTCTAGTTTTGGCTCGGCGGCAGAAGCGTGACTTATGAATGTGACAACAACAGTTGCTTTAAAGTGCTTTATATTGTAAGGTAAAGACTCTACAACCAGTGTTCCCTCTAATTTTTCATGTGTCTGAGTGAACGCACAAACTCCCTGAGCGGTCCCTTGGACCACTGTGAGCAACATCAGACGTGTGCACTGTGGTCACGCCAGTATCGAATCCATCCAAGTTACATGTTTATTAAAATAATTAAATTACAGCATTTACATTTATGTTAGACTACTTTAAATTAACTGCTTTAGCCCACTTACAATGAAATTTTTAAAAAAAAATCTTGTTCATGACCTGTGTAGCATATTAACACTATTGGAAGGAAAAATAACTTGAACTCCAATTTTGAAAACACAAATTTTTTATTTTTTTTTAAATAAAGCTCTGACTTGTATTATGAGTCTGTGGTCTGGGAGAGAGTCTGTAACTCTGTCTGCAAAATACAGTAAATAATGACCAATGCTGGGCAATTAATTATATAGTTACTTCTTCAAAAAAGTAACTGTAACAAGTAACAAACAACAAAGTTTTTTGCAGCTGTTTACCTAAAATGCTGCCAAGTCATTTTTTAAAACAAACATTACAAAATATTTACAGAACAATCAGCTGTTCTGCATCAAATCTGATGCCACACAAATTTTTTGTGCCACTACAAAAAATAATTTCTGTCCACTATGAGATAAATGCAAGGCTCGTGATGACGCAGCATACGTGCCCTTACAATGAAACAGTGCCTCCTTGTGGTGACAACTTAAATACTCTCTCTCTCTGTTAAACCATAATACTGTTAAACACACTGTACAACATGAGTACACACAATGAATATCTTAACACCCCCTCTTGTACTCAGGTTGCTGGAATCGAAAGAAAAGTTGTACAATAAACAGTTGTACAATCTCTACCACACTTCCTTTTTTCTTTTTCTCTCTTTTTTCCTTTTAAGCACCAAACATAACGTTTGCAAACTTTGCTTAGAAACAGGTTTGGTCATGACATCTGCAACCATTGCTTCAGTAGTGCACTATAACAGACACATTTTCCCTTCATTTACAATGGACCTTGCAAAATGATATTTAATGTCCACATGTTTGCACCTCTGTTGGCTCACAGGGTTTTTAGCCAGGGCAATTGTTCCCTGGTTGTCCTCGTACACTATTGTTTGAGTGTATTTGTAGTCATCTATACCTTTCAAAAGCTGTTCTAAATATATACACTCTCGCATTGTGGAAGCCAGAGCCATATACTCTGCTTCACAGGTAGAGAGCGCCACAGTGGGCTGTTTCTTGGTCTTCCATGAAACTAAAGAACTGTTGTTACATAGATGTACACAGTAACCACTAGTGCTGCGTCTGTCGGCGGTGTCACCTGCCCAGTCAGCATCACTGTAGACTACTACTACTAGACCCAAATTTTTATCTGTGTTTCTCCTGAAACACAACTTCTTATCTTTGGACCCTTTGAGATATCTCAACGCATGTTTCACAGTTCCCCACTGTTCTTCTGTAGGCTCTTCCAGACTACATAAGACAATAAACACCCAGGCTGAGATCTTCCTCCACCTCTCCTGTATCTCCCCCTCCTGCAGAGAGAGCTCCTGAGGAGAGGAAAGCTCCTGCAAGATGTGACAATCTCCCCCACCAGTTGAAGAGCCCCCCAGGTGGCTCGATGCACCGGCGGCACCCTGCTCCAGGGCTGGGCCCCCATGCACCCACCCGCCCACAACCCTGGCAACACACCAACCAGGACCCAAGGCCCCGAGGTCCGGTCAGGGTCCCAGCCCAGAGACGGAGCGCCCCCAGAACCTCACGCCCATTCCGGACCCACCCAGGGGCAGCCAGGCTACCAGGTCAGTAACCCACATCCGTCAGCACAGACCCTCCCCTAGCCCCGGTGCACGCAGCCGCGAGGAAACAGTCACCTGAGAGCCAACAGAGCCCCTAACCGGACATGACCGCTACCCCGGGTTGAGCCCCCTAAGGAAGATGCCTCCGGGGAACCCCCCGACGCCCTAAGCCTGTCCCTACCCCCACACCAATCACAACAGTGAAGGCGGGACCAAACTATGACCCCCCACCCGCACTAGGTGATGGAGCTGATCAAAGGAGCCCAGAGCAATTGATCTGATGTGGTGGCAGAGGCTGTATCAAGACTAATGTAATCTAATAGATAATTTCTATATTGGTTAGAATTAAGATAATTTTTATTTTTCCAGTTCATGAGGACTGTTTTCTTGGCTATGCATAGGGCAGTGAAGACCATATGGGCGATATTCTTTTCTGAAGTGACATTATCTAAGCTGCCCAACAAACACACTAAGGGGGAAGTTGGAATGTTACATTTCAGACACTTCGATAAGTCTTCACATATCTCGCGCCAAAACTTCTGCACTGGTGGACAGAACCAAAGAGTGTGGATATAATTGTCCGGTGAATTGGTTTGGCAGTGTGAGCAGTTGTTGGTAGACGTAAAGCCCATCTTGAACATCCGATGACCTGTATAGTGCACTCTATGTAATATTTTGTATTGAATTAATTGAAGACTGGGATTTCTAATTAGATGAAAGGTTTTTAAGCAAATCTGAGACCAGAAGTTTAGGTCTAAGTTAACTGATAAATCTGCTTCCCATTTTGCAATAGGAAGTGATATTGATTCATCTGTTTTAGAAAGCATTCTGTATATTTTGGATAGTAATTTGGGGGTTTTAAGAGTAAGAAATTGAACCACACTTGGTGGTGTTTGTAGTTCAACTTGACCCGGTTTAAATTTCTTTTTTACTATGGATTTAATTTGTTGATATTCTAAAAATCTTTTCTTGTTGATCCCATATTGTGCAACTAGTCTGTCAAATGGAATAAATTCTGTTCCCTCTAATATATGTTCTAAGTATTTAATTCCTTTACAACTCCATTCTGGGAAATTAATCATATTATTGTTTTGTAATATGTCAGGGTTATTCCAGATAGGTGTACGTTTGCATGGGATTAATGAAGACGCCGTCAATTTTAGAAACTCCCACCATGCTATCAGAGAAGAGCTGATGTTGATGCTTTTAAAGCATTCATGTCGTTGGATGTTTGAGCTGATAAATGGTAGGTCTGAGATCTCTAGACTATTGCAAAGTGCTTGTTCTACATCTAGCCAAGGTTCATCTAAGAGGGTATGTTTTAGCCATCCTGAGATAAACTGAAGCCTGTTGGCTAAGAAGTAGTGCTGAAAGTTAGGCAGTTCTAGTCCTCCTTTATCCTTGGTCTTTTGTAGTGTTTTTAAGCTTATACGTGGGTTTACAGTTCTATGTTTCTTGTGACATTGTTACACATCCATCAGACTGAGTGAAATCAATACCCAGAAAATGCTTAAGTCTGCCCAAGTCTTTCATCTTAAATTTGACTGAAAGCATTTCTTTCACATCCTTCATTACCTTTTCATTGCCAGCAGCAATTATCAGGTCGTCCACCCAGATGATCATAATCACCATGCCATGTTTAGTCTCTTTGGTATAAACACAGTGGTCTGCTGGGTTTTGCCTGAAACTGTTCGCTGTTAGGTATTCATGCAAGATCCTATTCCAGTTGCGACCAGATTGTTTTAACCCATACAAGGATTTTTGTAATCTACAGACCTTCTCCCTCTTCATAACCTTCTGGCTGATCAATGTAGATTTCATAATCAATGGGACCGTGTAAATACGCTGTCTTCACATCCATTTGATGGAGTAACAGGTTCTCCTGCGCTACTTTCTGTAACAAAACTCGTATGCTGGTTAAGTTGGCTGTTGGTGAGAATGTCTCTCCATAATCTATCCCCAACTGTTGGCTGTAACCCTTGGCTACGAACCTTGCCTTGTACAGGGAGTGCAGAATTATTAGGCAAGTTGTATTTTTGAGGAATAATTTTATTATTGAACAACAACCATGTTCTCAATGAACCCAAAAAACTCATTAATATCAAAGCTGAATGTTTTTGGAAGTAGTTTGTAGTTTGTTTTTAGTTTTAGCTATTTTAGGGGGATATCTGTGTGTGCAGGTGACTATTACTGTGCATAATTATTAGGCAACTTAACAAAAAACAAATATATACCCATTTCAATTATTTATTTTTACCAGTGAAACCAATATAACATCTCCACATTCACAAATATACATTTCTGACATTCAAAAACAAATCAGCGACCAATATAGCCACCTTTCTTTGCAAGGACACTCAAAAGCCTGCCATCCATGGATTCTGTCAGTGTTTTGATCTGTTCACCATCAACATTGCGTGCAGCAGCAACCACAGCCTCCCAGACACTGTTCAGAGAGGTGTACTGTTTTCCCTCCTTGTAAATCTCACATTTGATGATGGACCACAGGTTCTCAATGGGGTTCAGATCAGGTGAACAAGGTGGCCATGTCATTAGTTTTTCTTCTTTTATACCCTTTCTTGCAGCCACGCTGTGGAGTGCTTGGACGCATGTGATGGAGCATTGTCCTGCATGAAAATCATGTTTTTCTTGAAGGATGCAGACTTCTTCCTGTACCACTGCTTGAAGAAGGTGTCTTCCAGAAACTGGCAGTAGGACTGGGAGTTGAGCTTGACTCCATCCTCAACCCGAAAAGGCCCCACAAGCTCATCTTTGATGATACCAGCCCAAACCAGTACTCCACCTCCACCTTGCTGGCGTCTGAGTGGGACTGGAGCTCTCTGCCCTTTACCAATCCAGCCACGGGCCCATCCATCTGGCCCATCAAGACTCACTCTCATTTCATCAGTCCATAAAACCTTAGAAAAACCAGTCTTGAGATATTTCTTGGCCCAGTCTTGACGTTTCAGCTTGTGTGTCTTGTTCAGTGGTGGTCGTCTTTCAGCCTTTCTTACCTCGGCCATGTCTCTGAGTATTGCACACCTTGTGCTTTTGGGCACTCCAGTGATGTTGCAGCTCTGAAATATGGCCAAACTGGTGGCAAGTGGGATCTTGGCAGCTGCACGCTTGACTTTTCTCAGTTCATGGGCAGTTATTTTGCGCCTTGGTTTTTCCACACGCTTCTTGCGACCCTGTTGACTATTTTGAATGAAACGCTTGATTGTTCGATGATCACGCTTCAGAAGCTTTGCAATTTTGAGACTGCTGCATCCCTCTGCAAGATATCTCACTATTTTTGACTTTTCTGAGCCTGTCAAGTCCTTCTTTTGACCCATTTTGCCAAAGGAAAGGAAGTTGCCTAATAATTATGCACACCTGATATAGGGTGTTGATGTCATTAGACCACACCCCTTCTCATTACAGAGATGCACATCACCTAATATGCTTAATTGGTAGTAGGCTTTCGAGCCTATACAGCTTGGAATAAGACAACATGCATGAAGAGGATGTGGACAAAATACTCATTTGCCTAATAATTCTGCACCCCCTGTATTTGTTGTTTCCCCTCAATGTCACTCTTAACGGAATAACCCCCCCCTCCACTGTTTTCTTTCCCTTTGGCAAAGTGGTTAGGGTGAAAGTGTCATTTTCCCATAACAAGTGAATTTCTTCATCCATGGCTTTGATCCAGTTCTTTGAGTTAGCTGATTCTATGGCTTCCTTAAATGTGTTTGGGACACCACACACTGCTCTGTAGCAGTAGTCTATGGTAGTGTGGATCCCATTGCTGCCACTGTTGGCAGCTACAAAGCCATTTAATTATTGGTTTTCTTCTCTCCCTAATAGGATACCTTTTGTTGACAGATCCATCACTTGCCACACTTGACCCTTTTCGTTCACGCTCATCAGGTATACCACTTTGTGGACTTTTGTCCGTCACAATGGGTTCTGAAACCTCTTCATTGTCTTTGTCACCTTTCTCTGAAGGTCTGTTAGCCATAGCCTGTCTTACTCTGCTACAGTCATCATTTAGTTCTCCCTCATCTGTCTGTGTTTGTCTTTCTACATTTACTTTGCTCACAAACTTAACAAGTCTATGTTTCTGAACTTTCTCAGTTTCAGGGTGGTAAACTAAGTAGGCGGGACTGTTCTTATCATAACCTATAAAGAAACCTTGGTCACATTTTGAATCAAGTTTCCCCTTGTCCTGTTTGTATGCATAGCACACAGACCCAAATTTCTGCATCTTTGACAAGTCTGGCTTTTTACCTGTCAGCATTTGGTAGGGTGTTTTCCCTGTTTGCTTATTAAAGCATCTGTTCCGTGTTACAGCAGCAGTTTGAATGGCATAGTTCCATAGGCATTTCGGTAGCTGATTCTCAATTAGCACGCACTTGCTCATCTCGAAAAGAGTACGCCATCCCCTCTCGGCTGTACCGTTCTGATGGGGTGAGTACGGGGCTGATGTCTCATGCTTAATGCCATTTTTTCTTAACAGGGTTTGGAAATCTCTGCATGTGAACTCTGTGCCATTGTCTGATCTAATGCATTTTACATTGCCATATGGTGCAACATCCGCTAGAAATTTCTCTGTTGCCTGCACTGTATCAATTTTCGTCTTCAGGAAATATACAAACACTGAGTTTGAATAATCATCAGTGAATGACTGTACATATTTGTACCCATCAATAGATTCAGTGGCTATCGGACCCGCTAAATCTGTGTGTACCATTTGTAAAGGAGCCTTTGCTCTTGTATCAGGATCTCTGTTTCGGGTTTGTGCAAACTTTCCCTGGATACACACTTCACATTCCTGGTCAGGTCTATCGCTTCTCCCCTTAATCTGCATACCATTAACCACACCTTGCAATCTTACTACATCTTCATAGTTGCAATGACCTAATATCTCATGCCATGCCTGTATGTTATGACAGGTGTTACACTTATCATTACCCTCAACTTCAGTCTGCAAATAGTACAACTTGCCATACACATGAATGTTAAAGTTGGGGTGGCTGTAGCTCAGGTGGCAGAGCAGGTCAGCCACTAATCAGAAGGTCGGTGGTTCAATCCCAGGCTGGATCCTCCTGGCTGCATGCCAAATATCCTTGGGCAAGATACTAACCCCGTGTTTGCCTACTGGTGGTGGTCAGAGGGCCTGGTGGCGCCAGTGTCCGGCAGCCTCCCCTCTGTCAGTGCGCCCCAGGGCAGCTGTGGCTACAATGTAGCTTACCATCGCCTGTGTGTGTGAATGGGTGAATGACTGAATGTAGTGTGAAGCGCTTTGGGGTCCTTAGGGACTAGAAAAGCGCTATACAAATGCAGACCATTTACCATTTAGTACCGTCTTTGTGGGTCAACATGTCCTGCCCTTGTTTAAAGGTGACTGTTGCTCCTAATGCAGTGGCTGACTTTACGGAGAATATGTTCTGGGGGTATGATGGAATAAACAGCGCATCTTTCTGCGTTGCTTTGCGTCGCTGGCCTGTATTGTTAATCAGGAACACCTCTGCGTCCCCCTCTCTGTTGGGCGATGCCTCTGCCCTGGGTACCGTCTGCCAGTTCCACGCTGTGTGACTCCGGTCTGAACGCGTTGTCGAAGCTTTTGAACTTGGCGATGTTGTTAATGATGTGTGAGGTAGCCCCATTGTCCACCAATAGGCCTTTCTCCTCAATGCTGTATGCTGACTGCTGGACTTTGATGTCTATGCCCTTAATCCTGAAGGCATAATCTGGCGTTTCTGCTTTGGATCCGTTGCCAGTCTCATCTGCGACCTTCCGCGCGCCATCTTGTTTGTCTTTATGTCTACAGGTGGTATCACTGTGTGTGTTGCTTTTGCAATGACACCACGTCCTCCGTCTACATACTTTTGGCCTTTTAGTCCACACTTGAAACACATAATGTCCACATCGCTCTTGTGTCTGCATTGTGCGCTGGATCTCATGTGCTCACGCCCGGTTCTTCCTCCTGTTTTCATTACGTTGTCACTGCACTCCGAAGCGCTTGACTTCTTCAGTGTCTTCAAAACTCCGTAGCTTTGTTTTGAACTCAGCAAATGTCATATCGTCTTTATCGTGGGTAACGTGTATTGCAAATGGTTTAAATCTTTCAGGTAGTCCTTTTAAAACCATAGCAATCAATAATCTATCACCTAAAGTTTCACCTGCATTGCAGTCCTGTAATGGCGGCCTCTGCTCTGATGACATAGTCTGTGACAGTCTCTTTCCTCTTTTTCTGAGGCGATGTCAGCGTGGTGTACAGGCTTCCCCTTTCCAGCGTAGTAGTCCCTCAATATTTCTAATGCTCTTCTCCCATTATCAGGGGCATCTCTCATAATCAGTGAGAGGCTTTTATCGTCCAAAAATTGGGATTACCTCGGCGTAAGCATCAGCGTTCTTCTTACCGTCTGCCGCTACTTCAGCCTCACTATTCGGTTCCTTCAGAACAGTGTCTTTTAACCCCAACAAGTGCAAATATCCTAGCATCTTAGTTGGGTGTCCAGGTACACACCGGCTCACTCCTTGGTGGCTGCTTATCGGGGCCTGGAGCCTGGGGCTCGCTCGGGCCACTTCGGGGGTGGGGTGATGAATGATAAGACGATGTCAGAGGAATTGGTGCGCAATTAATTGTCACTCACCAATCAGTGCTTCTGCTCTCTACACACCGTTCGCGCGATCGCAAACTGACAGTGAAAGCAAAAAAACAAGCAGAAATTCAAACGCAATTTTAATATGTCACATATTGTGTCACGGCCAGGCGGATCAGCTGCACGCTGATCAGCCCTCTCTGTTTCTCTTCTCTCTCACCGGGGCGGAACTCACTGTGGGTTCACGCCTCGGCCCACGCGTTAGTGAAGTCAAGCTACAGCAAGTTTAGTTAAGAGTGTTTTCCTCTGTGCGTCGTTCTTAACCCTGTCTCCCTGTCTACAGAGCTTCCTGGATTTTTCCCCGTGTGATTCCCGTGTGGCAGTGTCGGAGTGTGAGCCTGTGATCGTGTGAGTGGATATTCTGAAGAACGCATGCTTTCCCTTGGACTTCCCTGGAGACCCCTTCTCCCCCCACTCAGCTGTATATAACACCCCCCCGCACATTCTTGTATATACACCTGGTGACTTGTAAATAAACCCTTCTTGTGAGCATCAGAACCGGACGTCGGGCTAGCGATTTTGCGAGCCCTGTAAAGGAGAACATCAAAAGCCTGATACCGGCAGGCCTGACAACAGGCGTTCTCTAGCATATCGAGACTATCTCTCCACACCATAACATATTCCATATGTACGGGGTACGACCCCCCTTGGTTGTGGCACCCGTACATATGGAGAGATAGTCGATAGTCTCTCACTAAGAGAACCAAGGTTACACTGTAACCATACGATGTATCACTCCTGTAACACCTGTAACATTTAGCAGTCGCCTCATTGTTCTGACATACAACAAAATTATTGACTTGACTACTTTAACTCCGAAATGACAACACAGGCACGGCTTCTTCAAGACGGGCGCTTCGCTGCATTTATTGAACGCCATGAAAACTACAAACATAAAACACAAAGGCTTTAAGCGCTTCAGTCTATCAAAAGTAACACTTGTGCTTTAACAACAAAAATTACCTCGTGGCCGCCTGCCACTTCGGAGGTCTTAGAAGAATAGCTTTACAGTCTTGTGCATTCTAAATTAAAACATAAAATAATTAGAACACCATACATTACAAATTTTCACAATATTACAATACAGTTATGGCAAATGACAAATACCTTGTACCGCTGGTA
The DNA here is from genome assembly GCF_057382275.1 of Copadichromis virginalis. Taxonomy (NCBI): domain Eukaryota; kingdom Metazoa; phylum Chordata; class Actinopteri; order Cichliformes; family Cichlidae; genus Copadichromis; species Copadichromis virginalis. Next base: position 167,753 of record NC_140632.1, on the reverse strand, counting down.
GACTAACCAGGCCTTTGCAGATAGCTCGCTGAACTCCTTAGCGTGATTATTAAACGTGGGCTCACAGCCTATACTATCACGCCCAAACCTCGCGATAATAGCGGTGTAACAAAACTTGTTCTTTGTGACAAGATAAACACACCCTTACAATATTGACCGCAGAAACGTACAAGCAAGAACATTTTAACTGCTGGAACCATCTATTAAACTTCTTTATACATAAGCCATTTCTGTGACACTTACAACTACACACTAACTACACAAGATTTGCACTAAACGTTGCAAATCTCTCACATCTCAAAACACCGCCGCCACTCCTAAAACTTCCTCTCGTTTCTTAACAACTAAATGCCATGTTTTGATTGGTCGACATGGTACATTTTTCTACCAATGGGAAGGGGTGGGGGGTGTTCAGAGAGTTTAGAGTACCTTTGAGGGTTTTCCTTATAAAACGCAGTTTTTACCATTTCTTCCCGCAGTAAATATGAAGAGCAATAGTATTCAGGAGGAAAACCAAACATTGCATATTTTTTGATCATAACTCAACACAATTTAAAAACTGCTATAAAGTCCACACTTTTTCCATCAATTGTTCCGTCTGTCCTGCTCCAATGGTTGGAGATGTGAGATGTGTACGTTGTCATTAACGTGACTTCACTCCTCATCAGCCATGCCGCTTTGCTAGCTAAAACACCATTGTCGGCACATAAGGACGCTGTCATAGCCTGTCAACGATGTTGATTAGCTGCGTATACACAAATGTGAATCGCATCATTGGCTGGACTATGCGATAAGGTGGCATCGTTCTAATCCCAAATGGGAGCAGCCAGTCACTTACTGACTAACACTGCAAAACAGAATTGTTAAAGTTTTACTTTCATTTCATTTCAGGTTAGATTTTTTGTGTGTGTGCGCAACGCAGATTTTTTCTGCGCCGAGACTGTGCCAACAGTGCACAATTGTGCACGCGCACAGCTTAGAGGGAACATTGCCTACAACAATACAGAGAAAAACCTAGACAATCAGACGGCCCCCTATGAGCAAGCAAACACTTGGTGACAGTGGGAAGGAAAAACTCCCTTTAAACAAGAAGAAACCTCCAGTAGGACCAGGCTCAGGGAGGTGTAGCCATGTGCTGCAACCGGTTGCAGATGAGTAACTTTTTTATGGCCACACCCTTGCATGAAAATGTTGACAACTGTGTAACCACAGACACTTCTGCAGATGTCGTTCCTTGTTTTGGGTGCATTTGAATGAGGTTTTCAGACCTTCAGCAGTGTTGTTTCACCTTGTTTTTACCACTGAACAAGAGGCACCAGATGAACTTCACTTGTATCCAGTAATCAGGAAAAACTTTACACAAAAACAACTGTGAAAATATCTCCAAATGTTTGGCTTTGTGTTGTATTATGTCCTTAAATTATTCAAGCAAAGATGTTTTGAGAAAAACTGTTTTTCCATATTCACTCAGTGTACTGACATTACAGAAGCATTACTGTCTAAAGGAATGCCCCAGCATGGCTCCTAAGTATAAACATGTTATTTTGTTGTGGTAGAGCAGGTCATTGGTAATGTCTTTGTCAGTAAAAAGGCTGTAAAACTCACAATGATTCAGACCTCTAGCTAGGAATAATTTAAGGCAGCCGCTTTTATGATGTGATCCACACTGAAAACTAACAATGCAGTGCTTCCTGGTTCGAAACACAGTATCTCTTTTATTTTCAGTTTTTGTAAAGTCATCAAATGGCACCTTTTTTGGTTTGTTTAACATCTACACTGCGACCACAAGCCCACAAAGACACTTATTTAACTTTGTACTGAGCAGTAATACAGGATCCTTGTAAGTTTGGAAATTCATGCATGCACATATTTTCTGTGTGTTAGGAATTAGTTCATGGTTTCTCTCCGACCTAAACCAGTTGCCTTTAAGCCCAGCAGGAATGAGAGGCACTGTTGTGGTTTTGAGCACAATGAGGTCATTTATTTTATCATCAAGCCTTCGTGCAAAGAATGTTTTCATGATTGTAACAATGGGAGATTTCAATCAATGAGAATCTGAAAACATGTTACAGCCGTTTTTTATTCCCCTGGTTGTTATGTCAACTCCCAGTGTATCTGCAGAACTGTCTTCAGTCTCTACTTTTATGCAGTTTCTACGGTAACAAAATCCTCTTAAACACCAAAACCAGGTGTTTATAATTAAGTCAACCACAAAAACTTGGAAAAATGTGGAAGTGACTCATCATAAAATCCATTTTAACTTAAAAAAAAAAAAGCCAAAAATGTGATTAAGTAATTGAACTATTAAGAGTAAGCCATAAACTAAGGTTTGGAAGTATTTAGTAGCAGATTTGAAGATCACAAAATGGTTTAAACCAGGGGTGCCCAATCCCAGTCCTCGAGAGCTACCGTCCTGCAGCTTTTAGATGCATCCTTGTTCCCACACACCCGAATCAAATGAATGGCTTGTTATCAGGCCTTTGCCAAACATGATGGCATGCTGAAGAGGTAATCAAACCATTTGATTCAGCTGTGTTGGAGTAGGGATGCATCTAAAAGCTGCAGGATAGTAGCTCTCGAGGACTGGGATTGGGCAGCCCTGGTTTAAACCATTAGTTTTATCAGTGGCCTGGGGTGATTTACAAAAAGTCTAACAGAGCTGCTAAAACTGTTAAGCTGACAGATCAGCAGTTTTATACCAGGCTGTCCTTATAGCAGTGTGACAAAAAGTCACCAGAAATTAATTTTCTGTGCAATTTTTTCGTGTGGATGGGCACAATGATCAACAATAAAGACAAATCAAGAATCTTGAACAAAGTTTTAAAAGAAGTGGCAAAACTGATCCATCCATCCATCCATCCACCTTCTTCCACTTATCCAGGGCCAGGCCACCTCCACCAGTTTGTCCAGGGGAGCACCAAGGCGTTCCCAGGCCAGCTGAGTGATATAATCTATCCAGCGGGCCTCCTCCCAGTGGGACATGCCCAGAACACTTCACCAGGAGGCGCCCAGGAGGCATCCTTTCAGATACCTGAACCACCTCAACTGGCTCCTTTCAATGTGGAGGAGCAGCAGCTCTACTCTGAGCCCCTACCAGATGCCTGAACTTCTCACCCTATCTCTAAGAGAGAGGTCAGCCACCCTTCAGAGGAAGCCAATTTGGGTTCTTTTTTGACCTCCTGAATGACTTGTTGATGTGTTCTTGGAGTAGTCCAGTCACTCCTGGGAAGGGTCTCCACTCTTCCAATTATTCTCCATTCTTGGATAATGGCTCTCACTATGGTTCTCTGGTGTTCCAAAGTCTTAGAAATGGCTTTGTAACACTATCCAGACTGCTAGATGTCCATGACTTAGTTTCATCTGTTCCATCATCTGATCCTGAGTTTCCTCAGATCATGGCTTTATGTGTTGCTTTTAAGTTCTTTCACTTTGACAGATTCTGTTTAAGTGATTTCTTGACTCAACAGTTCTGCCAGTATTTATGTTGTGTGGCTGGTGAATTTCAATTTTACTTATTTAGCATTAAATCACAACAACATTTGCATCAACACACTTTACATTGTAAGGTAAAGCCTGTACAATAATACAAAGAAAACACAGAAACCCCTATCAATCATATGACCACCTTTGACCAAGAGCTTTGGTGACAGTAGGAAGAAAAAACCTTTTTAACAGGAAGAAACCTCTGACAGAACCAGGCTCAGGGAGGGGCATCCATCCCCTGTGACTGGTTGGGGTGAGGAGAGAAATTGTACTTAGGTTTCCATGTAGATTTGGACAGCCCCCCCCCTTAATAAATGATCTCATCATTTAGAAACTCCATTCTGTATTTACTTTATGTATGTTTTTGTAAACGTAATTGTTTTTTGGTCTGAAAATATGCAAACAAAACCTAAGAAATCAGGAAGGGGACAAAGAGTTGTCTCTACTTTCTCAGACATCTGAGGTCTTTTAACATCTGTTGGACAATGCTTAAGATTTTTTATGTGTCTGTTGCGGCCAGTTCCATCCTCTATGCTGTTGCATACTGCAGCAGGAGGTTGAGGGTTACAGATGCCAACACACTCAAGAAACTGAAATTGAAACAAGGCCAGTAATGTTGTGCAGATGGAGCTGTAATCTCTTAAGTTGGTGTCGGAAAGGTGGATGTTGTCCAAGATGAGGACAATACTGGACAACACTTCCCACCCACTTATGATGTGCTGGCTAGTCACATGGACACGTTCAGTGAGAGACTGAGTCTGAATGCACCACTGAATGACACCGGATAGGATGCCATTCAGCGGTGATATCAATTGGGTATCTCTACTTTGTCTTACGTTTACATTTTATCCCAACAATCCACATGTTCTACTCCTTACATTCTCAAAACAGGCTTGCTATTTTAGGTTTAATGCAACTGACGGAAATTAATATTTCACGTCGAGTGTAGCTAGTGATCATAAAGGGAGTAACGTGTCATAGCAGGTGGTTTCAAATGCAACATTTCAGCTCAGCAAACTTTTTGGTGGGCAGGTTGCCACACTGTGTTTCTGCTAGCTACAGGTAAAGAAGCTACATGTAACTCATTACAGAGTAATGAGCAGTCAGAATTAGATCGCAGTGAGAGGCGAAAACCTCCATTTTTGGTGTTACAAAACGTCGTGTAAATCAAAAAGTAGTAGTAGTAGTGGGTGGAATAGAAGCATAATTTTTGTACTGGGTGAATCAGCAGACTTTGGTGAACTTTCAAGGCGATATTCAGGGCTCTCTGAAACTCCATATGACAGAGATATGACAAGAGAAGAAACGGCTTCATTTTCAGAGTTCAAAACTGAGAGAAGGACAGATTTCCACCCCTCAAACAAATGTAATCTATGAGTCAACGGTATGATAATTGTAAAAACTGCTTCCACCATGAGTGTCAGCAGTGTCTGAAGATGAATTGGCACAAGCCTCGTGCGTCTTCATTGAATAGTTTAGGTCAGGGGTCTGCAACCTTTAACAGTGAAAGAGCCATTTGGACCCGGTTTCCACGCAAAAGAAAACACTGGGAGCCACAAATAATTTTTGACATCTAAAATGAAGATAACACTGCATATATTGTTTTTTACCTTTATGCTTTGTGTTAACAACTAAGGTGTGTTGCTTATGTAATCCTTTAAGTGCTACAGAGAAAATTACATTCTATTTATGCAATTAACACATTTTGAACTCTTAAAGAAATATAACCAAAGGAAAGACACCCAGCTGAACTAAAATTATCCATGTAGCAAACAAAAACTGTTGTGAGCCGCCACCCTTATATCGCCTGTGGGCTTTTGGAGCCTTGACCTGACTTTAAAATAATTGGGAAAAAAGCACAATGCTGCTAAAAAAAAAAGAAAAATAGATATTTGCAAATTCTGCCTAAATATGTATTTTACCTGGTTAATGTGTGTGGCGGGGCATGGTCTGCAGCGCCACTGCAGGGGAGGCGACGCACCTGAGCAGCACCCGCAATCACGCCTCGCCGCCTTAACGTCTGTGCTCTCTATGCTGTTATGTTGGTGTGTGTCGGGCTGTGAGCTGAAAAGCTACAGCCGACTGTATGCGTACAGCAACCGTGTGTGAAAAGTGGTCAATAAAGAGATGCTGAAAAGTTTGTTCATGGAAACATAGTCGGGTCTGCCGTGATATGTTTACAATAAGACTTATGATCCCGAACCTCTGTGCACAGTGTCTGCAAATCGGGGCTGTACGAAGTGACTTTCATCTTTACGCAGGACTGTAAGCTGTCATCTGTGAGGCGTGAGCGGTGTTTGTTTTTAACATAGTTCACGGTGGAGAATAGCTGCTGACATAATGTGGATCCAAAGATCCATAATTGGCCTACCTGGGGTTGAAAGTCTTGATAAATGCACGGCGTTTCAGCGGGTATACCGGCTTCCGCGAATGTGACGCTTATTTTGAGCGATGAAAAAAATAATAGAATATAATTCTATTTTTATATTTCAATATCACAATAATCCAATTTAGAACTACAAGTTTAAAAAAAAACCCTAACATAAATAAAATACACTTCAGCTAAATACTTCTAATTTATTTTCCCAAACCACGCGGAGCCGCACTATAACGACTAAAGAGCCGCATGCGGCTCCGGAGCAGCAGGTTGCCGACCCCTGGTTTAGATGATATGACGATTTGAAAATGCCTCTCATTAGAGAATTCCAGCGGTGATTTTGAACAAACTCCCCATTGAGTTTCTATGGAGAGTTTTCAGACTTCGTGTTGCTCTGAAGCGATTTGATAAAAATCTGTAACTCCCACAACAATGATAGTGACATTGTCTGAAAGCCAGCAAAAATACCTACATTTTGATGTATAATTTGTGGAGGTTGAGTGAAAATTGAGCGAGTAGCAAGAAGTTGTTCAGACATGAGGAGGAAGTTCAGAAACGTCCAGTGGCCACTGTTAGCCAGCTGCATAGCAACCATAACAACACATGTATTTTCTGAAAAAAATCACAATGATGCAACTGAAGACTGAAAGTGGCATTAAATTAAAACGGTAACAGATATGAAAAAACTGAATGATACATGAATAGCCAAATAATTTGAGAACATTTTAAAGTTTGAATGGAGTTTCTACGTGAAAGTATGAGGATGTAGTTAAGTTTCAAAAACAAGCAAGTTTTAGCAGAACTGTGGAAATTTCCCATTCATTTCAATGGGACAAAAAAAGGAAAAAAGCTTAATATTTTAATGGTAATGGTAATGGTAATGGCGGATATGTAAATCTAGCTCATATACACGTAATATAATGTTTGTTTGCTTCACAATGAACGAAATACAGTCCAGTGGTTATTGGATTCCCAAGCTAAGTCAAACAGTATCAGACTACATCCGTCATTGTGTGTGACATGTCGGAGACTAAGGAGAGCAGTGGAAGGACAAAAAGTGAAAGATCTCCCCACAGAAAGAGTCGAACACTCTCCGCCTTTCACATACTGTGGTATGGATGTTTTCGGCCCGTTCCTAACCAAACACGCAAGAAAAGAAAAGTCACGCAGGTGGAGTATGGGAACGACAAATTCGGACTGTGAGAAACGTCCTCAACGCCACACTTGCTCTCGCAAAGAGACGACTCACCGATTCATCGCTCAGAACCTTTCTCTATGAAGCAGCTGCAATAGTAAACAGCCGCCCGTTGACGACAGGCAATCTCAATGATCCTAACAGTTTGAAACCAATAACTCCAAATCATCTCCTAACTATAAAAACCACAACAGCTTTGCCTCCTCCAGGACAGTTTGTTAAAGAGGATCTGTATGCTAGGAAGCAATGGCGTCAGGTAGAATAGAATAGAATAGAATAGAATAGAATTCAACTTTATTGTCATTGCACATGCACAGGTACAGGGCAACGAAATGCAGTTTGCATCCATCCAGAAGTGCTTTGGTGATATAGATATATTACAATATATATTAGCAATAATATAGATATGTGAGTATATTACAGAAATGGGTCTATTATGGTATGTTATAATGTACACGGTATGAAGTATGTTGTGAATATTCTATAACTATAAGTATGTACAGGCTGTAGTGAGTACAAGCTATGTACAGGATATGAACAGGATATAAATATGAAAAACTATACAGAATATGAAATAAATAACTTTACAGAATCTGGGATATACAGCTATACAGAAATGGGAACTATGCAAGTTGTAAACAGTTGTAGGATTAAAGATTATCGAATGTACAGAATGATTATTTACACAGAGCTATACAGTAGTGCAGTTAAGATAAGTGAGGGTGTAGATAGTTTCTACAGAGGCTATATAAAGTGCTAGTGGTTGTGAGTGGTGGTTCAGTCCATGTTATTATTGTGTTTGAGGGTACAGTTGTCCATTGTGGGTGTGTGTATGTTCAGTCCATGAGTTTAACGTGGGTCAGATGTCAGGAGGCAGAGTTCAGGAGTCTGACAGCTGTGGGGAAGAAGCTGTTCCGGTACCTGGTGGTCTTAGTCCGGAGGCTCCTGTGGCGCCTCCCAGAGGGCAGGAGGGTGAAGAGTCCATGTGATGGGTGACTGGGGTCTTTGATGATTTTCCCAGCCCTTTTCAGACACCGCTTCCTGTAGATGTCTTTTATGGCAGGAAGTGGTGCTCCGGCGATGCGCTGGGCAGTTTTCACGACCCTCTGCAACGCCTTCCGGTCCAAGGCAGAGCAGTTCCCGTACCAGACTGTTATACAGTTGGTCAGGATGCTCTCGATGGTGCAGCGATAGAAGTTCACCAGGATGTCTGAGGACAGGTGGTTCTTCCTCAGAGTCCTCAAGAAGAAGAGGCGCTGGTGAGCCTTCTTGACCAGCTTGGAGCAGTTGGTCGTCCAGGTGAGATCCTCGGAGATGTGGACTCCCAGGAACTTGAAGCTGCTCACACGCTCCACAGCCGTCCCCTTAATGTGGATGGGTGGATGTGGGTCAGCATTCCTCCTGTAGTCCACGATGAGCTCCTTGGTCTTCTCGGTGTTAAGCAGCAGGTTGTTTCTGTCGCACCACTCAGCCAGACGATCCACCTCCTCCCTGTAGGCGGCCTCATCGTTGTCACTGATGAGGCCAATCACCGTGGTGTCATCTGCAAACTTAATGATGGTGTTGGAACCATCAGCAGGTCTGCAGTCGTGGGTGAAGAGGGAGTAGAGGAAAGGGCTCATCACACAGCCTTGTGGTACACCGGTGTTCATTGTGATGGTAGATGAGCAGCGGTTATCCAGCCGGACATGTTGGGGGCGGTTGGTCAGGAAGTCCAGTAACCATTTGCAGATGAGGGAACTGATACCCAGGTCTGTCAGTTTCCTGATGAGTTGTGAGGGGTGGATTGTATTGAATGCTGAACTGAAGTCTATAAACAGCATTCTGGCGTAGGTGTTGTTGTTGTCCAGGTGTGAGAGGACAGAGTGCATTGCGATGGAGACTGCATCCTCTGTGCTCCTGTTCCGGCGGTATGCGAATTGGTGGGGGTCCAGGGTGGGGGGGAGACAGGATTTGAAGTGTGCTAGGACCAGTCGCTCTAAGCACTTAGTGATGATGGGGGTGAGTGCTACTGGGCGGTAATCATTGAGGCAAGATGGGTTGGAGTTTTTGGGTATCGGGACGATGGAGGTGGATTTGAAGCAGGCCGGTACCACAGCGTGGGCCAAGGACAGATTGAATATGTCTGTGAGCACTCCAGGTACAATACCTAACAGAGCAATTTTGGAGCAGATGGAAGAGAGAATATCTTCACAACATCAGGGTTCGGCAGAGATGGCATGCTGCTAAAATGAATATGTAAGTAGGTGACATAGTGATGGACAAGGAAGAAATACTGCCACGATCCCAATGGAGACTTGGTAGAGTTGTGGACACCATAATAGATAAAGACGGACTTGTGAGAAAGGTCAAAGTAACCTTTGCAGACAGAAACCTTAGTAAAAAGGGTGAACGTTTGCATGTATTATATAGTTTAATAGAAAACGGTTAGACCACTGTAATGAGCGGTTAAGATGGTGTTACATAAATAACATGGTAATTGTTTTATTTGTTTGTCTAGCTCTTACGTTGGTTCGTTGTCTGATACACGGCAAGGAATAATAAAGGTCATTCAACAGCCATCAGTTCTGGCCTTCTCAGTTCGACTGGATGCTACAGTAATAGTAATAAATACCAAAAGTTCTAGCTGTAAAGAGCAGAAATAGCAGAATACTGTAAAATTTGAATGGTGAAAATAGCACAAAAAGTGGGGAAATAGTTAAAGGCCAAAAAACGTACGGAAGCAACTAGAACTAGAAAAATTTGCATTTCCTGCGAAAATGCTGTGTGGATACTGTAAAGCTGAAGCTGTCCGCTAAAAACTGCTGAAAATAGCTGAAGAAGCTAAAGTCAGTATCTGAAAAGTTGTTGAAATTGCAATATCTTCGCAGACGAATAACAACGTAGCAAAAAATATAATAACTTTGCAGAAATGGAGTTACTTAGAAGAAACATAATAAGTTTGCAAAACTACTATATTAAAGGAGAATATAGGAGAAACAATCTGCTGAAAACAGCTGAAGAAGTTAAACTGTGCTGAAAGGATGTGAAGAAACTGAAAATTCTGCTGAAAAAAGGTGAAGCAGTAGAAATTTTTGCTGAAAAGAGGTGAAAAGCCAAAAATTCTGCTGGAACGGGATGAAGAAGCTGAAATTTGTACTGAACAGAGGTGAAAAAGTTGAACTGTCTGCTGAAAAGAAAAGAAAAAGTTGAAAATTCTACTGAAAACAGGCCAAGAAGCTGAAAATCCTACTGAAAAGAGGTGAAGAAGCAGATCTTTAAACTGAAAAGGTGTAAAGAAGCAGAATGTTGGGCTGAAAAGAGGTAATGAAGCTGGAATTTTTTTGCTGAAAAGGGGGTGAAAAAACTGAAAATTCTGCAGAAAAGGGTTGAAGAAGCTGAAATTTGTGTTAAAAACAGTTTAAAAAGTTTAAATGTTATCTGAGACAAATGTTGCCATAAGTCAGATTCGAACCCGGGCCTCCCACTCTGAGAACGGCTGCTCATCCTACTGAGCTAAAACACAGCTCACCCCGGCAAGCAAAATCAGTGACCACACTGATAATGTGGTCCGTTCATTTCAATTGCACCAAAAAATTGCATACAAAATGTAATATCTCAAAAAGTATAGAAGTTTTGAGCACAAAAAGTCATAGCAGGAAAGAGCAGAAATAGCAGAATATTGTAAAATTTGAACAGTGAAAATAGCACAAAAACTGAGGAAGTAGTTAAGCGTAAAAAAAAAAAAACGTACAGAAGCAACTAGAATATAGTGGAATAAAGAATCCGGTCATTAAGTGATGACGTGATGAATCCTACTTCCGGGACTAAAGTAGTCTGAGTTTAATATGGCTTTTGTGTTGTTAACATGTTTAATGTTTTGTATTTTCTTCTATTTAATCTCAAAAAGCTCCTAAAACAGTCAGTGATCACTGTTGACCTCCCTCGGCTTTTATTACCGCTAATCATTTATTTAAGCTCAGTTTTTAAAATAATGGATTGCATAAAACCTTAGGATGTAACTACAGCCCAGCCCACACAGCAGTATATGAATGACTAACCTCGTATTGTGGATGGATTATCTCAGTTGTTCTCCTGGCTGAAGTTTGACAGCATCCTGCCATGCAATTACATTTGTTCCTGACCACCGAGAACACTCACATTAACTTTTATCGAGTGGAAAAAAAAGTTAGCTTGTTTATATTATGCTAACATAGCTGTGTCGCTAGCGGTCACGTAGCACATCATTATATACCAGCTAGCCAAACTTCAGTAACCCTACAAACGTCACTGCTGTTTAGTCTTCTGTCTTCATTTATGCTGGAAGTGATAACAGAGCTGTACATTTTAATTTGTTTCCAAAACCCCGCAGTCAGGACATGCTATATTGTATTTAGATAGAAGCTAGCGAGCTAACTTCCTGTTAACTTCTAATTCCGTTAAATGTCATAAATTCCGTTTTCATGGATGCCTGGATGTTAAACTCAATTGTTACACCTGGTAGAGCAGAACGCTGATCATTTTATTAAAGATGAAAGACTTTAGACAGTTTTTCAACTCTCAGTAATGCCATAGTGATCGTTTGATATATGGACCTGCAGCGGAGTTTAGGCCCAGACACGGCTAGTGACGTCAGACTTAACGACCGGATAAAGAGAAACAGGAACTCAATAGTTTGAATGCCTGTGAGACATTCACACAACTAAACTGGGAAAGACTAACCTAAGCTCACGGGGAACACAGCCATGAGAGACAATGCAACACTGAAACAGCGAAACACAGGGCTTAAATACACTGGGGAATAACGAGGGGAATGAGACACAGGAGGAGGGCACAGCTGGGAGAAATCAGACATGATGAGACCAAAGGAAGCAAAACTCAATACATTCACCTAGGACACAGACCTTCAAAATAAAACAGGAAACTCACACATGCAAAGATACAGACCAAGAAACATGGACTTTACACAGAGGGAACACACAGGCAGAGAAGACTAAGCACAGAATAGAAGGGGCACAGAGAAACATGAGAGGCAAGGGATCAATACCTAGGAACCATAGAATAAATTACAAATGAACTTGACATAATACAAAAATCAAAAACTGAAAACGCTGTGTCAGGAGATCCAGGACCCTGACAGAAAGGTAAATGGCCTGCATTTGTATAGCACTTTTCTAGTCCCTAAGGACCCCAAAGCGCTTCACACTACATTCAGTCATTCACCCATTCACACACACACATTCACACACTGGCAATGGGAAGCTACATTGTAGCCACAGCTGGCCTGGGGCGCACTGACAGAGGCAAGGCTGCCAGACACTGGCGCCACCGGGCCCTCTGACCACCACCAGTAGGCAAACAGGGGGTTAGTATCTTGCCCAAGGATATTTGGCATGCAGCCAGGAGGCAGCCTGGGATCAAACCACTGACCGAGTGGCTGACCTGCTCTGCCACCTGAGCCACAGCCACCCAAGCAAAGGATCCAAAGTTTTGCATGGTGATGTATGATGTCATCCTCACTCACAGGGAATGAGAGGCGAGAGGAATCTGTGTACGTACTGTGTATATGGAGACACTTGAACACTACGCTTGAAAAAAGTTCTTGGCTGCATAAATAAAAAATGACTGCCTCAGGGCTGAAGGCTTTGGTCACATTTTTACATTTTGCTTTGCATTGCCTCTGGTGTTGTGTAAGACACTGAACATTTTCTGTTATTTCTACTGGCAAGACTGAAGAACACACAGTGTGCTGGCTTGTTGTTCCATTCAAATGGAAAACTCAGAAAATAGCTGCACATGTGTCTGCTGCTGGAGCAGCACTAATCAGTGGCAAATGATGGATGATGAGACTCACAACAGCTCGGATGAGTTTGGCATAATGTTTTGTTTGTGCAAAGGCTGCGTATAGGAACACGAAGTTCACTTTAAAAAACACTCTTCATTGGAAAATTTACCAGTGTGGAAACTTTTGTGACATGAGTAACCTAAAAGTTAATAAAGACAATGGTGATTGCATTGTGTGAACTTGTAGATATGATGAAAACAGCATTATGCCTTGGCTCAAAGTTGTTTGTACTATAAAATTATGTTGTATTATTAATTTGACTTACAGGTGTTTGTTTATCCAGACAGATACAGACAGTAATGAACCAGCAGCTGCAGAAAACACATGTTAAAAACACCGTTATAATTTGGCACTGGTGTGGAATAGTTTGGTTAGGTTTAGGCACAAGCAAGGACTTGATACGGTTAATGAAGTGTTTATGGTTTGGATTAAAAGAAGTAGTACATATTAACCCTCCAGGACTTCTGTTTTCATGGTTAAAAAAAACAAAAAACAGTGAAGGCTCAGGAATGTTATGGTTACATGGATTTCCCATGTTGACGTGGAGTAATGTGGTGACGCTTTTGTTCACTGTGACCTGGCCTACAGACTTTGGGGAAACATAAATACATCATCTTATGTTCTCCTTTGCTCCTGTCATAATTAATAAGGCCACAAGACGGTGTTATTGCTAACATGTAAATATACAGGCACTGTACTATGTTGCAACCACATACTCTATATAAAAGATGGACTGGGTCACTATTGTGAAACCCATTCTACAACCTTCTATAATAATGGATATTGGAAATCACCATAAAGCTGGGGTTTATACTACAATTCACCCTGTACAGTTATGAACCAGGGAATTATCTATAGGGATACAGTTAATATGTAGTTATTTATTGAATTGGGCTGTAAATTTAAGAATTAAAACGTGCTGAAGCTTGTAGGCGATCGTGGCTCAAGAGTTGGGGGTTCGCCTTGTAACCGGTTCGAGCCCCGGCTTGGACAGTCTCGGTCGTTGTGTCCTTGGACAAGACACTTCACCCGTTGCCTACTGGTGGTGGTCAGAGGGCCCGGTGGCGCCACTGTCCGGCAGCCTCGCCTCTGTCAGTGCGCCCCAGAGTAGCTGTGGCTACAATGTAGCTTGCCATCACCAGTGTGTGAATGTGTGTGTGAGTGGGTGGATGACTGGTTGTGTAAAGCGCTTTGGGGTCCTTAGAAGCGCTATACAAATACAGGCCATTTACCATGAAGCTGGCTTAATTTTGTAGCAGTAGATGATGACATCTGGTCAACGATATAAAATTAAACTTTTTTCCTGTCGGGGCTGTTATAATCCCACATATCTCTGATAAGATCTGTATTTGTGACTTCAAACACAGGCTGTATATAAAAAATGGATGAACCTTCTTGTTCTAAAAGTTGAAGGAAGTGTGAAAGACTTAAATCTGCATTCTTTCTAATGGCCAGCAGGGGGGGACTCCTCTCCTGGCAAACAGACATTTGGCCGAAGAAACAACTACTAGAAACTTCTTGCTTAGTGCTTCAGTAGACTCTTTCCTGATGAATTTACTGTCTCATTCACTGATGTAGATTACTGGTGAATAAAACGTGATGTTTAGATTTGAAATTGTGATCAAAATAGAGAACAAAGACAATTATGGGTTTCTGATTATGTGACAACTCACCAGCCTATGAGCTACCTGTGTGCCTGAGTTTTTCCAGCAGAAAATGCCCAGCATAAGACTTCAGAATGGAATGGGGCTTTGGAGCGTGATGTCACGGGGATGGGCATGGAAAGGATTTTGGCCTGATGCGCCATTTTCTGGGGCCAAACAAAGCGCAAGCGAAAAAGAAGCGAAAGCACACACGACAGCCATGGTTCGTACTTGCTGTGTGGTCGGCTGTAATGTTTGATCGCACGACTGGCAAAAGAATAAGCTTGAGAATGGTTTGTCTTTTTATTCTTTCCCAACCTGGAAGCAACATGAGGGAGCTCATATAGCGGACCTTACCAAACGAAGGCGTCTAGCCTGGATAGCAGCCGTGAGACGAGCTGATATGCAGTTCTCTTCCATCTCCAGATATCTGTTGGTGTGCTCCAGACATTTTCATTCCGGTAAGTTCTATATATGTTCATATCACTCTTTATAGCTTAATAATATTATTGTTTGTGGTCTCGGAGGTTATAGAAATTGCGAACAAACATCGACTGGAGACATACATGCTATGTAACGATTCGCTAATTCTTTCGCACAACTGTAGGGAAGCCTGCCTATGAAATGTATGTAATATCTTGCTCGATTACCAGTGAGGTAGTTTGCATCAATTTTACAATTATGGACACATAATATGACAACGAGATTTTAGCAGTTCATTGATAAATGTATAACATTAATTGTTGTGGGGGGTGTAATTACGAAACTGGTTCGCAGTGTAAACGCTTACTCCACAAACAAGATACGTAAAGATATCGGGGTAAGACAATGGCGTCAAGTCATCGGGGTCTTTACTCCACTGCCGTATTTCATATGGGTCCACATTTGCAATGCACTCTATTTTTTTGCAAGTACCACCACTTCGCCTCTGGATGCAATCGGTCTGTATACCGTCCATTTTCTTTTGACCTCCTTTTAAGCATGTTTCTTGTAGTCGTCGTTCCAACACAATGTTTGTTTTGATTCGTGGCCCTGGAAGATGGCACCGCGCTCCCACAATAGATTGCGGCGTGACGTCAACTCCAAAGCCCTATTTCACTAATCAACAACTGACATGATGGCTGTGTTCATCCTTTATTTACAGTCTTTGCTTTCAACACAACCTGCTAACGTTATAAGAATATCTTCATCACTAATGATCATTGTTAGCAGACACAGGATTCTCTTGGGTATTTATGAAGCTTGGCCTTGCTCCATGCTTGCTCAAATCTTTTGCACCATTTTCATGCCAGACGACTGGGAGGAGACTAGCAATGCTTCTTCTGCACCAGAAGGAAGCACACTGTCACAATCTGGCGAGGGCAGACTGTATGAATTGATGAGAAGGACCCAAAACACAGACTCCAAGGAACAGGGAACAAAACTTGAATGTTAATAAAAAGTGAGTCGTTTAATGAGGCTGGTAAAAAAAAAAAAAAAAAGGTACAACAAAGGGCAAGGCAAACTGAAGTAAAACTAACATTAACCTAAACTGAAAGAACTAACCAAACAACAGGAAAAACTTGGACATGACCTCTAGAAACATGGCATGGAAAACATGACGTGAACAACAGACAACCTGACAAAGAATGACCAGAAACACACAGACTAAATACACACAAGGGTGATTAGGGGAAGTGGAAACACATGGGGAAACAGCTGACACTAGTCTGACATAATGAGACAAAGGAAGCAAAGCTGACTACACTGACATAGGACACAGACCTTCAAAATAAAACAGGAACATGAGATGCAGACAAGACAATATAAACCTGACAACATAAGACAGGATGAAACAAAAAGGGTGAGGGAAACTTAAATACGGGGGAAGAAAACACAAGGAGTCTAATGACCAAATGAACTTCGCTAATCTAATGAACTTAAACATAAACAACATCCAAATAAACTAAAACTTAAAACACTGGGGCAACAGACCCAGGAAACTGACACACACGCATTAGGAGAATTGAATACCATCTTGAGAGTGTCTGATTAGCAACAGCTCCATTTTTCAGCATGATATTGATCCAACACTGCAGAGCACTATCAGTTACAGATTGGCCTCCCCAGAATCTGGACCTCAACATTATTGAAGCAATGTGGGATCATCATCATCATCTTAACACAGAATAGAATATCAAATGATTTGAATAAAGAATAACTGTTACCTCAGTGCAATAGATGGTGCTTAGTGCAACCATGAATCCACACATCAACTTTTTGTAAACACATGTTCCTTTATGGCATAAATAAATATATAGGCACATATGCAGTTTTTCTTACCCTCTGATCTAAATGTGAGAAAGCCCCTCTTAACACATGTCCATAAAACAGTCTCAGTTTGTGGGAGAAAATAATAATAACAATTAATAATGAATGTTTGTTTTGGTTTTTTTAAAGAACCAACAACCCAGAGTTCACCCATGTCTAAACCCAAATGCTCTCTACATCACAAACTACATACAAACTAATGTCAGGGGACTGTGCTGCTAGGAATAAATTCACCACAGTGCAAAGATGATAATGAGATAAACACATAAATTCAATTTATAAGAAAGGAACTTAATATTTGGAGTTCACATTGAATCTCTCTGTCTCCCCGGTGGGTGTTTCCCTTAAACAGCAAGTCTAAGTGGGACAAAACCTTTAGTCTCTGACGTAAGTGCAGAGGAACGGAGCTGATGCCATCTATTGATTAGTTCCACATTCCTGTTATTTGGAGGCTCAGGACACAGTGTACTTCTCAAAGAAGTAAATGTTGAGGATGAATCTTCTATATGTTCCTCATCTGTGCACATGTGCAATGCCTGTTGTGGGTGGGGGGTGAAAATAGAGTGGTTCTTACAGCTCACAAAAGTGAAATCTGTTCAGGGACTGCTTTATGAGAGTTTGATCCAAAGATCGACTGGAAAAAGCTGCAGTGTGGATACTTATTAGAAGCACATGTCCTGTTTAAAAGTCAGTACATTGCCTGCTACAACTCAAAGTTTTACTTGGTATTTCCTTAGTAATCTCAGATACCCTGACTCAGGGTCCCTGAGACCTCAGTTGTTTCAGAATTACAACAATGCAGAACTGGTATGTTGGGTGTACAGCTAAGCTTCAACACATTTCACATTTTTTTTCTTTACCTGTGATCAAAGTTGGGGAGAAAAGCTCATAGTGCTATGTTGCTCACTGGCACCATCCAGTGGCTACAATTAAAAAAATGGCACAGGTCATGTGAGTCATACGTTTCTGGGTGACTGACTCACGCTTGGATTACGAGTTCATGGCATTCATCTGGCTGGGCTTTCTATAGTTTCCCTTTGTTAGATCATTAAGAGCATGAATTTCTTATAAATGGCTGTGACGTCTGCTTTGTGGATGAACTGGTAGAAAACATCTTGTTTTAAACCTCCCGTCTGGAGGCTGGCCACACATGACGCGAATGATCACTTACCTGCAGCTGATCAAGCCTCATCGGGGAGCTCTTTAACAGTGTGGCTGAGCGCTCCTCGGGGTGTTTAGGATTTCCAAATCTTCTGTGAAGAGGGGGAAGAAGCGTGGGGCTTTTTCCTGGCTGAGGTTCAGATAACTGTTGATGCTACACAAGGGGCTTCAAGGCATGAGAACCCCTGGCTGCACTGGGACGGGACTCACTGAAGTCTGGGAAATAAACATCCAGAAACAGCACATCCACACCCTGACTTAAATTTACATTCCTTATAGTAATATGGTTATTTCCTGCGTTTGGTCAAATAAAATACAGGTGTCATGTATTTTTACTCTTCCATTTTCCACACCTGGGAAGTAATATATCAAGCCTTGAGGAGCCTTAAAGTTGCTTCTCTCAACAGAGCCACACAGTGGCCAAACCCTTACACTGTTACAATACAACTATGCCAATACTTTAAAATATTATGTTATAATAATCATTTACAAACTTCTATACTGTTCAAACAATAATATGAAATGGGTTTTTTTTTTTTATTTTATGGACAGTGATGTTTGTGGATTATTTTCTGTTTCTTTTATCATTATTATATTTCTTTATAATATTAATTTTTGTTCTCTATCTTGTATTTGCTTTGATTTTTTTCTGTGCTAATTTCTTTTCTTTCTTTCTTTCTTTTTTTTCTTTTCTTTTTTTTAAAACAAACAAACAACAAAAAAAAACACAAAACTATGTTTATTGTAAATAATGCCTGAAGGACTGTGTGTTCCAGAAGTGGAGCAGACGGTCTGTTCCACTTCTGGTGGCATCTGAAACTAAATCACTAAAGAAAATAGAATAGTTATTACATGGAAACAGAATTGATTCCTATTAAAATACAGCAGACATTGGTGTATACGAACTGTTTTAATATTAAAATAGTAAAAACAACAACTCTACTTAGATTAGTAAGTCTACAGATCAGAAATAAGGCTTTTCAGTTTAATGCACTGCCAGACTATAATGTATTAAACTGCGACCCCTAATGGCCTGAAAATGTAACGACTTCTCTGCGCGTTGTCCTGTTCTGCCGTAAAAATGACCACATTCTGACTCCTTCACTGGCTTTCAGTTAGCAAAAACGAAAAACACACAAAGTCTTAAAAACGGAAGGCTATGTTTTTGTCGTGTTTCTGAAAGCATCAGTGCTAACAGTTAAATAAAGTGAACTGTGATGAAAGTACACATCCACTATAATCACACTGGAAAAACACCTGTCAGACTGCTTTAAATCAGGCTGTACTATAGTTTATTAGAAATAAAGTTTTTAGTTAAAAACAGGCTTTATCATGCGCGTGTCTGCTGGTAAACCACAGCACAGTTTCAATTGACTAAAGCCTCTGACAGGCGTTCCTCAACATTTGCAATTCAAATAAAGCTTTTGTCAAGATATGCTTCTGCTGTATTGGGCAGCTAAACGTAGTCATCTTTAGATATGTTTTTTTGACAGTCTGGCATAAACTATCAGTCCTAAAAAAAGACAACCTCCTGATTACAGACTGATAACTGTCACTCAACAGATACTAGAGATGCTCGCTGAAATGGATTTCAAGTTAAGTGATTTCCATGAAAATGATCTCAGTGGAGCACACTGGCCTGCTCATTTGTATGATGTGGAGAAAGTGGCACTGCCTACAGAAGATCTTCCTTTGAGAATAGTGGGCTTTAAAGACAAAATGTTCATTCTACTAAAAACAAAAAGAAAGGAAAAGGAAACAGTAGATGCAAATGTGTGTCACATGTTTCCTATTAGCAACCTGTGCCACTGACAGTAAACAAGTATGCTGCATTTCCATGATGGTGATATGTGTTTTGCATTTGCACATTTAACTATCTCTATTGTGTTTAACTCTCTCTATTCTTTTCTTTTGTAAAGTCATGTAATCTCAGTAGCACCTTGAGAAACAAAGGAAACATCCAAAATCAAGGAATAAAACAATGCTGACCTCTCTCATCATTTGACCACAAACCATGAAACTGAAAATCTGGTATTTGTGTTTATTCTACTTATTTATTTATATTATATAGCAGAGATAATACAAAACACACATATACTGTACCAGACATAGCTAAAAGGTCATTTCCAACCGTCGCTCCTGGATGGAAAGAATTTATTGTTAATACTAAGCCATAACATCTTTAGTTCCATCTCCTTTTGTTAGGTTTCTTCCTATCAGGAGGATCAAGCTTCCCAGCCTTAGAGTTTCAGGAGTTACACCTCATGCTTTTGTTATGTGTTGAACCAGTCAGACCTGAACAGATCGGGGGGGGGGGGGGGGGGGTCCATTGTGTTTCCTTTCATGAACGATGTAGAACTAGCCCAAAGTCAGTAAGGCCACAGAAACATTTACGTGTAGAAGGAGGCATGAACAGTGACTGGGTCACAACAGTATGGAACAGTATAACTATACAACATTTACAGCATTAATTTTTTCCCTGGTGTTTTTTTTCCGCAATCCCTATCTGCAAAGAAAATCAGAATTGCATGTGCTGGTGTGACATGACATCGTTGATTGGGGCAAGAATCCAGCAGGGTGTAAAGCATAGGTTGAGGAAACTGAAATAACCTAAAACAATTTTTTTTATTGTAAGGTCAATAGATTAAGAGTATACCAGATAGGCAGTTGACTGAAACACAAATATAATTCACTACTGCAACACAACCGGTATAAAGTGTTGTAATGTGGTCCTCGATTTGTTACCAGGCTGTTTTTAGTTTGTTACATTTATCAATGGAAACAATGCTAACCAGGCTTAGCTGATAACAAAAAAAGCTATAAATAATGCAAAAAAGAAACAGTTTGTATATTATATACAGAACTGATCACCTTTATGTTTTCAGACTTACAGTCAGCCAAAAAATAAATAATAACAAATATTTGTGACCGAGATCAATCTAATCTCAACTTTCTTTCGTTAGTATTGACCAGTGACCCACATGTTTGGTGTTTCTACAGGTCAGACTGCAGAACTTCCCAGGTGGTTGTAGCTAATATGGTAAACATGGAGGGTTGTGACATGCCGAAGGTAACACACTTAACAAATACTCCTACTTTGAAATCCCAGGCCTCGCCCAGGGAGGGTGTGCCATCACAGTTCCCAGCTACTTCCACTGGGAGATGATGTGACAGCAACAAAAGGCAGCTTTATAGCGTGGGTGGATTCTTAAAGGTTCAGTTTAGAATGGGACATTTCAAATGATGTACAGTCCTTATTCTAGCTTATATCACAGATTAATAGGGTGCTCTCCAAACCACCCAAAATAACTTCCCTCATCACCTGAATGTAACCAGAGTGCCATGCCTCCTTTAGCATCCCTAACCTTGATTCCACCCCAAATAGATTTGTTTTTTCAATTTAGGGGCAGAACGCTTACTCGAATGAGAAGTAAAAAGGGAGAAAAAAGGAGAGCAAAAAACAAACAGTCCCAGTCACTCTTATTTCACTCAATGGCTTTAGTACCTACATACAACAGTCTAATTTCATACACCACGTAATAAGCAAATATCTAATTCCAAAGTCTTTGCAGTGAAAGCAATACCCTTCTATAAAACATTCGCTATCATTTACCAATCAAATGGGCTCTGATCTACATTTCCTTCTCATGTTACGGAGCTATACGCAGGATCATGTTTCGCTGAGCAGGACGTCGCGCTCTCCCCCAGTTGGTTGGATTGTACACGTCAGCAGTCAACAAGTTGAACCCAACATGTATCACAGTCCTATCATCCTCTTCCTGGTAGTATCGTGTTGACACAGTACAACTACTTCGGGTAAGTAAAACAAGCTAACAACGGACAGTTAACTTCCCTTTTTCTTAACCGCTAAATGTACACGTAAGTTTTATGAAGTTGGTCAAACCGCTTGCTTCTACTTTTCCACACACAGGTGTTAAAAACAAGCGGCAGGAGCGACTGTGTAACAAATGACACGGCTCTCCTCTGGAAAGCCCTCGACATCTTTTTTAGAGCAACCGTCAGGAAGCGTTTGACACACGGTTCAAGAACTGTCACGCGACAATGGAGCGTTCATGAGGAGGAGCGCGAGGACGCAATGTTGCACGGAAGTTTGTGGCGAAGAGGCGCGCGACAAGGTGAATGAACGCCACTGCTATTTAACTCCGGAGTGTGTTTTTACTTAAAGAAAATGAGGTTTCGGCTGCTCAAGAGGAATCTGCTCGCGCTTCTCGGCATTTCATTCGTAGTTGTTACTCTTTTGTTTTCAACACGCGTGTTATTAGTTTCTGATGACACAAGCGGACCCGGTAACACCGTAAAAAAGAACCCGGGCGTGAGCTCTAGTGACCCGGTAAAGTTGAACTTCAGGTCGCTGTCAGAGCTAACTCAGTCCGTTTACAGTGCCAACTTAAAGCAGTCTGTTTACAATGCAGACAGATTTCCAGGGGACCCTCGGCTGGTGCTGGTTGTGCAAGTCCACAACAGACCAGAATACCTCAGCCTGCTTATCAAATCTTTGGCCAAAGCTGCTGAGGTCCACAGCTTCCTCCTCATCTTTAGCCATGACTATTTTTCAGAGGAAATCAACACAATTGTTCAAGGGATAACTTTCTGCAAGGTACTGCAGATTTATTTCCCCTTCAGCACTCAGCTGTATCCCAGAGAGTTTCCTGGGCAGGATCCACGAGACTGCCCCCGAGACATATCCAAGGACAGGGCTCTGGAAACAGAATGCCTCAATGCAGAACACCCCGACTCCTACGGTCATTACAGAGAAGCCTTCATCACTCAAACCAAACACCACTGGTGGTGGAAGCTGCACTTCGTGTGGGAGCGAGTGCAGGCGATGCAGGGCTACAGTGGCTATGCAGTATTTCTAGAGGAAGACAACTACATCTTACCAGACTTTTTCCATTTTTATAAATCAATGATCGAGTTCAGAAAAAACAACTGCCCAGACTGTGACTTGCTGGCTTTGGGTAACCATAATGGCCTGGATGGTTTCACCGCACTATCCAACAAGGTGTTGACCACAGGCTGGATGTCCACCAAACACAACATAGGCATGGCCATCTCCAGGGAGGTGTACTACAAGCTGATGGGGTGCAACAATGAATTCTGCACGTACGACGACTACAACTGGGACTGGACTTTGCAGCACATCTCTGGAACCTGCATATCGAAGCCCCTCAAAGTGGCGGCAGCACTGGGCTCCAGGGTTCTTCACACAGGAGACTGTGGACTTCACCAGAAGGAGAACTGCAGACCAGAGTGGGCCGCGCAGAAGGTTGACGAAGGACTTCAGAAAGCTAAGGCCGGCCTCTTTCCTCCATCACTTGTCCTCGATGGTGCAGAACCGGTGGCGCACAAAGCGCACATGAAGAACGGAGGATGGGGAGACATTCGCGATCACATCCTATGTAATAACTACGCCAAACGACTCTGAACTGCGGCTTTTTAACATTCTACAGGTGTGCCATCTGAAAAAGACTTTTTCAGGCTTTTTAGGGGCTGCATTGGGTTGTCTTTGCTTTCAGTGTATTGTTTTTGTTTGTTTTCTTTTTAAATGATCACCCCCCAAAATTGGACCAAATCACATCTAAACATACTGCATTGTTCAGCACAGTAAAGACAATATTTTTTTTCTTAAATTACCAAAGATGTATGGGTGCCAACACCTTTTGTTGAAATTTGTTCTGTATGCTGCCTGCAAGCTCAGTTCAACTGAATGTCAGCAGCTCTCTGGGTTTCCTACAAGCCACAAAATTAGACTATATATATATTGCACTTTGTTGTAAACTGAGAGTAAACCATATCCAGAGTGTGCACATACGCACTGTCATTTCTGAATTTATTTGCGAATTCTGTAACTTGGAGCACTGCACTCATTTATTTACATTTACATTTCAGTTTGTTGCAACATGATTTTTACACTGTTATTATCAAACGTTTGAAATTAAATGTTTTTACTCATGTGCGTCTTTGGTACGTTTTAAAGTAAAGACGCGTATAATTCAGACTTACAGCTTTAATCAAAGTGTGAAAGACAGTACATGAGGAACGTTGCAGCATCATCTTACAGCAGATGTTTGTAAGCTAGCTGTTGGAATGAATGACTTTGTAAATGGAATTTTCTTTGTAACATTCAGTGTCTGTCTGATATAAATGGGGATCTCTCTTTTGGGGTGAAAATGACAATTTAATCAGTTTCCAACTCCCTGACTTATTGATTCCCAGTTGTAAAAGCAGGAGGTGGCTTATTCTCTTTCTGATATGCAAAAGTGAACTATTTGGAAGCAGGATCAGGGTCTTGTAATGCTGCATTTCTACATTAGCACCTTTTTATTGTTGACAAAATGGACTAAATGATAATGTAATTATCTGTTATGGTTCTATAGAAAAAATCTTTTTCAAGTGCAAATGTTGGGTGAATAAAACTAGGTGTAATGATACATTTAGTGCCTTTAAGCTGACCTAATATGCCTTTTCTGCCTGGCCTTCTTTTAGAATAGATTTTAAAGCTGTATTGTTAACATTGTTTTTGACCAGAAATTCCAGTAATGCAGAATAACATTTGTTTTGATAGTTTATGGTCTTTGTCCATTCGATATTTAGGGAAAGTGAAATGTGAATGTTGCTTTTTACCAAAATGTTCAGTCTGTAGTTTGTAAAGAATATTTTTACACTGGCATTGTGTATACTATAGGTGTAATACCTGGTGTGATCTGGTTTTGGTGCACCTCTGTGTGCTCTCTAACAACTGAAATGAATGTGATAATGAAATGATTCCTACAGTACACACAAGTACTTTATACACAACACTTTATCTGGTGTATGTGTGTGTACCTGTTGTTTTGCTGATTCCTGACTTGCTGAGAATGAGACAAACTATTTTTTTTGTCATTGTTTTTATTATGTTGATATTAATGATCTAGCTCATTGCTCACTTTTGAAGGATGATGGGAAAATAAAATAAATGTTATCCCTTGTGACACTTTTCTTTTACACTTCTAAACATACTGCCATTAATGTATTCACTAAATAATGCTTCAGTTACAACCAGTTATTGTAATTGGTTCTTCCGGGAAACATTCCTAAGAATTTAGCGCTACATAGAAGTATGTCCTACTGGTCAGTGGGCATTTATACATATTGAATGTGTTTTTGTACTGGTCATCAAATAAAAATGGCAGCGTTTCAGACAATCAAAGATCAGTGTGTATGCCATGGGTGTCTGTTTTTGTTTGGTTTTTTTTAAAGGTTATTCTTGGGAAAGTGATGCTTTGCATATACTGGAAAGGTATTTCCAGGAAATTGTTGGAATATAATGTAACACCTTGAAACCATTAACAAGGCACCTCGGCAGATGAAATAACCCCAGGTGGAAGGTCACATCTTAAAAAGAAGCTTATTGTTGCATCTTTATAGCCTTTGTAGTGTCATGCTAAAAAGTGATTTTTGGGATTTGCCAAACAACGGATTGCTGTTATTTAAACTATTGTAATTCACAGATTCCTCTATAATTTGCATTATATACATCGTTTTGAGCCAGAAAGTATATTCTTGTCACAAGGTTATTTGTGGCTAGTCTGCTATTGCCAAATAACTTCATTTTGGCAATAAATTAAAAGCGGCATTGATATAAAATAGATTTTTCAAGAGAGATCTGGTCAAAAGGACATCAGAAATTCGACAAATATAACAGATATGTTAAGTGGCCAAAAAAAGACTTGATTAATTACGGTGTACAGCACAGGGGTCCAAACTGCAGAGTCATTCGGATACTTGCAAAGCAGGTTTTCTTAGTTTTAAATATAACCCACTTGTAAATCCAGGTGCCTGCAGCTTATTTACCAGCATTACACATTAAATCCGCACAGAAACATCGGCAGTCACTATTTTGGCTTATGATGGCTTTTTTGGGACGACACCGGCCACTCGGAACCCTCGACAAAACAGAAGCTCGTTGTCTGGGATGCATGTCAGGTGACTGAATCGGGCTTTGTCATTGGCTATTTACTATGCCGTATTTATTTCCGGAAGTAAGTTTTGTAGTCTGAGAGACTTTTCAATAAGGCTATTAAACGTCAGCTCTATAACAAGCTCCGACAGGTAACAGAACAGTTTCTATTGTATTTGAATATGTTCAGTTCACTTGTCTGTTTAGAAGGCAGCCGTAATGTCTTTTTAACGAATCCCGTACGTTTGGAACTGTACATAGTGTTAGCCGTTAGCGGCTGTTGTTAGAAGCTTACGTAATGCACTTTAGTCAAGAACAGACAAGAAAAATACTAAACGAAACTGTGTACACGGCATCTTAAAGTAATGTTAACGATTTATTGGTTTCTCACAGTAAGTTTGGTTAGTACTTAAAAGCGCTTTTTTTGGAGTGCTGACACGGATACTTGTAGCCACCGTGATGGTGAAATAACGCTAGCCAACGTCACAGATTTGTTAGCTAGCGCTGCTTGATATTTAAACAACTAAGGTTGTCATCCACGTAACTTGTGGCATTTTAGCGTGTCAGTCATCTAAATCGCCTTTATCTCAACTGTTAACTGTTTGTCACACTGTTCCTCTGTCTTGTAGGTGTGTATTCATTCACAGGATGGCACACTGGTTTCACAGAAACCCACTGAAGGCGACAGCTCCTGTGTCCTTTAACTTCTATGGGGTGGCAGGGAGCCCAGCAGCCAATAAGATATGCAAGTATGTCTTATCTCCACCTGATACACCGTGAGCAGGGATATCACAATGGACTGTGTTCGTCACCATGACCACAGTTGGTTAATAAACTGCTATGTATAGTTTCTTACCCTCTATCAATCCGGTTGTTCAGTCTGACTTCACTAGCCGTGTCTGGGTCTAAAGTCCGCTGCAGGTCCATATATCAAACGATCACTATGGCATTACTGAGAGTTGAAAACTGTCTAAAGTCTTTCATCTTTAATAAAATGATCAGCGTTCTGCTCTACCAGGTGTAACAATTGAGTTTAACATCCAGGCATCCATGAAAACGGAATTTATGACATTTAACGGAGTTAGAAGTTAGCAGGGAGTTAGCTCGCTAGCTTCTATCTAAATACAATATAGCATGTCCTGACTGCAGGGTTTTGGAAACAAATTAAAACGTACAGCTCTGTTATCACTTCCAGCATAAATGAAGACAGAAAACTAAACAGCAGTGACGTTTGTAGGGTTACTGAAGTTGGGCTAGCTGGTATATAATGATGTGCTACGTGACCGCTAGCGACACAGCTATGTTAGCATAATATAAACAAGCTAACTTTTTTTCCACTCGATAAAAGTTAACGTGAGTGTTCTCGGTGGTCAGGAACAAATGTAATCGCATGGCAGGATGCTGTAAAAGGACCAAACTTCAGCCAGGAGAACAACTGAGATAATCCATCCACAATACGAGGTTAGTCATTCATATACTGCAGCATGGGCTGGGCTGTAGTTACATCCTAAGGTTTTAAAAACTGAGCTTAAATAAATGATTAGCGGTAATAAAAGCCGAGGGAGGTCAACAGGGATCACTGACTGTTTTAGGAGCTTTTTGAGATTAAATAGAAGAAAATACAAAACATTAAACATGTTAACAACACACAAGCCATATTAAACTCAGACTACTTTAGGCCCGGAAGTAGGATTCGTCGCGTCATCACTGAACAATCGGATAGCATTTGACCATTACTATGCTACTGGTACCATTATTTGATCACCTAATCTCAGTCGCCTCACTGCTAAACAACAATGGCAATGATTTGTTCAAATGTCAATCAATTTTCCTGTAGACTCCTGGTGGAGCATAGGGCCGTTTCTGTAGCATGATTGTTTTATTTATTTTTTTAGAGGGTGGGGTTGCTAGCCCATGCTCAACCCTCCTCCTTTCTCATCCTGGACTTGGGACCAGGCAATGGTGGAGTTTTGTTCAAATTTAGTCTCACTGAATATGGCTGTCCACAAAGCAACAGTACTATTTGTGATATGTTCAGTGACCTGAGGACAACCAGAGCGAGGCTGCTGGAGATGTTCACTGATATCACCTGCAATCCTGAGATCATGAAGAATGCCACAGATGCATACTTCTCCCTTCTTCAAGGTTTGTTCACCAGCATTTCAGGGTATCTTTTTATCTTTTTCCAGGATAACTTTAGATACAGATAGGATATCAAAGTTATGGCCTAGGGGCCACAGCTCTGGCTATAAACAAATTTTAATTTGGTCTCCATAACAGTTTAGGTTCTCTATACATTCTTGCCTGCTTAGCTTCATCTGTAGTCTGTACAGAAATGCATACCCAGATCGCACCTGCAACTTTTTGGTGTAGACAGCAAAGTCGATAAAGGAAGACAGATTCAAGAGAGAAATAACTCCTTCCTTCCCATCTTAATGTTTGCCATGAAACAGTCTTGATTTTCAAAGACTTCAAAAACAACATTGTATTTGCATCTAACTGAGTGTGGCCCTTTGAAACTGGTGTCATCTCTGAATTTGGACATCCCTGTTTGTCAGTAGTGTGGACAAACTGAGACAGAACTCACTTTTTATATCCAGAGAAGATGGCTAATGTAAGGAGCTTGAACAGAAGGCGACTGGACTTCTATAAGATTTTTCAAGATATTCTTACCTCTCATTCAAGAGGCTTCTTCAGCTCCCTGATATTTAAAACCTAGTGGGGGATTTTCCTTTGGAGAGTCATTGACGCACTGTTAATATCGTGTGTTGTCATCATGAGCCAAGGTGTGAAAAAAGGTGTGCATCATTACCAGCAGAGGTTTCAGGTGAAACCATTGCCTCACCATGTGACTTATTGGGATGTAGGGGGGGGGGGCTCGGAAGGGATCTGAAAACTACATTCTAGGTGGCTGACAGTTGGTGTCATAAGCCTCCTGTTCTGGACGTAGATGACCTCCTTTCACTCCTCTTTCAAATAATCTGTCTTCTCTGTCCAAAATGTGAACGCTGGCATCCTCAAAAGAGTGACTGCTATCCTTTAGGAGCAGATGTACAGCTGAGTCTTGTCCTGTTGAAGCGACTCTTCTGTGTTTATGGAGTGGCTCTTTGGTTTCTACCAACTGAGGAATGAATAGGAGAATGCACAAAATGTATAAATACTGTTGTATGTTGATGGACTAGTGTGGCCATAACAACAGGTTTTCAGCATTTTACTCCCTGTAAAAACGACACTGATCTTCCACAAACGTGCAGAACCCTATTGATAAAATTTGGGTCTGACCGCGTAGTGGTTAACATCCTGTATTAATCTACTAATCCTATATCTGCTTAATGTTTCACATGATCTAATACTAACATAAAAATGTAAGACTGGGTTTCCACCGCATCAATACTACAATGCAGTGTTTAAAATACATTAAAGTCTGAGAACCACTATGTTTAAAACTATACCAACATTACAGTGACTTTAATAGAATATCATATTTTTTATATTTGTATTTTATGTTGTTCTGTTACGTTACTGTAATGTTTTAGAAAAGTCTCCGTGTGTGGTTATTTTGACACCATAGCACAAACCTGTCACGCTGTCACCAACTGGTAATGTAGCAAATGTAACAAGTGCAACATGGAGATGATGGACCAGATTTATGAACTGCATCAGCGTAAACTGGTGTTAATAAAAAAAAAAAAAAAAAAAAAGGACCCAGTGACAAGATTGTGTGTAAGACTTGGGAATTTATGCAATCGAGGCTGCTGCTTCAGTCGCAACTGTGTATTTCTAAGAGTTCCCTTCTCATCATCACTTGCATATACACAGATCCTGCTCTTGTCTAGTAATTGCCTGTATTTAACCTCCTAAGATCCAAACTCTTTCATGGCATGCATTTTTAATTTCTCTTTGACATTTAAGCTGATTGGGACCTGATGAATGTAAAAACAAAGAATTACCTGATTTTTATTATTATTATTTTTTTTTTAACCTGATTTTTGTTTCTGAGAAAAATGAGATCGACATATGAGGACATTGGTTTTGAATTTCGATAGAACAGTGGCAGTATAACGTCCTCGTAAGTGGATATCAGACCCTTGTAGAGCAAAATTTGGTATTTTAGTCAACCCAAAATGTGCTGTCCACATGTGGACGTCAGGTCCTAGGAGGTTAAATAATGTAATAAATAAATTGTAAATGAGAATGTTTTGTTTTATATTACCCAGTTCAATGGTTGTGAATTGTGTCTCACTTATTTTGCTCTGCATCTAACCAGCAGTCTCTTTGCCCGTCTTTAAAAAATCTTTATGATGCATTAGGCTTTATCATGCCCTTGGATGGAACTACACAGGAGAACAAGATGAGGTTCATCCAGAACTTTAAGTGGACCGATACCTTACAAGGAAACACGCCAAGGTAAGGACACAGAGGGAGTACTTCTAGTCTAAGTGTAAGTGGAAGAAATCTCGTTCATGTTTAATGATACAGTGATGAATTATCTAAGAGCTAGCAGCTTTAAACATTTTTTTTAACATATGGGGCGATCGTGGCTCAAGAGTTGGGAG
Source organism: Copadichromis virginalis (assembly GCF_057382275.1). Classification (NCBI taxonomy): domain Eukaryota; kingdom Metazoa; phylum Chordata; class Actinopteri; order Cichliformes; family Cichlidae; genus Copadichromis; species Copadichromis virginalis. Next base: position 137,244 of record NC_140632.1, on the reverse strand, counting down.
TTTGCCTTGTAATCGGAAGGTTGCCAGTTCGAGCCCCGGCTTGGACAGTCTCGGTCGTCGTGTCCTTGGGCAAGACACTTCACCCGTTGCCTACTGGTGGTGGTCAGAGGGCCCGGTGGCGCCACTGTCCGGCAGCCTCGCCTCTGTCAGTGCGCCCCAGGGTGGCTGTGGCTACAATGTAGCTTGCCATCACCAGTGTGTGAATGTGTGTGTGAATGGGTGGATGACTGGATATGTAAAGCGCTTTGGGGTCCTTGGGGACTAGTAAAGCGCTATACAAATACAGGCCATTTACCATAAATGAAACATTACAGAAAGACTTCTGATATGAAGACCTCTGGGCAGAGCTGATGACTTCTTAAATTGGGAAAAATACATTATAATACCCAATTGAGTTATTTTCAGTATTTGTTGTCATGAGTGGAAGAATTTATTTATTTATTGATTAGCATTCAAATATCTCAATGAATACAGAATAAAGATCTGCAAGAAAGCACGAGACAAGGCTAATCAAAAGGTACTGGCTGAAGCACATGCTTATTATGCCAACCCTTTTAACAAAAGATCATTTAGCATGCAGCTCATGTACATGGGGCTCAAAGCAAAAGAGTAAAACAAAACAAAAAAACCCCTTCCTCCTTAGCTAAGTAAATACAAATAAATTAAATTTCATAACAATAATCAAACTGAATGAACTGAATGTACCCATCTAATCTAGGCGGTGTCTTGCTGAGTCTAATCCTGTGTTATGGTCTGTCCAGCAACATAAAATATTATCTCAAATGACCACGTAAAGGTTGCTTGCATAGAAAAGTGGATTAGCAGCTCGCTGGCTTTTTTTTTTTTTTTTTTTTTTTTTCTTCTCTCTTAACTCACCGTCTCTCCCTACTCTCCTTCCAGTGCCCAGCAGGATGCAGTCTTTGAACTGATCTCCATGGCCTTTAATGTTGCCATCTGGTACACAAAGTTTGCCTCAAGAATGGCAGGAAAGGAAAAGTAAGAGCCTTTTTGGCTTCTTCTGTGAAACTATTCTGCATAAATGCATTTTACAAATTACTTTAGTTTCATACTTTAATACCTCATCAAAAACAAAGGACGCTGTGACTAATGTGAATATGCACAGAATATCATGACTTTTGAACATAAAGTATTACAAAAACAATGTTAGATTTTTAAGGTGCAATATCTGACACTATTTAATTGGTCCATCTATACATGCATACATTCTCTATCACAGGTCTAACACATAGAGAATCACCACTTAACCTAATGCCACTAGTTTCATTGAAAGGTTTTAATTGGTTTAAATGACCTTGAAATCATTGCTATTATTTGTTGTTGTTACTTTATTTCTGCTCATGTTTACCTGTTACACAGTGTATCAGAGACAGAAGCGAAAGACGTTCACCGAAGCTTAAAGGTTGCTGCTGGAATCTTCAAAAATCTTAAGGTGAGGGAGATGTCAATTCTTTCCTCAGTGGAAACTGGAAAGGTTTTATTATACAAACTGACGCTTAGGACAAAAAGTGGATGCCGATCAGTGCAGTTCCCCTGCAGAAAACATTAATGACACACTTTACCTCCTTTTATTACAGATGAAATAATTTAGACCGTTTTTAACTCTCATTGATGCCGCAGTGTTCGTTTGACTTTGGGACCTGAAACGGACGGAGTTTAGGACCCGGATTACTCCCCGAGGCTCCTGACTACCGTAGCCGTATTGCTCTGACAATCCATCTGGCGGTGTGGCTTCGTAGCTTACCAAAGTCATACTAAAACATTTTTGACAGATTTTTGAGCGCCGTGCACCACATAAAATCGGTTTGAGGTCATTAAGCACAACCAGAATTCATACATAAGGCGCATTGTCGATTTTTGAGGAAATTAAAGGATTTACCCGCGCCTTATAGTGCGGAAAATACGGTACTACAGTTTTTCTTTCTTTTTTTTTCTTCTTCTTATTTTTAGCTACAAGCAAATAGATTGAGGGATTTAAGACATATAAGCTATAGGTTTTATTTATTTATTTATTTATTTATTTATTTATTCTGATATCTTCTTTACAGGATGTCCACATCCCTCGCCTCATCACTCCAGCTGAAAAGGGCAGAGACCTGGAGCCCCGAGTCATTGATGCATACATCATCCAGTGTCAGGCAGAAGCACAGGAAGGTAACGACAGTGATCACTGTGCAGTGATCGTGCAGATCGCTGATGATATTGTTCCTCTCATCTCTGATGTTTAAGATGGTCATTAAAATCTGTTATATTATAAAATATATGTTATATATTATAAAAATAAAAAGGCTTACTCTGCAAATAATCTGACAGTTAATGGCCTGAGTCAGAATCCATGTTACACTGATAATCATTAATCATCAATCATCACTGACACAGTGTGCCAACGTTTGGTTCTTTCCTCTCGTTTGTTTTTACAGTGACCATTGCCAGAGCAATTGAACTGAAACACAATGCGACAATCATCGCAGCTTTGGCATTTGAGACTGCAAACTTCTATCAAAAAGCTGGTCTGTACTTTTGACACAAGTAAAATAAAGCTTTTTATCAACCTTATTGGTATGGCACCTTTAGAAACAGTTTATTAAGTATTTTGACAGACAGGGAGAAGCAGGATCGACGATTTAAACAGAGCACCAGTCTTTACATTTAGGTGGGAAACATTAAAAAGAAAAGAAAAACAACTATGAATAAAATTAGACAAGGTGTAATGCCAGCATGTAAAAGCAAGTCGGACTTGCTTTTACATGCTGGCAACGAATGAAACCAACAGGAAGCTGAGCTGCTGCTTTCTGAACCGGCTGGAAATGAGAAAGTGACTTTTTGTTTGAGCCATAGAGGAGGAAGATGTAGCAGTCGAGGCTTGAGAAAATAAATGAAATGTAGTGGTTTTATTTTCAAGATGGTTGAAAGAAGCAAGACTGGACATCTTGTCGGGGGGTCTTCGCTTTATAAATACAGCACCTTGAGGCAACTGTTTTGGTGATTTGGGACTATGTAAATAAAATTGAATTGAATGAAATGAACTGTTCAAAGCTAAGAGCTGAAACTCAGGAGAACTCTCAGTCAGCATTTCTGACTTTGAGGTATCAAGTTATAATGTATGCCTTCCAACAAATGAAGTCACTGAGGCAACTGTGCTTTCTGGATGACCAGGCACAATGGGAAGCTTTCTGGTTTGTTGACCAAGAGCCTAGAAAATAAAATGATGGTTACTGAAAAGATATGAAGGTCAGTTTTCTGTCTCTGCAGACCACACACTGAACACCTTGGAGCCAGAGTGCAGCAGCAAGTGGAGGAAGTATCTCCAACTGAAGCAGCTCTTCTACATGGCTTATGTAAGCTAAAGTTTGCAGCACAGCTATAGGTTAATAAAACAACTATTCTGTTTACAGAATTCAAACAAACAAAGTGTTAAGATTGTTGTCATTGAGTTTGTGTTTGCAGGCGTACTGCTATCATGGACAGACACTGCTGGCAAGTGACAAATGTGGAGAAGCTATCAGATCTCTCCAGGAAGCAGAGAAATGTATGTATGCATGTTGTAATGTGTAAAGCAATTACAGAGACGTAAACAAGCACGTCGAGAGCGCAAACTTTCACCCAGGCAGCTCACTCTCTGTGCAGTATTTACTTTAAAGGGAATACTATTGTATTTAATATATACAAGCAACGTCATACTAAGAATCCCCATATATCATTCCCTACGTGCCTTAAACCTGTTAAAACAGTCTTAAATAGCTCTGTATGTTTCTATGTTGAAAATACACAAATCACAGTTTATAAGGTATAAGACTTTTGCACTAATAAATCATTGATTTGACCTTGAAGACTGTAAGGCAAGCTTGAATGAATTGCTAACCAACTCTGCACTCCTAAGTTTGATTAGAATTCAGACAAAACAACACACACGCACACATTCCCTCCTCTGCAGAGGTAAATGTGACTTTGCTCATTACAGCACAAGTCTTATGTTAGGCTGTGGTCTGATAAATTTGTAAAGCTCCTATTTCTTCCGTCTTTGCTTCTAAAAGAACCGTCCGTCGTTTAGTGTTGTGTGCGTTTTAAAACCTTTTTTTTTTTGCGTTGTTATTCTTTTGTAAATTTAGTAATTTTGTAATTACTAAATTTTGTAATAAAGTACTTCATTAATTGTGTTAATCAGAAAACGGAAGTCCATGCCTTACAGAAGACTGTTACTTCTGTTCTTTGCAGACTGCAGTGCTTACTCAGTGTTACCTGCTCACTTGGCTTCAGTCATGTAGGTCAGCGGTCCCCAACCCCCGGGCCTCGGACCGGTACCGGTCCGTGAGCCGTTTGGTACCGGGCCGCGAGAGTTGAGGCTCAGGTCTGAAATGTATGTTTTTCAGGGGTTTTATCGGTTTTCAGCGTTATTTTGTCATCGTTTTTATCGTTAACTCGGTTTTCCTGGGTCTTTTCACGTGTGTTATGAATAAATCTTCTTTTTTTCGGTACCGGTACTAGTTTTATTTTGTTGTATTTATCCGCGACACCTTAAAGGCCGGTCCGTGAAAATATTGTCGGGCATAAACCGGTCCGTGGCGCACAAACGGTTGGGGACCGCTGATGTAGGTTACCAAACAGGAGCTTCCTGTGTGATTGCTGCAGCAGATCTTAGAGTTGTGTTTGAATTGTTTCCCCTTCTTTGTTCCCTGGATATATTTTGTGTTAACACAACAACATCTGCGTGTAGGTTACTCCCGCGCTGAGTCACTATGTAAAGAGTACCGTCAGACCAAAGGCCCGGGTACAACGGCCAAACCATCGGAGCAGCTGTTCTTCCTCAAGCTGGGTGGCCTCATTAAAATGACGCTGGAGAAGTGCCAGAGAGAAAATGGCTTCATGTGAGTCAGCCAGACCCCAAACAAACACACACACACACACACACAGAGTTGTGGCTCAGATTCTACACTTTCCCCGTCACACATGTGACGAGATGATGCAATGTTTACGTCGTGGTTCCCGTGGCGCTCAGGAGTCAAACTCTGAGGACATGTTTTCAATCATTAACAACACATTTTCCACTCACACAAAGGCACATTTGTGTGTCGTCAGATTAAACAGTCAGCTGGCTGCCCTGAGCTTCACCTGCACAAACGCTCAGCTTCGGGTTTATGTTCCTGTGAATTTGCATGTGTTCATCATAGAGATAGCTCTGTTGGGCGTCATTGTCAAAATATTATTTTCTCTCATTTTTTTTCACCTGAAACTAACGCGTGACCTCACTATAGTGCCCAGCTGTCGCCTGAAAAGTTAAATATATTTGCATGTTGGAGGTGAGCGGAGTATTGTTCATTTTTCCACAGCACTGGCCCTGCCTGCTGTATCGCCACAAAACCCGCCTGCTTCTAACTGCAAATGAATCGAATAAACCAAAGAGCATTTTTACACTACAAGCTACATTTGTCCCATTCACACACATTCATGCTTTTACTCTTATCACATAGAAACACCTCAACATGAGGATTAATGTAGGGTCTTTTACAGTTTAAAGCGTTGGTGTGATTTCGAGCTATGTAAATAAAACTGGACAGCCCACTCTACTTCCTAGTTTATAGCCATCCTTATGTAAACAGTTGTTGATGCCTGTTCCTGTTTGTACAGTAGCATCTAATTTCAGTATAGCACACATTTCATTGGTCAGCAGTTTTGTTGGGGGAAAACTCTGTAAAAGACCCAGGAGAAATAAAGACACAATGAGACAAAGTTACTTTCTTTATCAAACGTGTACACGGGTGAGCTGCTAAGGACAACTCACACCATGCACAGTGGCTTGGTAATTTTTATAGGAAAGACAGTGAGAACAGGATAAGAAAATACAAAACAAATAAAATAAACAACTCCATATGTGGCGCTAGTCTCGTCAGCAGAGAGCTGGGAGAAGGCTGTGAGAGATAAAACAATCTAAAACAATATGTCCCAAAACAGTATGTCTTTGCTGAGAAAGTCTAAAAAGATAATTCTAAACTAATCTAACCATAGACAAAAGGCAGACAAAAGGCATCTTTGTACATTTAAAAGAAGGTAAAGAAACATAGAATCATTTTTCCTGTAACATTCCCTCCTGTTTAACTTATTTTAAATGTATACAACAATTGTCTATGAAAATTATTTATTAAGTATCTTAGGCAATTTTTTAATTTCCAAAATCTTCAAAATGTCAGCATAGCAGAAATGGCAGTCATTTGGTCTAAAGAATAAAACAAAAGAAAATAATACAAAGAAAAACATAGTAAATGAAATAACAAGTGGAATAAACAAGAAAAATAACAAAACTAAAACTACAAAAAATAAAGGAAAAAACCTTATATTTTAAAACGAAAACTTACAAAAAATAAAAGAATGAAAAGTAAAATGAAAACTTTATATTTTAAAAATGATGAAAACCTAATATGTAAAATGAAAACTTCAAAAAATACAAGGATGAAAACCTTATATTATAAAATGGAAACTTCAAAAAATACAAGCATGAACCCTTATACTTAAAATGATGCAAACCTTAAATTGAAAACTTCATGTGTAAAATAATGAAAACTTCATATTTAAAATGGAAACTTTATGTTTAAAACTGAAGACTTCAAAAAAATAAAATAAAAGCATGAAAACGTTATATTTAAAATGAAAAACTTTATGTTTAAAAGTCAAGACTTCAAAAAAAATAAAAGCATGAAAACTTGCATAACCTACTAATGTTTTAATCAGTGCATGATCACTTGACAAGTCATTTTTAATCACCACGTCATTTATTAGCAGCTAGTACAAGTTCTCCTCTAACAGAATTGCAACGGGATGTTGTTCTTCTTCAGGCACGGCAACATAAGCAGTCATTGTAGTTGTTATCATCTGTGAAATCATTACTCTTAGGCATGGCAACACACACAACACTAATATGAGCAGTGCTATCATGATGAGACCTAGAAGGAAAAATGGCTTTGCTACAGCAGCCAGCCATGAACCGCTGAACAGCCAGTCCAGCCAGCTTTGTGCTGTAGCTGCTCCAGGTGTGTGTTCAGTGACATATTTTTGCAGAGCGGTCAAATTCTGCAAAGCTTCATAAATGTCTCCTCCAGTTTCGTATCCATCAGGGATAAAAGTGCAACATGTTTCCCCGATCAGCTTGCAAACTCCTCCTTGTGATGCTGTTAGCAGGTCTAGTGTCAGTCTGTTCTGCAGCACCATCGTTCTGATGGCCTGCTGTTCTCCTGCTAAGGCGGTTCCCAGGGTCTTAGTCAAGTTGATGTGTCGTAGCAGAGCATATCGGTTGATTTCCACATGATCTCGCACCTCGGCAACTCCAATGCCGGGGATCAAGCTCTGTAAGAATTTCACTCCTCCTCCCCAGATGCGAAACTCTCCCGGCACTCCAGTGTCCACTGTAATGCCGAAAGAATTGGGGGAGGCGATGTCCACTTCACGTCTCTGCCGGCTGCTTGGGTGATGTGCAACACTTTGCATGAAGAAAACGTGATCTGATAATTCCACCAGGGCGCACAGACCTCCCCAACCTTCAGGGAGTGACAGATAAGCCTTGTTGCCACATAGGAAGTACCAGTCAGCCAAAACTCTGGTTCCTCTGCTGCTGGGTGCTGTCCGTGCACATCCTGTCTGGTACTGAGTCTTTGTTTGTAGTGGCATTCAGTAGCTGTAGTCGGAGCGACAGTTTAGGCCCATCAGCGTCGTGTTACTGGCACAGGTTTCGTTGAGTGAACAGTCCATACACTTCCTCTCGTTCCTTGGTGGGCAGAAAGTGTATATGTATTTGCATAGCAGTCAGTTTTATTATTCAAGTAAGCTGTAGTGTTCATAAACTGCCACCAGAAATTAGTGGCATAGCCATGGGGAAACTTGGTGTACTTTCCTTTGTCATACAGTGTCTGCCTTTTCTCCATATAACGTGACTTGTTGTCCCTCACGGAAGCAAAGGTGAGGAGCCCGGCCATGGTCAGGGCCGCTGCAGTTGATAAGAGCCACCACCTCATGACGACGGAACACACCCTCCTGTCGCGAGTAGACCCCCCGGCCAGGAAAGCTGACCCCTCCACCGGGCGAGATCACAACAAGTAGGCAAGCCTGCCGTCAGCTGTGTTTAGATGGCTTCACTGACTCGCCTGCAGTGACTCTGATGGACCCAGGATGGTCGTTCCGCAATTTTGCAAGCGGTCGGTGTAGTGAGGAGGACTTGGTATGGCCCCTCCCACCTGGGTGTGCTCCAGTTTTTCCTTTGGAGCACCTTGATCAGAACCCAGTCACCGGGCTTTAGTCTGCAAGACACTGGAGAAACATCATCAGGTTGTTGATTATGTACAATGATCTCTTTGTTTTCTAACAGCTTACTGCTAATGTGTTTTCTCTGATTGCTTTGTCTATTGGTTGACTGGTAATAGGCAGTGGAAACGGCCTGCCATGAATGATTTCAAATGGAGTTAGTTTATGGGAGCCTTGTGTTAAGCGCATCCACATCTTCACTAAACCCAAACATTCAGGCCACGGCCTTCCTGTTTCTGCCATGCATTTCCTGAGCCTTTGTTTTATAGTGCCGTTAGTTCTCTCTACAAGGCCTGCGCTCTGAGGGTGATAAGCACAGTGGTGTTTTATGCTGAAACCGAGTGCTTCAGGGACCTTAGTGATGACATCATTTACAAAATGAGTGCCGTTGTCTGATCGTATCAAAGCTGGAATGCCATATGTGGGTATGAAGTGATTGCACAGGCACTTTGCTACTGAAATTGCATCTGCCTTTTTCACTGGATAGATTTCCGGCCACTTTGAGAACACGTCTATAACCACTAGGGCGTATTTTGACCCTTGACATTCGCTTAGTTCAATAAAATCCATATGGATTGTGTGGTCTCAGGTTTCCCTGAGCATTACATTTTTTGACACGTCATGCATGTTCTGACAAATTGTTTTGCTGAGGTTTCAAAATTTACAGTGTAGAATTTACAGTGTAGAAATGAGAGTTGACAATACTGGTCAGTCCCCCCGTTGACAAATGCGTACAGCCATGAGTCACTAATGCCGCCATTTTGTGGAGGAATTTTGGCAACACTGGCTTGCCATAACACATCATTAAGTCGTTTGTCAGAACTGCACCGTGTTTTAGCCATTTTGCCTGCTCTGCTGTGCTTGCTGCTTTTTGTTCACTTTGCAACACATCCAGTGGAATCTGATGTGTGTTTACTGCCATCAATGTGATGTTTGCCTGTTGTGCCGCCTATTTTGCTGCTCTGTCAGTAAAATTGTTGCCTGTAGTAATGAAAGAGTCAGTAGGCGTTGTAAGAGGTTGGCATGCTGGTTTGCCAGTTGGTGTAATCATTCCTCTGGTTTTCCAGATTTTTTGCAAAATGATGCACAGCAGAGAAAACATACTGGCTGTCTATATAAATGGTTATTTGTTTATCTTTGTGTATTTCACATGCGCAACAATCTCGTGTGAAGTGACCTTCCTCTCCACGGTTCTAGCAGGCGTTGTCTCTATGTTATCTGCTGTTTCTGCGTGGCTGTCTGCGGCCTTGGTGTTTGTGACTTTGCTCGCCTCTCTGTTCCTGATAGCCACCTGCGAATTAGTGTTTTAGTCTGTTGTCAACAGTCAGCCTTATTTTTAAGTTACAGAATGCTTCTCCCTTTTTTTGTTTTTTGTTTTTTTGTTTGGGAGAATAGATGCAACTCTACATTTTCACTTAAGGCAGTTTTAGATAATTTCTAGTTCTTCAAACAATTCATGGATCTCACACATTTCAAACTTTCAAGTTAGGGTTGTTTCCCATTTATACAAATATATATATATTTAACTTTGCATTGCTCACAGCTCATAGCTCACAGCTCTAAACCTAGGCATTTTTCAATCATATGCCTAATCACTATGTGTCACTGTGATTCTCAAGTATGGTCACAAGTTCGTTTAAATTCATTTCCAAAACCAACAAAATAATCAAACAAAAACAAAAAACATAAACGTGTCAGGACACAAAAGAAAAAGAAAAATGCTGCCACCCGAACAAGGCAGAAGTCTGCATATGTTGGCTTGTAATAGCATGCAGCTTGTAACATGGTAGACTAATGTGCCTGTGTTAATTCAGCTCCATATTATTGTGTGAAGTTGCACTGGGTTGGGAGTGGTTTTGTGTGTGTCACATTTTTGGTGAGCCAATGGCTGGAATGGGGTTGGACTAATTAGAGGCAAGTGTACTTGATTGCACTGATACACCGGTCTTCTTATAGCCCACACTACAAACACTGCTGTGTTGTTTTGTCTCTCTGTGCAGGTATGTAATGTGATGAAATCAGATATGTTTGGGATGGATGGGTTTTGCGCTATGAATTTTATATTAGGTGTGTCGTTTTGTCTCTCTGTGCAGGCCAGGGCCTATTATATGCCACAGCCTAAAGGCAGCAGGGTTGCAGAGGCTTGAGTGACCACTGACTATATGCTTGCAGGGTGGTGGGTCTCCAAGGACAACTTCTAACCCTGTTAAAGGCAACATGTGGAGTGCAACTTGGCTGTGTGGCATAGCTGGCTCTGGCCTTGGGACTGTGTGTTTTTATACAATTCATAAGTGGGACACTGGACTGTTTTATCTTTTATCTCTTGATATATTTTTCGTCAACAAATTATCTTTTAGAATTGACTGACATCTTTTTGCCCACGACTGAGACGGTTGGTCAGACCTAGAGTCTTTCTTTGGGTGTGTTACAGCAGCTTCTGCTCTAAAAGAAACAAATAAATAAAAAGAAAAGAAAATGTGTAACATGCTCATCAGCTTAGCAGTGTCTACATATTTAATTCAGCTTCTCAATCCTGTAGTTTTAGCTGTTGTCTACAGGGTTTTGCTTATTGGTTGTTATTATAGGTGTGCTCTATATCTCAGCAATGTGTCATTCTAGGATGATAGGTTTCAAGCTGGTCAAGTGCCTCTATGCACTTCATTAGTTTAGTTATTCTCTGTATTGTCTTCATCTCACATGTCATTACACTGAGTTTTAGCAAACCTTAAGCTTGATGCAGACTACTGCTTAACAATTATCCACCTCACATCATAACCGATTAAGGTGCCTCTTCGTATTAATATTATGTCATTGTTAATATTATACCCTTTGTCTTATATAACAGCAATAGCATATTATAATATTTTATCAGTGTGTACCATTATACTACTCCTGAGCCAATTTGTTAGTTAGGATCATCTTATTCAGCAAACAGATAATTTAGAATTCATCCAATCTGCGGTCACATTTGTTCTCTCTGTTGCATGGCGGACCAGGCAGTTCTATTATAATATATTATTTATATTTTATTTTGTATCCATCAAGGGCTTCAGATGACCTGCAGAATCATCCTTTTCCCAAGCTGGAGACAGTTACCTTTTCACACACTGTCCTTGGCTGAACAGTGACACAGCCTTAATATACCTTATTTATTTTATTAAAATATTTTCGTGTGAATTATTTGCTTTATATTCATTTTATACATGCTGGGCATGGTCATCATGCCAACTGTGTTTCATTGTTAATATCACTTTACAGGTTGTTATCCTTGCTATTATTAATTTCAAATACTCTAAAGATCATTTCTACTGTAATTTTCCCTTTGTTTATCTTTATTTCGTACTTTTTATATTTATATCTACTCAGTGGGGTCTGTTTTCAACCCTTTTAAACTACTTCAAACTACTTTGATCTCTAGTTTTCACCTAATAAGGGATTATTATGTTCTTCCTGATATGGGTGTTGCTGCAGATGCGGCTGCAGGAATGGGTGATGGTTTACTAAAAGGATTGTGGACACTGCACAGTGTCTCGTCTTCTGGTTTTACTAAACTGGCAGTTGGATTCTGTTCTCCCGACTGTTTATATTTTGTTTTCTTAAATCTCTCTCTGTTTTTGTCCGGCGTCTGGACTTTTCTTTTCTCACCACTGCTCGTCAGCAGGAGTGAGTTTTAATTTCACTTGCTTGATTACCCATCTTATTTATGTATTTACTTATTTTTGTTTAAGTAATATATACACAATACAGCTGCTATCACCTTCGCTGGTATTAGAGACGAGAGTGGTTGCTCACACGCCCTTCTACTTTCGGACTATTTCCAAAAGCGGTGTGAACTTTACGAGACGGAACTCGACCGTTCTCTCAACTCACCAGCACGTCAGTGAATAGCAGTAAAAGAAAAACACAGTAGGAGCAGCTCAGTCTCTTATTGGACCGTGAAAATTCAGCTTGCTCCGTTAATTAAAACAATACACACATACATTCACACTTATTCGCGCGATCGGAACCCTTATCATAAGGGGAGCTGCCAGTCTTTCTGTAGACGAGCTACTTATTCCCTTGACCCAGCTGGGGGAGCTACCCAGAGCTCCAAACCTAACCCACAAGAGTGGGGAGCTTCCAGTCGACGAGCTCCAAGCTACCAGCCGACGAGCTACTTTAAACCCACAGAAGTGGGGAGCTTCCAGTCGCGACGAGCTACTTTCGCTATTTTAAATTCCCTGAATTTAAAATACGATTTTACGCAAGATTGTGTCAGTGTGTCTGTATCTACCTGGTCAGTGTCGCCGGGTCTGGTCCACCTCGATCGGGCCCCACCACCGTGGGTCGCTTTCTAAGAACGTTGGCCAAGACTCGAATTTAACGCCCTTGGTCTTTGACCACACACCTAGTGTGTGGGCTGTCGACAGACGAGCAACGTGGACTGGTCACGGAGATGGGACACGATGGAGGCGCTCCGGCTCGAAGGACCAAGAAATGTTGGGGGAAAACTCTGTAAAAGACCCAGGAGAAATAAAGACACAATGAGACAAAGTTACTTTCTTTATCAAACGTGTACACGGGTGAGCTGCTAAGGACAACTCACACCATGCACAGTGGCTTGGTAATTTTTATAGGAAAGACAGTGAGAACAGGATAAGAAAATACAAAACAAATAAAATAAACAACTCCATATGTGGCGCTAGTCTCGTCAGCAGAGAGCTGGGAGAAGGCTGTGAGAGATAAAACAATCTAAAACAATATGTCCCAAAACAGTATGTCTTTGCTGAGAAAGTCTAAAAAGATAATTCTAAACTAATCTAACCATAGACAAAAGGCAGACAAAAGGCATCTTTGTACATTTAAAAGAAGGTAAAGAAACATAGAATCATTTTTCCTGTAACAAGTTTGGTGATTGTTGTTTTCTTCTTCTACTTTGCGCTTTAATGCCAGTCACTCTGTAGATGCATAAATGCCACCTGCTGGTGGCTAGAGGTACCTTTCCTGTGTCAGGCACAGGTAAAAGCAGGGAAAACATTGAATTTAAGACAAGAGATACTAGAACCAAGTCTATGTGTAAATTACTATGACCCTTAGTCAAAGGAGCTTGCAAAGAAAGGCGTCTGGACTTCTTTAAGTTGCTTGAAGACGTTTCACCTCTCATCTGAGAAGCTTCTTCAGTTCTAAGGTCAAATGGTGGAGAGTCCCAGATATAAACCTAGTGGGAGTGACCCCCCCACAGAGGGACAAAAGGACCCCCTGATGATCCTCTAATCGCCTGAGCCAAGGTGTGAAACTGGGTGTGGGTCCCAAACAGCCAGAGTTTCGGGTGTGTTCATTGTGAAACCTGGCCCCACCTTATCATGCGAATTCCTGAGGTCAGATGGCCCAGGATGTGAGTGGGCGTTAAGGCGTCTGGGAAGGATCTCAAAACTGGATTATAGATGGCAGAGAGTTGGTGTCGTAAGCCCCGCCTCTGTTCAAAGATGGTCGCTCACAGTGGACATAGATGGCTTCTTTCACTCCTCTTGCCATCTATGTTCACAATGAACACACCCGAAACTCTGGCTGTTTGGGACCCACACCCAGTTTCACACCTTGGCTCAGGCGATTAGAGGATCATCAGGGGGTCCTTTTGTCCCTCTGTGGGGGGTCACTCCCACTAGGTTTATATCTGGGACTCTCCACCATTTGACCTTAGAACTGAAGAAGCTTCTCGGATGAGAGGTGAAACGTCTTCAAGCAACTTAAAGAAGTCCAGATGTTTTTCTTTGCAAGCTCCTTTGACTACGATGACCTGGATGACTGAGAACCTTCAGACTATTACCCTTAACTGACACAGGCTGATAACAGTGTGACAATAACATCTGGCAGTTTTGCAAAAAACTTTTGAGTTGTGAGTTAAGTTGATCACAAACCATTTAAAGACCCAGCTGACAATGATTAAGTGAGAACCACAACAGAGGATTCCCATTTGCACAGTTAAGTCTTGTACATATTTAAGTTACCCTTAGAAAGGGTCTTTGTAAAAACAGGGAAAGCATTCAAACATGAAAACCTGAAATTCTTCCTTCTACTTGTTTCTTTGGACAGATACTTCCATAAAGTCCCGGCTGAGCCGCCGCAGCTGGACATGAAGGCGAGCTACGGCCTGGCTGAGCCCGTCCCATTTGAGCTGCCACCTCTCAGTGAGCAGTGCACTCCTGAGGTCTACGCCACCTTCGATCTGACAAAGGGAGCCAAAAACGACAAGGTACACACCAAATCAGTTATTTATTCTAGATTATTTCATAACAATGTTTTAGTTGTTGGTGGTATTATAAATATTACTTGATGTGCAGGCCAAACCCAAGGAGGAGGAGGTGAAGCCAGTGAAGGAACCTGACTTGAAGCCTCAGAAGGACACAGGCTGCATCCTCTCCTAAACTTTCCATTCAGTACATTTTCAGCCTGTTTCACGACATCCATTTACTTTCCTCACATAACTCCAGAGATGCTTTCTTTTCTTGCAATATTTAGTCCTCATGTTGTACATTCATCCTAGACATGTATATTACATTTAGCAGTTATAACTGTCTAAGTCAGAGCCAGTTATGTGACCAGATACTCAAAATGTCTCACTCTGTGAGAATCACTTTTAATTAGGACATGAAAATAAATAAGCCTTATGGGTCCCATGGTTGTGTCAGTGGTGCCTTCAGCTGCATTGTAAACTGGTCGCACTGATTATAGATAACTCAGATAATGGAAACTGACTTATTAAAGAGGCTTAAAGTGGCCTAAAACATAAAAATGCAGTAGATATTTAAACTTTGATATTGAATAGTTAGCACTACATATAAATGCAATGTAATTAATCCAAAAGAGTAAATGTGGGAAACTGCACTCCGTCACTCTGCCTGTATATCTGGGAATAAGATAATTGAAACTGTAAGTTTTTAAATTGCATTTTACGTGTCCAGAACATCGTCATTTAAATATTTACACTGATCAATAGGAATCCCAATCAATACTGGACAGACAGAAAGGACGGCACATGATTTTGCCGTTGAGTTTGGTTTTCTTTTAGCTGTAGTAGCAGTTTACAATCAATATTTACATCACGACTTATGTATTATAGTTTTTGTACATGACATAGCTGTTTTCTACTTTGACTGTTCATTTAAAGGAACTATATTATTATTATTATTACCTGTGGCTGAATCATTCTTTATCAGGTTGTGAATTTGTGTCTGTTATCCCTTAAAACTAAAATTTTAATTTATTTGTGTTTGTGGTAATTTATCACACTTCAGAGGGTATAAAGTCCAATCACGTTTTTGCTGGTGTTGGAGTCAATCGTACTGTTTCAGTGTGTGAACTGATGCACGAACAGCTTACTTTCGTTAGATGTTCACGTGCTGTTGTCAATAGTTGACAGTGTGCAGAAAGCAGGCCCTATCATCGACATTTGTACCTTTGTGTGTGACTTGCTTTTGAAGAGCTGCTTCAAGGAAGTTTCTTATGTCCATCAGACTCTAACAACTTCAAAATAAAAGGTCTAATAAAAAACAAAAGTTAAGTTACTAATTACTGGAGAAACAAAACTGTAATATTCTCCAACTCATTTAACCTTGGTGTATATTTGCTTCCCTGATCTCACCATTGGACTTTTTATTGAGTTGTGCACCTGTTTTCATCCTTGTGCTTTTCTTTGCTTTGATTAGACTGGATGTCATTACACTTAAAGCAGTGAATTTATCCAGGAGGTGTGGCAGGACTCTGATATGTTCCACATCCTTTTTTAAGACAGCTGTTTGTCATTAGGGTGTGCCACATCACCGGTTTTACATTGTGCACTCTTGCAGCTCTCCCCTCCTCTGATGGTGTCTTTCATGTAAAAGGTATTTCAAATGGTATTAAATATTCCCTTAAAACTCACTTTTTTCTTCTTGGCTTTTTGTAGATGTAAAAACAAGACTGTCACATCATGTCCGCAAGAGGTCAAACTGACACAACTGGTCTAAAGACTATGATAAAAAAAAATTTCAACACAGAAATGTTTTGTGAAAGAAGAGTCATTATTTTCATACCCAAATAATTTGGTTACGATGTACAGAACAAGTTGTTTTATCTGCATAGCAAATGGGACAAGAACCATCAGGTACATGCAAAACACAAAGCTTTTCCTCTTAGGTCCATGTGTGTTTGAACAACATACGACTTGTAATTTTATCTCTACAACAAATCTACACACCAATCTGCCAGAGGTTCCTTCCTATTGAAAGGGAGTTTTTCCTTCCCACTGTTGCCAAGTGCTAGCTCATCGGCGTTGTCTGATTGAGGTTTCCTCTCTGTCATTGTAAGGTCCTTACAATACAAAGCTCATTGTAGTGACTATTATTTTGAAGTTTTTTGCCATATAAATAAAACTGAACTGAATGGATTTGAAAAACTGTGGCAGGCAAACTGAGAATTTTTCTATTTCTCCTTCCTCACCCTAGCACACGAAATCAACAAAGTAAAAATTTATACTTGGTGGCCGATATAGTCAGATTGATAAACATAAATGGCGAGGCTGGTGTTGCATGCAAGTCTGGCGAGAGCCATTATCTAGGTGGCGGACAGCAAAGACAAGGTTTGTCATCGGCCATGCCTGTGTAGCCAAGAAGACTCGGTTTATAAACGCAACAGCTAAAGCTAAACAGTTAGCATAGCTTACCTGCACAGCATCTGCCTCCAATGTGTAAACCAGACTAAGCTACCTCAGTGGTAAACAGATTGTTACTACAGTTCAGTTCTATTCCCTCAAAGTTGGTAAGTAAAATTTATTTATGTAAGATAGGAACATTATAATATTGTAAAGATAAAAGTACAGAATGAAGAAAAAAATCTTAATTACACAAAAGCAACATAATAAACAAAAGATTATCCAAATGACTGGCTGAATAGATGTAAGCTGTCCAGTTTTCAACTGTTTTTTAAAAAAAAGACGCCATAGACCTACGGGTGCGGAGCGAGAGAGAGAAACTGTTTTGGTGCTAAGGTTTGGAAGGCATAATTTTTATAATGTAAGGTAAAGACCCTACAATAATACAAACCTATAATACCCTGTACCATAGGTGTCAAACTCTGGCCCCCGGGCCAAATTTAGCCTGCAGCCTAATTACATTTGGACCGCAAAGCCATACCAAATTACTATTAGAGCTGGCCTGCTGGTATTATACAGTGCATTTCCTGCTAATACTACAAATCCCAGAATACTCTGTTGGTGTTCTGGCGCATCAGTCACGACAGGACCCATTAACACCCTGGTCGTGTCCAAATTCATGGGCTGCATCCTCCTGAGGATGCATTTGTAGGCCGATTACGTCACAGCGACGCGCCGAAGGCTGTCGTAGACTCCTCCGAATGCAGCCGACAAATGTGTCCTCCTTTTCCCCGAATTTGAAGGATGGGTCGGGTGTGTCCTTTCTTTTTTTTTTTTTTTGCCTGTCCCGTTTGGATCTTTAAAAAAGGTGTATGATGAAAGTTTGCGACGTTGTGTGCCCAGAGAAAAAGCAAGCATTTTCAAATGTCAGCCTGAGCAGAAACACAGTAGCTGATCACACACCTGAAGTTGCCACCAATCTATATAACCAGCTGATGGAGAAGGAAAACAATTGTGTTGCATTCTCCATCTCTGTTGATAAGAGCAGTGATGCCTCTGATACTGCCCAGCTTTCAGTCTTCATCCGTGGTGTGGACTCAAATCTCTGTGTTACGGAGGAACTTTTAGGATTAAAATCAATGCATGGCACAACCACAGGGAAGGAAATATTTGATGAGGTTTCCAAATGTCCAACTGACTGCATCATACATCAAGAATCACTTTGTGGCAATGCCTTTATGTGTGAGATCATGAGCGATCTCGAAGCTTCAGGGGCGGGGGCGTATCATCACAGACATGTATGCTGCAGTGAGGGCTTTTAAAACTAAATTGTGCCTGTGGCAGAATCAGATGCTACAAGGAAACCTGGGCCATTTTCCCTGCTGCCAACCAATGAACAGATCTCTACTGCTGTGTTCCCATGTGCACAGTTTGCTGAAAAACTCTGTGTACTCAGTGCTGAGTTTACCCGGCGATTTGCCAACTTTGATGCCCAGAAATGTCGATTTGAACTGCTCAGTAATCCTTTTGCAGTTGACGTTGCAAACGCACCAACAAACCTCCAAATGGAGCTGATTGAACTCCAGTGTAGTGACACGCTGAAGTCAAAGTATGATGCTGTGGGCACTTCACAATTTCCACATTTCATCCCTGACACAATGCCTGGGCTCCGCACCCACGCTGCTCAGATGCTCTCCATGTTCGACAGCACTTACCTATGTGACCAACTATTCTCCTCAATGAAGATGGCCAAAACATCTCACGGGAGACGTCTAACCGATGAACACCTTCACTCAATCCTGAGGATTTCCTCAGCTCAGAGCCTGAGCCTAGACATTGAGGAACTAGCATCCAAGAAGAGATGCCAGGTATCTGGCTTGGACACATCAGATCAGTGTGTAGCAAACTGAGCTATAATTAGCATTTTCTTTGTGCACTTTTTCTTGCTACTCCCAGACATGGGCTTGAATGGTTTCACGTTCAATAATATTTTTATTAGATAAGTGGTTTATTATTGTTATTTTTCTATTTATTATTAGCCTGGGGAAAAGGTTTACTGTTAAAATTTAATTCAGAAGGCTGAAAATAAAATTTTTATTTAAGAAATAAATTCCACTGATATGTTATTTAATTGGAATTTCAATTTTGCATGTGTGCAATATTAAGTTATATATACTTTTATATAAGTTATATATCGTTTAAGCAAAGCTTGTCCCATATTCAGTTTTTCAGCAAAACTTGTTTGAGTCTATAAGAAAAGGTTCCTTATTATATATCTGGAGGAAGATTTTTTTCAATAAATATTAATGTTAGCCCACGACTTTGTTCCAGTTTGGAATTTTGGCCCACTGTGTATTTGAGTTTGACACCACTGCCCTATACTCTAATAACCCTACAGTCTGGTGCTACCAGATAATCTGGTATAGAATTTGTGCTCTGTCATTTCTCTGCTGCTTGTCTGAGCTAGTAAGGCTAACCTGGTTATCTAAGAATGGCGTGATTGCCAGTATGTGCAGTCAGACTTTACTGAAAGAAAATCTAACTTTAACAGCAGAGTGGCTTAGCATGGCTAAGCTGTGATATTCAACACGCCACCAAACCTGCCTCCCAAGCCCAGCCCCTTGAATTCAAGAGTGAAACTGATTGTGTTGGAGCGACTTGCCTCTGATAAGGTTTGTGCACTTCTGTATTTGGCGTCTCAGGTTTCAAGTCAGATCCTGTATCCTGTAGTTGTTTTTCTCCACAACGCAGAGTCAGCATGGATGGATGTCTGGGACAGCAGTGACACAGAACAATGACTGGATACTTGTCCTTTGGAGCAATACAGAAACACTAATGTAACCCGAAGAATGAACAACCAGGAAGTAAGTGCCGTGATAATGAAGCAAACATAGCTGTTAGCTTAGTTTGTATTCACAAAATGAACTTTATCCAGTTGTCTGCCATGACTCTGTCGCTCCGGTGCAATTTGTAATAGTATTGTAAATGCAGTGAGTATAACACACAGTACTTAGATGATATGCTGTGAATAAATAAAAGTTTTCTGATGCGTCAGACATCAGCAAACACCACTGAAACAAACTTTGAGGGTCCTGCTTCGGCCAAAGAGAGGAAGGTGATCCACTTCTCCAGTGGTGAAACTCTTGTAGTTGAAGACAGAGAGGAGGAAGAGGTGGAGACGTCAAACAAAACTCCCTTTGAAGAACCTAAACAGAAGGTGGGTATCTGTTTGGGGGGGGGAGACTTGTGGTGAATATTTAGCAACAGTCAGTTCATGTGATTGCTTCTGTCTTTTTTCTTCTCAGACTTGGCTATCGTTCAAGAATGTGGCCATTCTAGTTGGGAGGTTTTCACTGCTGGGTATGCCATGTTACATAATCAATACAGAAGCCAAGTGACTGTAGAGAAGGCCCTGACTTTAGCTTTTTGTGCAGGCTTCACTGAGTCTCCACATTTTCTGTTTCCAAATTCAGCCTGTGACTTCCTTGGGGAAAGATTGGCTGGTGCTCTTGGACTCAGTGCAGCCAAATACCAGTACGCGATAGATCGTTATCAACATGATCACAAGGTAATGTGTTCACAAACATTCAAGCAAAAAATAGAACTTACTCTATCGTCTATCTTATAAAAGGAAAATAAGTTCACTGTTTAACCCTCTTCAGACAACAAACAGTCGAGCTTCAGATGACCTCAAGAAGGGACAGGCAGAGACCGTGACACTCTCTCCCAGGTCTGATTGGAGTCATTATGGGGCCACAGGAGATGTAAGCTGTCCTCCCAATCCCCAGGAGAGCTCTGATGAGAAACAAATGGCTGGAAAAGAAGGATGTCACAACAAGGGCTATCAAGCGGACGAGGAGCACTTGAAATGAATCTCAGAGAAGAAAAGCAAAAGAATGTGAAGTCCCCAGGATGGAATGTTACAACAACGTGAAGAATAAAAAGCTAACAAAACAAACTAAAACATTTTCTGTGTCTAACTACCAGTGCAAGCTTTTTTCACCGTTTATTCTTCCCAATCCTGGCAAAACTGAGATTCTTACTTCAGCCCCTTTGCCAACAATATCACTGTCTTATTTCTGACCAAAAATTAAGATGAGATTGAGCTCATCCAGTCTTATTACCTTTACTTAAGAAATAATGCAAAAATCAGACCTTCTTTGATTCCCAGTAAGGTGGAATCTCTAATAAACACTTTCATTTTCTCCTGTCTTGATTATTGTAACTCTCTACATCTTATTCCTCCTTAATCCATCTTCAGTTGGTCAACAAAGCAACAGCTAGACTGCTATCAAGAACTAGCCTGCATGTGATTTGATTTAATTAAAAAAAAAATGTTATTAACAGCATATAACTCCAAAAACATTAATAACCTCCGGCCTCTTCAAAAATGTCAACATCCATTGAACTCTACTGTCAAATATCCACCAGTCTTGATCAGTATGGCACTTCTAAATGTTCGCTCTCTGCTGAACAAGTCTTTTATTATTAATGATTTAATTTTAGATAATAAACTTGATTGTTTATTTTTAACTGAAACATGGCTGGGTTCGGATGCACCAGTTGTTCTCACTGAGGCCTCCCCACCAAATTTTAATTTCTCTTTTTCTATTAGAAGTGGTGAGAGAGGTGGTCGGACTGCATCTTTAACCAACAACACACTCACCACCAAACACATTTTATTTAATCATTTTACCACTTTTGAATTCCATGCTATTGTTTTCAGCAGCCCTCCAGTTTTATCTGTCACAGTTTATAGACCACCTAAAGACAGCGCTGCTTTTATCAAGGAATTCTCTGAATTTTTAACAAACATACATTCAAAATATAACATGATAATTTTAACCGGTGATTTTAACTTGCACACAGATAATCCTTCTGACTCTACATCAAAAGAATTCTTAAACATTCTTCACTGTTTGGATTTTACCCAGCACGTCACACAGCCGACTCACAACAGAGGACACACTCTGGACCTGGTCATCACCCATGGGCTGTCCACCAGCGTGTCCTCTGTTGTTGACTTGGCTGTCTCTGACCACTACTGTGTGTTTTTTAACATCACCGGTTTTATTCAGCGGGAGACCTCGGTGCGACCTGTGAGGAGGCGCTCTCTAACCTCTGAAGTGGCTGCAAATTTTACCAGGGTTTTAGACGAATGCCCCCTGTGATTTTATTTTTAATCATTTTTACAGCAAACTGAAGAAAAGCCTTGACTCCGTTGCTCCACTCACCACCAAAAAGATTAACGTAAAACATGCATCACCCTGGAGAAACGAAGAAGTCAAAAAACTCAAAAGAAATTGCAGGGCAGCAGAAAGGAGATGGAGGAAAAATAAAAATACTATCAACCATCAAATACTTTGCGAGCAACTTAAAATGTACAATAATACATTAAGGAAGTCAAGAAATTCATACTTTGCCAAAATAATCAGTAATAACAAAAATATTCCCAAGGTCCTCTTTTCCACCATAGATCATTTATTTAACCCTGATTTTAACAGCTCCCAAAGAACCCCCACAGACTCGCTCTGTGAGCAGTTTGCAGACCACTTCAGGGGAAAAATCAGCGCCATCAGATCTGATATTTTATCTAATCGCGATATGTTTGTAAACACATCTGAGGGCTCGATTGTACCTGAGGAGACACTGGACAGCTTTGTCCTGGTTAATGCTGAGAACCTTCAGAAAGTTTTCTCCACAGTGAGACCCACCACATGTCCTTTAGATCCAATCCCTTCTTCACTTTTTAAAACACTTTATGGATTTTTTGAGGCTGAGCTTTTATACATGATGAATTGCTCTCTTCAGTTGGGTGTCTTCCCTGCTGCCTTTAAAACGGCGGTGGTGAGACCCCTTCTGAAGAAGAGCAATTTGGACTGTAATGATTTTAATAACTACAGACCTGTATCCAACTCACCATTTTTAAGTAAAATCTTAGAAAAACTTGTTTTTACTCAGATTAATGATTTTCTCAATGATAGACAGATCCTGGAGATATTCCAGTCTGGATTTAGGGTGAACCACAGCACAGAGACGGCTCTCCTAAAGGTTTTAAATGATCTTAGATATAACTGGGACGCCCAAAAGCTCTCAGTCCTGGTGCTGCTGGATCTAAGCGCAGCCTTTGATACAGTAGACCACGCTATTCTTTTAAACAGACTGAAACACATGGTGGGCCTCTCTGGTGCTGTACACAACTGGTTCACTTCCTGTCTCTCAGACAGAACTTTTATGGTGAGTATGGATACATGCTTCTCTAAGATCCATAAAATGACATGTGGTGTGCCTCAAGGGTCGGTTCTAGGCCCTGTACTTTTTAATTTGTATATGCTCCCTCTCGGTGGTGTCATCAGGAGGCATGGAGTGAACTTCCACAGTTACGCTGATGACACTCAGCTGTACATCTCCATGTCTCCTGATGACACCAGACCAATGGATGCCCTTTTTAACTGTATTTTAGATATAAGATCTTGGATGGCAGAAAACTTTTTACAGCTTAACCAGGACAAAACTGAAGTTTTAATCGTCGGTCCTGAGGCTCAGAGAGAGAAACTCTTGTCTAAATTAGAGGCATTTTCACTATGTCCTTCGCTACAAGTGAAAAACCTGGGTGTTATTTTTGACTCTGAGCTTGGTTTTATCCCACATATTAAACATGTGACCAAAATTGGATTTTATCATCTAAAAAATATAGCCAGAGTCCGCCCTATTCTCTCTCGGGCCAACATGGAGATGCTGATGCATGCTTTTATTACCAGTCGCATTGATTACTGCCCTGCTCTCTGGTCTCCCCAAAAAGAATATTTCACCTTTACAACTTTTACAAAACTCTGCAGCCCGTGTGCTGACAAAGACCAGAGGGCGGGCCCACATTACACCGGTTTTAGAATCGCTGCACTGGCTCCCCGTGTGTTTCAGGATCGATTTTAAAGTTCTTTTATTGGTCTTTAAATGTCTTAATGGTCTCGGGCCTTCTTATCTTTCAAATCTGCTTCTACCATATGAACCCTCGTGGACTCTGAGGTCCTCTGGTACTGGCCTTTTGATTGTTCCTAAAGTCAGGTCACATACTCACGGAGAGGCAGCTTTTCAGTGGTATGGTCCTCGTCTGTGGAACAGCCTGCCGGAGGAGGCTGGCATATCTCGGAGGGGGCTCTCTGCACCGGGGTTGTGATCGACCATGGCTGCTGTGGCTCTGTGGGTCTTCTCAGGCTGGCTGGGGGGCTTCTTTGCATCCCTCTAGCTGTGTGCCCGGCCTGGAGGCTGCGGTCTGTGACCAACTCCCGGTACAGACGGCTCCGTGTGATAGTGTTCCCTCACCTGGCTCATGTGTGCCCAGCTCAATTTTACTTCTCAAGTGTGTGTGTGTTGCACACTTGGGCAAATGACACTTCCAGCCTATCAGGTCAGCTGGTTTTCGGATTTGTTCTTATGGGGTGCTCTCTCTATAGGTTGGCTTTACCTTATCTTTTGCCCCATTATTTGTGGCCCTTTGGATAAAAAAAGACACTAGAAATACGTGGACCTATTTATAAATGCAAACAGAGTCAACCACACACATATTAGAAGAACAAACTGTGAAGCAATTTGTAACTGTTTTTAAAAAGTGCTTAGCAACTAAATAATATTACTGTTTATATAATTGTCAGAATAAAGTGAATTTTAAATTATAAATTATAGATGCTAAAGCATGGTTGAATCCTCATAAACTAAGCGTTGTTGCTTTTTAAACATTATGAAAAGTGATATCAAAATTTAATACGCGCATTAAATATAAGAAGTTTCCGACGAGGATGGGATTCGAACCCACGCGTGCAGAGCACAATGGATTAGCAGTCCATCGCCTTAACCACTCGGCCACCTCGTCTGAATACACAATCGGGACATGCGCATAGTAATATCAATATTCAATGGCTGCCAGTTAAAATACCGACAGTGGGCAAGACTATTTTTCTAAGGTTTCACACCATCGTGTTTTAGCATGTTAGGCTAAATGTGGCACTGCCGTTAGCCACCTTGCTGACATTAGCAATATGACAACACAAAAGACAGTGGCTACAACTACCTAAACACGGAAAATGCGTAGTGTGGACACATGTCGGTATCGTCTCCGTCTCCTCGTTGTATTTCAACCAAGTCCAAGACTGTTTTTGGCATCTGAGCGGATTAGGCGAGAATAGCAAAAGCCCACCCTTTAGATAAACCTTGATATATGCCACTTTTTTAAAAGCTGCGTTTAAATCAGTGACGTACCGAGTGTTGATACATGCCGTTGTCTGTGCTGCGTTTGGGGGCGTTTCTGTAATACGACACAGATAACATCGTAAAAGTTGCAGCACTGCTGCTTTTATCTGTCCATCTGTGCAAACGTAGGGAAATGAGGACCATATGATCAATGGAAAATTCTGTGTAACATCGCCAACAGCAAAGATAAGAGCGTGACTGTTTTCAGGGTTGGATTGAACTGTAGGTTTTAACTAGCTCCTTCACCTCTTTGTGTGGATTTAGCGTAAAAAGTGTCCACTCTACCACCGGGGTTACGTATAGCTTTACGTAGCATGTGCCGTAGTGTCGAGCGCCGTACTGGTTAAAAAGTGGGTATCTGTCCCCATCTAGCGATTAGATTTGGTCATAAAAAATAAACGTCTGACTTTAAATACCCACAGGAAAATATAGACAATCGAGACTTTAACTTAAAACCCACAACTTTATCAAATTGCCTACACGTTTGAAAACACCTGAAGAAAAAAGCATAGGGAGAGTGGGTCTTATGCTTTGAATATATCACATAAAAAAAAAAAAAATCAGCATTTGTGCTCCTGAACGATTGCTGCGCTGAATTCTGGGTTGCCATCAGAGAATCTAATAATACCCAGGAAATAGCCTAAGACAGGAAGTGTGGAGATATTCACGCCACCTCAGGCTGATGCACATGTGAAAACACCCACAAATCAGTAACAATTTGAGTCAAAGTCCCTCAGTTACTGTTTACAGCTGGCATAAAACTACTCCACTTCCAAAGGTCGTATTATATGTAAACCAAAGAAGCAGCATTTACTTGGAGACATGCTGCATCATGATGGAGAGAGTGCTGTTATTGTTGGGATTAGTGGTTCTTCACACTTCATACACTGTAAGTATCCATTCAGCATTTCTAGGGAGACTTAAAAGAAGAGACTGAATGTTTACCCGCACGTCTTGGTGTGTGTGTGTGTTTTGCAGATACCAGTTTCCCCTGAAGTACACGGTATGTGCAAAGATGATACTTGAAAGGCTCTTAATCTTTAGAGATGTGGAAAGTCTGTTTGCGTTACAGAGGTGTATGAGAATGGAGAAGATGAGAATCCTATCTTAAATTTAGGTGAGATATGTTTCAACACGTAATGGTTCCAAAATCAAAACTGTTGCATACTTGGTGCTGCTGATGATACAGTTAAACACAATTTCTTTTTTTTTTTTACCGTGCTGTAGGATCAGATGCCGACCTGTTTGAAGGGGACGGCACTCATATTTACTACAGTCATAAACTGTGACACCAATGGTTTTGGTGGACTCAGCGGTGCATTCAGGTTCAGGCTTGATGGCGAAGTTTCCCAGAGGAACACTAATGTCCAAAGAGCTTAGAGGCACTATATACCTTTAGTTATTAACATTTTATATACTTATCCTTGTACTGTCTAATGTTTATCAAGAATGTGTGGGTAACCTTTTTTTGCTTAGACAAAAATCACAGATAGTACTTGAAAACAGTTGGTAATTTCCTTAGTTACTTTGGAGGGGTTATGTCATAACTGGTGACTTGATTTTCAAGCTTTGTACGTTTGCAGTTATAATTTGTTATCAAAAACTTCCTCTCCCATAGGTGCTTCTCTAGTGTTGGTGACCAGCAGACAGGTTGTCTTGTCACTGGGACCAGGCTGTGACCACAGTGGTTGAGCATGAGCTGCTCCCAGTGGCGTGTCTAGAAAATTTTTGTTAGGGGGGCCAGGTAGGGGCACAGATTTGGAGAAGGGTGGCAGATGTAATTGGCAGATAATGTTAAAAACAATTCTACCAACCGTTAACCATAATTCAATAACCCTGTAAACCTAACAACCGAATGCGCTTTTAACTCTTATTAGAATGAGATTTTAACCACTACGGTGCAAAGTTTTTAGATACTGCGTTGATAAAGTACAAGAGATACAATCAGTCAGTGTTTATTCAGCAGTCAAGGACATCAATATTTGCATAGTATTTTTACTGACATGTAGTGTCACGGTCTGGCTGGCAGACCGTGGGGATGTGGGGAAGGAGGAGGACCCAGGCGCGGAGCTCAAAGTTCAAGCAGTGTGTTTATTTACAGAGTGGAACAAAAACAACAATAAATCCCCGTGTTCTCCCAGACTCCCGTGTCGTGTCTCTGCGTGAATAGTTCGTGTCTCTGTGCTCTCCGCTCCCGTGTCAGCACCCCCCGGTGCTCGCTGCTCTTCGTGCCTTCCACGCTCCTCCTGCGGGAAACAATAGACGCAGCCGTCAGGACACAAATAACCACGGGCATACACTTACACACATTAACTCAATTCAATGGGACGACTAACGTGGAGTCTCAAGGAATGATCCCGCGTCGGTGGGAGCTCCAAGACTCTCCTGAGTAGCTCCCCCGACGAGCCCTGATCAGCGGCAGGTGTGTGGCTTCGGGTGTGGCCAGTCCTTCCGCAGGGCCACACCCCTCAGGCCTGCAGGTGGCTGAGCTCCATCCTCCAAGCATCCCCGCAGACATAAACACACACACTCACATCTACAATCATGGAGGAGAGCAGCAGCAATACCAAAATACATATAATAATAATAATAATAATAATAATATAATACATAACTGCTCAGGGATCCTGGGTCGCCCAGTCCCAGGACCCTGACATGTAGTGCATATGTTTTGGGCAAAAACATTTTTGAATATTAAAATACGAACATTTTTAACATACAATTGGCAAATTAGCCAATGCCAATGCAAAACCAATGCCTGTTAAAAAAAAGAAGATAATCTTCTCACAAACTGGTGTTTGATTTTGAAACAGGAAAAAAGTGGGGAAACAAATGAAAAGACTAACATTTGAATAAAACCTGAAAGCAAGTAAATACTTTATATGCTGCCTTATGGTAAACTTTGGTAATATTCATGTATAAAGAACAACACTGGCTGATGATGAAATACAGTCAGCTGGCATGGTGACACTGCCAGTATTAACCTGCAGGGCTGGACTGGGACAAAAAAATTGGGCATTTTGACTACAGACCGGCCCCCCAGGTATTAAAGCCATAAAGACTTTGAATGAAAACAAATGCTGTTGTGACAGTGATGTACAGTCTTGTTGGTATATGTATGATTTCTATACATTTTACGTCAGATAAAAACTTTGTTCGCAAGATTCAGATAATTATTTAATAAAAGCTAAATATTTTAAATGAGAATAAAAAAGAAAAGTATTTCTTTGTGCCCCCCTCTCCCTGTTAATGCCCTACCTGGCCCCCTGGCAACACTTTGCTAGACCCGCCCCTGCACAGTTACCAGCTGTCAGCTGCTTAGAAAAGGATCCTGGTGTTATTTGTCTCTCAGAAACAGTTCATAACTTCAACTCATTCATGTCACCTAAAAGGTAAACCTTTTTCTCCATCACAGCTCTGATGATTCAGTAAGGACATCTCCTGGTTTCATCTTCATGTTTCCCTCTCACCACATATCCAAACCGACATCATGACCAGCAGCTTTACAGCTGTGGCTCCAGCAAACATCAGCTGATACTAGAAACTAATATTAAATAAATTCTAACAACAGCTGATCAAGCTTAAAAGTGCTGCTGTTGTTTAGCGCGACATCCGCTGGTTTCCTCTTTCTGGCGCAAAGTGGGCGATAAACAAGAGAGACAATCAGCTGATCATTGATCAGTTTCATGATTGAAGTAGCAATAGAAGAGGGAGGGGAGATAAGAGAAGAGGCAGCTGTAAAGACAGAATAACTCCAGCTTTGTGTCTTTTCCATTCTAGCTAAAGTCCGGGACAAACTGCTTCTCTTCTCAGCTCAATACGAAACGCGTAATATTTTCTCTGAATGGGGGGATGATTCCATTTTTTAAGGAGCTGTTGGCAACTCTACTAACTAACCTTATGAATAAAATAAAGTTCACTATCAGTAACATCATAGCAACAGAACAGCTGTATAGAAACTCGTCATGCTAGCTCACGCAGTATGATGTATTGTAACTGACTGTAAAAAGTCAGCACAACGAAAATAAACTCCACCTAAACTTGGTTTATATCTGACCCAGATAGACTGCAGGTCATAACTTCTTACCTGAAGTTGAGTTCACCTGACACTTCACCGAGTTCACCGGCGGCCACCTCTGGTCTCTCCTCCTGCCTCACCTTCCCTCATCCACCTGTTGCCTCTGTGGAAGCTCCGCCATAGCCACCACCGTACAACACTTGTGTCAAGCCAGCCTCCAATTCGAGACTTGCAGTCAAGCCAGCCTCCAGTTTGTTTTACGTTCCCTGTGTATTCAAAGTATTACGGGAATGGATGTGGAAACCGGATTTCAAAATAAAAGCCAACTTCGAGTGAATTAACAGATATGTTAAGAACATAATAACATATAATTTAGGCTTTTTTTTTTTTACAAACTCTAATGTTAGATCTATATGACACAGCCTTGTACCCTAATTGTGCCCTGTCACTATCAAGGCCATCTTATTTTGGATTTCAAAGTAAAAGCCCTGTGAATCTTCATTTTTGAACTACTCTTTCAATGACTTAATAATGCTCTTAAAAGCAAAAGTCGTATTTCCAAATACCATTTGGACTTTATATCAACACTTTCCAACCACAGTCTTTTTCACAGTGATACCATATCAATATCAAGTCAGTCTGATTTTGCCTTTCATAGTAATGGCCCTTTGAAATTGCCAATATTTGACTTAATCCTCTAGATCAACAGTATACAGACCCACAGTGATACCATATCAATATCAAATTCTGATTTTGCTCTCAAAAATAAAAGCCTTTTAAAATTGTCCATAATTGACCTACCTTTCAGTGATTTCAAAATGCTCTAAAAAGGAAAATTCCTGTTTCCACAGGGTAATTCCACTTTAGATCAACAGTATACAGCCCCACAGTGATACCATCTCAATATCAAGTCATTCTGATTATGCCTTCCAAAATAAAAGCCCTTTCAAATTGAGCATATACGACCTACTTTTTTAACGATTTCAAAATGTTCTTAAACAGAATTTTGCTATTTCCACAGGATGAATCCATATTAGATCAACAGTATACAGACCCACAGTGATACCATATCAATATCAAGTCATTCTGATTATGCCTTCCAAAATAAAAGCCTTTTTAAATTGTCCATAATTGACCTAACTTTCAGTGATTTCAAAATGCTCTAAAATGGAAATTTCCTGTTTCCACAGGGTAATTCCACCCCAGACCAACAGTATACAGCCCAACAGTGATACCATATCAATATCAAGTCATTCTGATTATGCCTTCCAAAATAAAAGCCTTTTTAAATTGAGCATATACGACCTAACTTTCAGTGATTTCAAAATGCTCTAAAATGGAAAATTCCTGTTTCCACAGGGTAATTCCACTTTAGATCAACAGTATACAGCCCCACAGTGATACCATATCAATATCAAGTCATTCTGATTATGCCTTCCAAAATAAAAGCCCTTTCAAATTGAGCATATACGACCTACTGTTTTAACGATTTCAAAATGTTCTTAAACAGAATTTTGCTATTTCCACAGGATGAATCCATATTAGATCAACAGTATACAGACCCACAGTGATACCATATCAATATCAAGTCATTCTGATTATGCCTTCCAAACTAAAAGCCTTTTCAAATTGTCCACAATTGACCTACCTTTCAGTGATTTCAAAATGCTCTAAAATGGCAAATTCCTGTTTCCACAGCATAATTCCACTTTAGATCAACAGTATACAGACCCACAGTGATACCATATCAATATCAAATCAGTCTGATGTTGCCTTCCAAAATAAAAGACTTTTCAAATTGCCGATATACGACCTACTCTTTTAAAGAATTCAGAACACTCTAAAAATGAAAATTGCTCTTTCCACAGGATGAATCCATGTTAGATCAAAAGTGTACAACCACACCATGGTACTATGTCAATTTCAAGTCATTCTGATTTTGCCTTCCAAAATAATGGCCTGTTGAAAATGCCCATAACTTACCTAACTTTCAGTGATTTCAGAATGCTCTAAAAAGGAAGATTTCAGTTTCCACAGGGTAATTCCACTTTAGATCAACAGTATACAACCTCACGATGTTACCATGTCAATTTCAAGTCAGTCTGATTTTGCTTTCCCGTAGACGACCTACTCTTTTAACGATTTCAAAATGCTCTTAAATTGAAAGATGCTGTTTCCACAGGATAATTCCACTTTAGATCAACAGTATTCAACCCGACAGTAAAACCATGTAAATTCATGTTGGTCTGATTTTGCCTTTCAAATTAATGGCCCGTCGAATTTGTCCATATGTGATATACTCTTTCAATTATTTCAGAATGTTTTAAAAATGAAAATTGCTGTTTCAAAACATATTGGGTTTTCATTTTGAAAAGCAAAATCAGACTCAATTGATTATGACAGAATTGAAATTGCCAGTAAGTTGTAATTGATAGTACGTTCATATTTCAAGTCTGTGGAAAGATGTCATTCTAAATAAAGAAATTACAAAACAGCTTGCAAACCATTTCCAGGGCGATTATTTTTAAATCCAAAACAAGAAAGACTTGATTTTCACAGCGTACAACTTTGAGGGAGTATATTATTGATTTAGAGGAAAAATTATTGCATGGGAACAGGGATTTTCCTATTTAACAGCATTCTAATGTCACCGAAAAGTATGGTCACCAACTCCACTGTTAGATTATATGCAATGATATGTGTTGGCACAAACTGGTATTAATTCATAGAAGCTGGAACTTTCCATTTAATGCCATTCTGAAGTTGTGGAAAGAGAAGCTCCTATAAACAAAGTCAAAAGGCTTGTACTCTGAAATGCAAAACGAGATTGATTTGAGATTGAGATGTTACCACTGTAGAGGTTGTGTATGGTTTGCATGAACTCCAATTACTTAGTGGAAACAATAATTGTCCTGTTAACAGCATCCGCGTTTAATTATTATAAGTACCAAATGAACAATTATAATTCCGATACTGACGTGATAAAACTGTGGGGTTGTATACTGTCAATGTAGAGTGAAATGATCTTGTGGAAACAGCAACTTTGCTTTTAATGGGATTCTGAAGTCAGTGAAAGAGTGGGTCATACATGGACAATTTCAATGGACCATTACTTTGAAAGGCAAATTGACTTGATATTGATATGGTATCACTGTGGGGCTGTATACTGTTGATCTAAAGTGGAATTACCCTGTGGAAACAGGAATTTTCCTTTTTAGAGCAATTTGAAATCACTGAAAGGTAGGTCAATTATGGACAATTTAAAAAGGCTTTTATTTTTGAGAGCAAAATCAGAATGATTTGATATTGATATGGTATCACTGTGGGTCTGTATACTGTTGATCTAAAGTGGACTTACCCTGTGGAAACAAGAATTTTTCATTTTAGAGCATTTTGAATCGTTAGAAGATTAAGTCAAATATTGGCAATGTCAAAGGGCCATTACTATGAAAGGCAAAATCAGACTGACTTGATATTGATATGGTATCACTGTGAAAAAGACTGTGGTTGGAAAGTGTTGATATAAAGTTCAAATGGTATTTGGAAATACGACTTTTGCTTTTAAGAGCATTATTAAGTCATTGAAAGAGTAGTTCAAAAATGAAGATTCACAGGGCTTTTACTTTGAAATCCAAAATAAGATGGCCTTGATAGTGACAGGGCACAATTAGGGTACAAGGCTGTGTCATATAGATCTAACATTAGAGTTTGTAAAAAAAAAAAAAGCCTAAATTATATGTTATTATGTTCTTAACATATCTGTTAATTCACTCGAAGTTGGCTTTTATTTTGAAATCCGGTTTCCACATCCATTCCCGTAATACTTTGAATACACAGGGAACGTAAAACAAACTGGAGGCTGGCTTGACTGCAAGTCTCGAATTGGAGGCTGGCTTGACACAAGTGTTGTACGGTGGTGGCTATGGCGGAGCTTCCACAGAGGCAACAGGTGGATGAGGGAAGGTGAGGCAGGGATACACAGGGAACGTAAAACAAACTGGAGGCTGGCTTGACTGAGTTATTTTTACACATCGGCCAGCATCTGGCCAATCCACCACCTCTCATTGTTCATGCAAAAAATAAATAAATAAGTCATCAGCCCACCGTTCAAATGTCCGACGGCTAGTCCAGCTATGTTAACTTGTTAACCTTTCGCCGAAAAAATGTTTTCTGCGGTGCCGTCTATCGTGCTTGGCTCTCCTACCTTTGCTAACATGATGCAGAAGCCGGTGCTGCATTCACTTACCCTCGGATATCTGAGCTTCACTGTGAAACCATAATCGTACATTTGATATTTCATTAAATTTTATTGTTTTAGCTTCGGGGTGGCACCTGGGGTGGTCAGTCTGGTTGGGGGGGGTGGCCTGTGCCCCCCCAGGCCACCCCGCTGGACACGCCACTGGCTGCTCCATGCTCTGGGATTTTACCATGAACAGTCCCGCATGGACAACATCTGGCTGGACCAGGTTACGTCAGGTATATGTAGTTCTTTCATTCTTTTCAGCCATTTTCTATGTAGAAATTGACTCAAAAAAATATTAGGATAAAGTGTACTGCTGCATAGATAGTTACACTAGCAAACCCTGTGCTGTGCACAAGAGGCAGGGAACACGCAAACATACATGCTACGATCATTATAGTGTAATGCTATGATGCATTGTATTGTGACACATAATTGAAGTGTCAAATGTACAGTTATTTATGATTGCTTTTTTATGATAACATTTATTAGATAAGAGAACATTTCCTGCAGGACTTCCACATAACTTCAACAAATACAATGACGACTTCATCACTGATCAAAACACTGCATACGACTATGAGTCCGTCATGCACTACAGGCACTTCTCCTCCAACAAGAATGAATCCATCCCCACTATCACCACCAAAATCCCAGAGTTCTACAATTTTATTGGCCAGTACCTTGATTTCAGCAAGATGGACACCCTCAGGCTCACCAGGATGTGCAACTGCTGTATGTATATGTTGTCACACTGGGCTTCAATGAATCGACTTTTTTTTTTTAATCTGACAGCTATAGGACTGTGTAAAACACATTCCTATGTGCATACCCCTCCTCTCATTCTCATACAGCCGGGCCGCTCACCCTGCTGGATCAGTGTACCTTTGAGTATGCAAGCATTTGTGGGATGATCCAGGCCTCTGATGATGTGAAGTGTGTCTACACTCAGAGCTCTGCAGGCACACTGGATCACACACTCCTGGGGCAATGCAGAGGTCTGAATAATGTCTCTTCATGTTTACTGTAATTTCAGAGGGAATTAAACATTATTATAGATTGTCTTATATTTATTTGTTTTTTTAGATGCTGGATACTTCATGCACTTCAACACTATGACTGGGGAGCCTCAGGAGTCTGCTATGCTGGAACCTCGAATCCTCTACCCCAAGAGGAAGCTTCAGTGTCTGCAGTTCTTCTACAAGATGACAGGGGGCCCCGCGGACAGGCTGGTTGTATGGGTCAAGACAGATGATGGCACAGACACTGTTTGCAGGATGAAGAAAATACGCACGTTTTATGGTATTTGTTAAATAAGCAGATTAGCAAGGATGAGCATTTCATAGAAAATGCCTTAAGCTTCCTCATGAAGTTGAAGCAAATGTCTGAACAAACAGCTTTGCATCGAGGCAAATGTTCATTGGAACATTTGCTTAACTTCTCAGCAGAATAAAAATGACATTCAAATGATGTTATTTCAAGTCATACTCCCAACATAAACCATCCCAACAGTTAACGCGTTCTCTCAGGTACAGCACAGATGAAATGTTTCTGTTGTGTCTTTATTTTCTGTGTCTGCTAGTCTGGTTGGTTTAACCAATAGATTGAGCAAGACAAGTGGTTTCTTTTTCTTCTTTTAGTCTCTACTGACTATGGTGTACCAGGTCAACTGCTGGTTCTTACGTCACAATTTGCATGCACAAACAAAAATTAAAAAATGGAAAGTTGCGGTTCTTCGAACTGTGGAGGGTTGTTGAAAAACTATTTTCCACTTCCTGATTTCTTGGAGGGTTTTTTTTGCATATTTGTCACACAGAGATAACCTGAGTAAATACACAAATGTGTTTTTAAAAGGATTATTTACTTTATTAAGGGGAAAAACTCCTATAGAACTCCGCCACAATGAAAACTGTGCTGCTGTTATAGGAAGACAAAGGAAGGGAATAGCGGGAAGTTCTGGTAGGATGCAGTGTTAGAGAAGAAAAAGCAGGAGTGTGGAGGTGAGAGTGATGGAACGAATGTAGGTAGATGTAGTGTGTGAGTTTGAAGCTGGTGACATTGAATGTCTGTGCATACACTCCTCAGGTTGGATGTCAGTTAGAAAAGAAATAGAGGAATTGAGTGTACCCAGGAGGGGGGATGTGGACTTGAGAAGAGATGTAAGTGAAGCTAACAGAGGAGATGAGGAGGTGTTGGGTAGGTATGGTTTTAAGGAGAGAACAGCAGAAGGACACATAGTAGTGGATTTAGCAAAAAGGATGAAAATGGCTGCAGGAACAACACATTTAAGGAAGAGGGAGGAACATAGGGTGATGTACAAGAGTGGAGGAACTGCACACAGGTGGAATACATCTCTGCAGAAGGTGCAGTGTGCCGGCGAGTTAGCTGGAAAGCCGACGGACATCAGCGCTGAACCCACACTTCCAAACACATCGCAGCTCCGACAGCAAAGCTATAGCATACTTCGTAGCTCCACCCACCCGCCAGCGCCAGGTAGCAGGCGGAAGCTCAGCTCTGTGCTCCTTCCTACTAACAGAATTTAATGCAAGCTGGAAATGTGTCGCTAGCTCCATACTGTCACAGCCTGGGCCTCTGAAACATTATTTATTGTTTCCTTGGCTTCAATGTTTGGATTCTTGTCTAATTTATCATGTGTTTTAGGTCTGTCAGCTTAGTGTTGTCATGTCTAGTTTCTTGTTTTATTTTGAAGTAGATTGTGTGTTCTGGGTTCATGTGGTTAATTTTTCTCTCCCCTGTGTTGTTATTATGTTTGATTCTAGTCAGCTGTGTCCTCATGTGTCTCCACTTCCCTTGATCACCTCATGTGTGTATTTAAGTGCTCAGTCTTGCTGTGTTCAGCGTCGCGTTGACTGTTATCCCTCAGTCATAGAGTGTCATAGGTTTTTGTCTTCACTGTGTTTCATAGTTACTCAGTGTTCATGGTTTCTTCATAGTTTTTTCACTGAGTTTCATAGTAGTTCACATACAGAGCTAACAGATCAACTGAAGATGCCATTGCTACAATGCTCCACACCACCATCTCTCACCTGGAAGTGCAGGGCCGTTACACCAGGCTGCTCTTTGTTGACTTTAGCTCTGCTTTCAATACGATACTCCCGGACAGACTAATAGTTAAACTGCTGGAAATCGGACTTCCTTCTACCACCTGCCGCTGGATCAGAGACTTCCTCTCAGACCGTGTACAGAGAGTTAGAATGGGGCCTCATCTTTCCTCAGCCCTCAGCCTTAACACCGGCTCTCCACAAGGCTGTGTACTGAGCCCCCTACTGTACACTCTGTACACACATGTGTTAGTTCCCACCCAGACAACGGAGTCATCAAGTTTGCAGATGATACCACCGTGGTGGGGCTCATCTCTGGGGGAGATGAGATGGCGTACAGAGCTGACGTTCAGAGGCTGTCAGATTGGTGTGTAGATAACAACCTGGACCTCAATACCACCAAGACAAAAGAACTGGTAGTTGACTTCAGAAGGAGGAAGTCTGAGTTGCAGCCTGTCAGCATCAACGGGGAGTGCGTGGAAAGGGTCTCCAGTTTCAAGTTTCTGGGTGTGCACATAGACACAGACCTCCAATGGAGCTCTAACATCTATGCGGTTTTAAAGAAGGCCCAACAGCGTCTCCACTTTCTGAGAATCCTCAGAAAAATGGACCTGAAGAAGGAGCTGCTGACTGTCTTCTACCGCTGCTCCATTGAAAGTGTGCTGACATATTGCATCGGTGTGGTTCTCCAGCTGCACCACAGCACACAGAAAGGCACTCCAGAGGGTCATCAATATGGCCCAAAAAAATAATTGGACATCCTCTTTCCTCCCTGAAGGACCTGTACAACACTCGCTGTCTCAAGAGGGCACACAGCATCCTACGGGATTGTACACACCCACGACACCGGGTGTTTAAGCTGCTGCTGTCTGGCAGGAGGTTCAGGCTGCTGAGGTCCCGAACAAATAGACTCAAGGACAGCTTTTACAACAGGGCAATAGCCCTGATCAATGCAAATAGCTGACCTGACTGGATACCTCCCTGGACTTTTTTGGGGGGGAGGTAACAACGGTAAAAACAGTAACAATAATAATATTTATATTTATAACAAGGTGCAATAACAATTAATGTGCAATAATAACAGTGTGCAATACACATACACTTCTTCTTCTTTTTTATTACTAAGTTATTATACTGTGTTGTGTAGTTTGTGTTGCGTTGTGATGTGTTGTATCGGGTCGTGTTGTGTTATATGTAGTGCTGACGTAGGACAGTTTTCCAATTTCATTGTACTATTGTACTATATATGACTGTGCAATGACAATAAAGAGTTATCTTATCTTATTCCTCTTTGTTTTCTTAGTTTCATGTTTTGTCTGCAACCAGCTAAATAAAGCTTGCTTTTGGTTAAAGTCACATCCCGTCTCCTGCAACGCCGCTCTCTCTGCATCTGCATCTGAGTCCTGAAGTCAAAACACTTCGGCACACCCCACCGTGACACCATACTGTTTACTGTTCTCCATTGTCGTGATTTTTTTCATCCCTGCCCAGTTCTTCCCTATCCGGCATTCGCAAATGCAGCAGCAAGCTTCCTACCACCGAACTGCCAGTTTCTCAGCAAAGACGACACACACACAAAAAAGGCACCATGTCTCCAGTTCTCCATCCCTCGGTGGCAAAATGCAGTATGCTTTGGCACCGAGTTGCCAGGTTCCCAATCTCTCATCTGCTAAACTCTGCAGCAAACGTCAGCACAGAGTTGCCAGGTTCTCGGCTACTCATCCCTCCTCTGCTAAACTCCGCAGCAAACGTCGGCACCAGGTTGCCAGGTTCTCAGCCACCCATCCCTCCTTTGAACAATTCGGCAGCAAACCTTGGCACCGAGTTGCCAGGTTCCCAGCCTCTTACACCTCCGCGGCTAAACTCTGCAGCAAACGTTGGCACTGGGTTGCCAGGTTCCTTTCTCCCTCATTCGCAAAAGCAACAGCAAGCTTTTTGACTATTGAGTTGCCAGTTTATCAGCATAGTTAGGGGAAAAAAGGCCACAGAGTTGCCAGTACTCCATCCCTCGGTAGCAAATGCAGTATGCTTCGGCACCAAGTTGCAAGGTTCTCGGCCACTTATCCCTCCTTTGCTAAACTCCGCAGCAAACGTCGGTACCAGGTTGCCAGGTTCTCAGCCACCCACACCTCCTTCGAAAAATTCTGCAGCAAACGTCGGCATCGAGTTGCCAGGTTCCCAGCCTCTCATCCCTCCTTGGCTAAACTCTGCAGGAAATGTCGGCACCGGGTTGCCAGATTCCTTTATCCCTCATCCACAAAAGCAGCAGCAGCTTTTCTACCATCAGGTTGGCAGTTCTCTAGATAGAAAAAATAAATAAATAAATAAAAAGGCACCGGGTTACTGAACTGCCAGTTTCTCCACATCTATCATTGCAAGCAGCTGCAAACCCCTCTAGCACCGTGGTGTTAGGTTCTTGCTATATCTGCCATGTGCAAACCGCAGGGATAAGCTTCTTACCCCTGAGTTGCCAGTTATCCATCCATCATGGCAAAAGCAGCAGAGAATCCTTCCAGCCAGTTCCTTCTATATCCATCATTCGTAATCACAGCAGCAAACTTCCACCACGTTGCCAGTTTCTCTGCATCCGTTATTGCAAAGCAGTAGTAAACTCCTCTGGCACCAAGATGCCAGGGTTTCTCTTTATCCCTTATTCACAAATGCAGCAGCATGCTTTCGGCACCACAATGCCACGTTCTCTTCCTCTATGCCCCTACGCAAATGCAGTAGCAAGCGTTGGCAACAGGATGCCAGCTTCTCTTCCTCTGTCCCTCCTTTACGAATGCAGTAGGAAGCTTGGCACCAAGATGCCTGGTTCTTCTGTATCCCTCATTCGCAAATGCAGCAGCATGCTTTCTAATATAAAGTTGCCAGTTTCTCTGCATTTATCACAGCAACGCAGCAGTGAATCCTTCTACCGCTGGGATGCCAGCTTCAGAAATAATTTCCCCCAGGGATCAATAAAGTATTCTGATTCTCATTCTCTGCATCTAGCCCTCACATGCTAAGCAGCAGACGTTCCTTTCAGCACCAAGATGGCAGGTTCCGTGTCTCTATTCCCCATTTGCAGTGCAGAAAAAGCTCTTTGCCCTGGGATGCCAGGTTCCATTCCCATGCGCTAAGCAGCTCAACCTTCTGGCACTGGATTGGCAGCTTCTGCCATCAATCACTTGCGCAAAAAAAAAAAAAAATCCTCTCTCCAGGAAGCCAGTTTTTCAGTTTTGTCCAGTCTTCCACAATATGTAGCTGCAAACCGTTCCGGCACTGAGATGCCAGTTTCGCTGCCATCTTTCCTGCCCTCACAAAGCACTGGTAAACCTTCGTGGCACCGGGATGCCAGGTTCTGTCCTCTATCGCTCCTTTCAAGACATCCAAACTATGCTAGGCGTATAATTATTCATGGCATCCCTTCACTTCTCATGTGCTTTTTGTGACACGTGCTTTCACTGGCATCATCAGGCATCCACCCTCGACACAATCATTCAAGACCGCTTTCTAAGTCGACTCACGGTTCTGACTACGTTTAAATGGCTTATCATCTCTCTGCTCTTGGATGATTTTGGAGGTTATTATTATAGAAGATTATTTTCCTCTAATCAGTCTTTCAATTCCTTAACTCTTCCCAAGCTGCTGCTGTCACTTCTGTTCATTCAGAAATAAGCTCAGTTGTTATCGCTACCTTATCTGAAGCAATTAACCAGCTA
The DNA here is from genome assembly GCF_057382275.1 of Copadichromis virginalis. Classification (NCBI taxonomy): domain Eukaryota; kingdom Metazoa; phylum Chordata; class Actinopteri; order Cichliformes; family Cichlidae; genus Copadichromis; species Copadichromis virginalis. Next base: position 97,061 of record NC_140632.1, on the reverse strand, counting down.
AGCACCACCTCTCCATCTTCTACTCAAAGACAAGCTCACACAAGCTTTTTGAGCCGTCAAGCCTTACCTCAAATCTCAAATCCAGCATTCTTCTCTGTCAGAGCTTCAGCTCAAAGTCGAGCCACATCGCTACCTGATCGAGGATTCCCCTCATTCATCTATTAAGATTTCCATTGTTTCCTTTAATCTCTTCTCCTGCCATTCCTTCCTAATTGTCCGAGCTCATCCACTTCACACCATGGAGCGACGTTCGGTTTCCCTGAGCTTGTCTTTGCCCCGATCTCCTTCTCTCTCTCCCACCTGTCGCGGCAGATGGCTCCCCCTCCCTGAGCCTGGTTCTGCTGGAGGTTTCTTCCTGCTAAAAGGGAGTTTTTCCTTCCCACCATCGCCAAAGTGCTCGCTCATGGGAGGTCATACGATTGTTGGGCTTTTCCTCTAGACATCATTGTAGGGTCTTGAGGTGTCCGTCACTGTGGCTCGGTGCTGTATAAATAAGTTGAATTGAAAATCAAATTATTAACACTGACGTCTTCAACCTTCATATTGCACATTTATTACTGCTTCTGGATGCCTTCTTTGGGGATCTGCCAGGCCCAGGAGCCATTGTCAGTCCCCTTCAAGGCCTTCCCCAAACCTCAAGCTCAATTCATGTCCAAGTGTTTACCTTTACCTACTAAACGCTGTCAAATCTAAAATGAGGAGGTGGGCCCAGCTAGTGAATTGGAGATTATGTATTGGAATTTCAGGAGCAGGACCACACCTCCAAACATGCCCCAGCTAGTGAAATTAAACTTATTAAAAAACAAACACATCACCTGACTTTGCAGTTAATTATGGCCATACAAAGGTTAATTTCCAGTCACGAAAACCTTGAAAGGATATGAAAATTGTGGATAATCTGCCTCACAATCAAGAAACTATAGACAGCTTTGACTAATTCCTGGAGAACAGTGCACAGTGGATCACTTTAGGCAAACGTTTGCCTAAATATTGTATTTGCTGTAGGCTGAAAAAATAACTTCAAATGAATGCTAACTTTGGTCTATGGCTGCTGCAAGCGCATGCAGGACATTAGCTAAAGAATTAAGTCTTTTAACCATTTCTGACAATTCTGTTAGTTTTGACCAACTCTGTACATTTTCGGCAATGTACAGACTCCTCCTGGAAATGAGATTTTTAATCTCAATGAGATTTTTTACCTGGACAAATAAAGGATTAATAATGTGTCCCCAACATCCAGGTTTCAAACATGAATATTCTTATTTTGTCCACTCAGACACTCATGCTCATTGGAACAAACCAACAGCCACATCCTGACCAGTGTGGGATGACAGCTGTAAATGCTTCCGCAGTCAAGACTTTGGCTGGAGCACATTCATTTCCCACTCACATCTGCAAAGGAGGAGCTTCCTCAAGAACAATAATCTCATTGTTACTGCCGACTTCAGTGGTAAGGATCTGAAATGTGATGCCCCATTTAATTTTTCTATCTAACATTTTAAATTAGCATCTTCTCAATGGTTTTCTAGATTTGACCCACCTAATCAAGACTGAGGTGCCTGTTCAACTGGCCCCACCAAGCAATGACATCACAGATGAGAAGTACCAGAGTAAGATGGAAATGAGACCAGAGGCTCCAAAACACAGGCTGTATCCCAATTCAGGGTCTGCAGCCTTAAAGGCCACATTTTATGGCTGATTACGTCACAGCGACGCGACGAAGGCTGTCATAATTAAGGCTGCTCAAATGCGTCCTTCATTTCCCCTGAATTTTAAGGATGTGGGGGTGTAGACTTCATGCCCCAACATATCCCAGACTTCATAGCGCCGCAGTGGGTGTGGATAATTTTGCCGAAGAAAACATCGGAAGAGGGGCGGCCGAAGAGTAAACTTTTAAAAGTGGGTAATGAATATTATGTCACTTATTTATGTGCAAATGTTTAATAATGAAGAACATTAAAACATTACTGTTGACCACATGTCGGCAAAGTTAATTGCCATTAGCGATGTTTGTACTTTCTGCGTTTACTTTGTTTTAAAGCCTTTACTTTAAAATATACGCCGTTTAGAATCAGAATCAGAATACTTTATTGATCGCTAGGGGAAATTATTTTTCGTCACAGTGCTCCATTATAAACAAACATTACAAAGACAGACAATACACTAACTAAGAATAGCACGATATATGCAGGCATATGTATACATAAAAGTCACTTATTAATAAATAGCTGAAAATAACATGTGCAAGAAGGGTGTAGCTGTTGTAGTAAACAGTGTGTTAAGTGGATGAGTTGTACAGGGAGCCACAGGCAGGAATGATTTCCTGTGTCGTTCAGTGGTGCTTTTCGGTAATCTCAGTCTTTCACTGAACGTGCTTCTGTGACTGACCAACATGTCATGGAGTGGGTGGGAGATGTTATCCAACATTGTCTTTATCTTGCACAACATCCGCCTCTCCGACACCACCTTGACGGAGTCCAGCTCCATCCCCACAACATTACTGGCCTTACGGATCAGTTTATCAAGTCTGTTGGCATCTGCGACCCTCAGCCTGCTCCCCCAGCATGCAACAGCATAGAGGATCGCACTGGCCACAACAGACTCAAAGAAAATCCTGAGCATTTTCTGGCAGATGTTGAAGGACCTCAGTCGCCTCAAAAAATAGAGACAACTCTGGCATTTTCTGTAAAGTGCTGTGGTATTTGTAGCCCAGTCTAGTTTATTGTCGATGTGAACTCCAAGGTATTTATAGTCCTCCACAATGTCAACACTGACCCCCTGGATTGAAACAGGGGTCAAGTGTTTCCTGGTCTTCCTGAAGTCCACGATCAGTTCCTTGGTCTTTGCCACGTTGAGCTGCAGATGATTCTGCTCACGCCACGTGACAAAGGAGTCGACCACAGCCCGGTACTCTGTCTCATCATCCCTCCTGATGCATCCAACCACCGCGGAGTAATCAGAAAACTTCTGAAGATGGCAGGTCTCTGTGCAGTGGCTGAAGTCTGTGGTGTAGAGGGTGAAGAGGAAGGGGGAGAGGACAGTCCCCTGTGGTGCCCCTATGTTGCTGCTTACCTTGTCAGACACACACTGTGGGAGACGCTGCTACTGCTACTACTGCACATTCACCCAGTGTATATACTATATATATATATATATATAGTATATATATATATATAATGTTCTTCCTCTACACCCCCCCCAATTTTTGCACATGTCGAGGAGCGTGTCAGGCTACATTTCACTGTGTGTTATACTTGTATAACTATGCATGTGACAAATAAAGAACCTTGAACCTTGAACCTTGAACGTACATATTGTGGTCTTCCTGTCAGGTAATCAACAATCCAGGACACCATAGAAGCATCCACCTGCATCGCTGTTAACTTATCACCCAGGAGGGTCGGCCTGATGGTGTTGAAAGCACTAGAAAAGTCAAAAAACATGACCCTCACAGTGCTCGCCGGCTGGTCCAGATGGGTGTAGACACGATTGAGCAGGTAGATGATGGCGTTCTCAGGTCCGAGATGAGGCTGATAGGCAAATTGAAGGGGATCCAGATGTGGTCTGACAATGGATCGCAGCTGGTCCAGGATGAGCCTTTCCAGGGTCTTCATGATGTTTAATAGTCGACCTTAATCCTACAGAGAATGTGATGATTTTATGGATAATTAAAGTCAGTCATATATCCACAAACACAACAAGCTGAAATTCAATGAATGGTGCTCGGTTTGCAGACCTGAATATCACGGCACAAGCAGGATTCACTGCACTGTTAATGTTAGCTATGTTATATTGCTGCCTCTGTTCGGTGGTGTCGAGCCAAACGGACTTTAACGTGTGTTTGAACGAGCTGACGTTTCACTCGTTAAGCTGAAAGAAAGATGCTTTAATCACAGCAGTCACACACGTGTCCACTGCACCATCTGGGAACTCTTCTTGTTGAGCACTCGTAATAACGCAAACACTAAATCCTCCTTCTCTGGTGCTGTTGTGTAGCAGTGTGTACACCTGAGACTGTCACCTGTCTGTCCTGCACTCTCTCTCTGTTTCTTTCTCTCTGATTGTGGAATAAAAGTATGAACATGTGTTTATAAGTTACACTTGTGTTTGAATCCTGCAGCTTATCACACATTTGATTTCCATGTGTGACACCTGCAAGTGTCCAGAGTGAGGAGAGACTGAGGGACCCACTGCTGCACATCATCTGTGAGGCTTTGCACCCCTGATGATCCACCAGGACAAACTCAGCAGTGTGTGAGGAAGAGGAGGAAGAGCCAGCAGCAGCTGACAGATGGAGAGAATAGACAGACTGTTCCCTGTTTGTGAAGGACTGCTAGGAAAGTTTAACATAACTGTCTGTGCTGAATCAGTCTTATTAGGTAATGTTCAAATAATGTTATCATCCCAGTGTTTTCAGTGTGGGAGAAAGTACTCGGGGCCTTCAAGTTACACACTATGAAAGGCAGCAACAAGTTTAATGTTCAGAAACCTAAAGTATGTATCAGCAGCAGAATGGAGCTAAAAATAAATGTTTGTTTCAGTTCTATGAAGCTTTGAGTATTTTGGATTAGTACAGTGGTTCCCAAACTTTTTTTTGCTAGGCCCCCCTTTGTTTTACAAGAAAAATGTTTGCCCCCTCTCCGCGCACATGCACGCACAAACACATCCTCCAACCACGCACCCCCATATTTTGCTCCATTGTGGTTTATTTCACACCTCAACCATTTAGTAAACAATTAAGCAAATACAAGTAATCTGCAATAAATTACAGTTAGTAATAAAATAAACTACTAACTCTTTTATGCTACAGCCACACCTACACGGGTATTTACAAAGGCAGAGGTGTCACGGTGTGATTATTTTACGTGTAGTTGTTTTCTGTGTAATAATATTCAACATTGCTATCAGTAGTAATATACCTGTACTTTTTTTGCCCCACAGAAACCATTATGTGTTTTAATTAAACTCTTTTTAAAGGATTGTATAGGTCTCAGAGCACTGTTATTTAGACATAGATGATTTAATTTAACTAGTTTAGGGGTATTTTAACTAGTTAGGAGCATTTTGCTTTTTCTTTAGTGCTATTTAGGAGCAAATAGTTTCAAACAGAGTGCTGCAAACAACATGTATCCCTTTAGAAATAAACAGTGATACTTCTAAAAGCACATATTCACACCTAGTCACACTAGCACTGTATCAACCCCAATGTTCCTTTAATGCAACTAGCCCTATGATTATCTACTAGTCACAAACACACTGCAACAGTAAGACTCGATGATTACACATAGATGATTTAACTACTTTAGGGGCATTTTACTTTTTTCTTTAGCGCTCCGAAAAGACACAGAGGCTAATAGTTTTAAATAGAGTACCACAAACAAGAATAGGTATTCCTTTAGAAATAAACTTTTCTTGTGATACTTCTAAAACCACATATTCACACCTAGTCACACTCTGCAACAGTTAGACAGAGAGGGTTACAGTTAGGCCCCCAACAGTCAGCAAAAGAAGTCATGAAACAATAAAAGAGGCTCCCTTATCAAGAGCATCCCAGCACACAACCCAACTATAGTTCCATAGTTTCCACATTTTTTAATTACAAACAGTTCCATTATCTTATCTTATCATGTCAGAGGTCAACTGAAACCATGTCCAACTGAGCCTCCAAATGTTTTTCACATTTTCTTACACCCCACACCTTTATCTCTACAGGCAGACAATTACACATCCTACTGACTAACCGAACCACCATAGTTTTTCCACCTTTCTCTTTACAACCTGCTCTTTATATCTGCATCTCAGAGCCCAACTGAAACCAAGTCCACCTATATAAAAACACCCCATCAGACACATAGTATTTCCTCAGCACTTCACAAATGCTGCAAGGTATATCGTTTTAACTTTTTATTTTTTCACCTGAATGTGCGTTGGAGCCAACTTTGCTACCCGCACAGAGCGTTTCTGACAGTCGGGCGCTGCTTATACAATAGAGAAAAGCAACAATACAGCATGTTTCTCTGCTCCAAGAAATCCGAGGGCCTTTCACAAGGTAAGCATGTCTGTTATACCCAGGGCATAAATGTCTGTCTGTATGTCAGTGCTGATTATTCAAACCCTGTTTAAAATGTGACACATATGTTGTCCGAAAACAATTCCTCTAAATTTGCAAAGTTACTGATTTAAAAAAAATATATTTTCGAATTTTTAGTTGCATGTCAAACATATGATAGCTAAATTCACAAAGGTATAACCATGCTAAATAAAAGAGGCCCAAGCACCAAAGCCCTCTAATGCAAGCCTCTAAACTGCATATTGATAAGTACATGAAGTGTACCTCTACCTCTACAGTTGAAAACAGATTGTATCCACACTCTGAGGGTCTGCTGAATTGTTTTTAATACGGCCCTTTTTTGACGAACTGCAGATGATGAAATCCTCTTTATTGTGGAAACTGTCCCTAAGCTATTGTTGCTCATACTTACTGAGTTCCATAGCTACTTCCTTATTATGTCAGTAAACTTTTTGAAAAGGAAGCTGTTGTAGATTTAAAGAAGCATCTTAATTGAAGCAAAGGCTAAAAATGTCACGGCGGGGCGCGCCGGCGTGAGGAATGAGGTAGACCCAAGAGCAGACACGGTGGAGACAGAACTAGGTTTCCAAAACAAGGCAAGCCTTTATTGTGGCTGCAGGCATAACAAAAACACTAGGGGACACTGAGACTGGGAAAACTAAGAAGACAGAGAACACTGTGTATGTAATGTATGTTTGCACTGATTGCCGATCACGCTTCAACTGAGTCGTCCTTGGTCAGAAGGAATGGTACTCCACAGTGATGTAGTTCAAATAACTTTACTAAGGAGGTGGCAGATGACATCAACAGGAGGTACAGCGTTGGTAGGGAGGCATTATAGGATTCACATGCAGGTAAATGGGGTGTGAGTGTGTCTATGGGTGTTTGTGGTCATATGGTAAGCACGCACACAGTATTAACTCACACAGGAATGCAAGTAAATACGTTATCCTCCGACACACCTCTCATCTGTGCAGAACTGCGCTGAACACGTTCCCAACCGGAAGTACAGATACCGAGGTGCATCATGGGTAACGTAGTATAAACAGTTACAATGAACAAGCGGACTTTTAACAGTGTAAACTAAAAAGGCTAAGGCACTCTGTGAAGGAACTATAGAAAAAACTATAAACACAGAGTAACTAAGCAGGCTATGAAACACAGTGTCACAATAAGGGAAACTACGAAAATACGAGGTGAGGATAACAGACGATCTGACACTGACACAAAGACACACTGGGCTTAAATACACTGAGGCAGTCATCAAGAAATTAGAGACAGAAGGGGAACACAGCTGGGAGGAATAAGACCTGATAAGACAGGAGGAACAAAGCTAGAAACACTGACATAAGACGGGAACATGAGCCTTCAGAGTAAAACAGGAAACAAGACACCACTAAACAAACACGCAGACACGACACAGAGAGATAGACTAGACACTGAACTAAACCTGCAATAAACATGAGAACACAAAAACCTACGAACTAATCCCTAAACAAGAATAACCGAAACATAGAGTCATAATCATCATTATCATCATAATAAGAAAAGAATCCAAAATGCAAAACACACCAAAAGCATAACTCAAAATACTGGGTCAAACTGACCCAGAACCGTGACAAAAAATTGGAATGAATTTTATGTGACTGTTCATATTAAAGCCAACAAGTGAAAATCCAAAAACGGCTCCAATCCTTTGTATTAATGATCTCCTCCTCTCTCTCTCGCTCTGTGTGTGTGTGTGTGTGTGTGTGTGTGTGTGCCCTCACAGAAGGAAGGTCACAGCAGAGCCTCCATCAAAAGCATACTAACGCACTGCATAGGCATATGGTACGCTAGCTGCACAGTGGCTCAGAGGAAAGCACTCCAGGGAGTAATCAACGCTGCCCAAAGGACAATCGGCTGCCCTCCCCTCAAACTGAAAGACCTACACAGTTCCCGCTGCCTCAAAAGAGCCCATAACATCATAAAGGACACCTCACACCCTGGACACTCCATGTTCGAACTGCTGCCTTCAGGTAAACGGTATAGAACAACATACACAAGGACTAACAGACTCAAACACAGTTTCTACCCAATTGCAATATCATGTCTCAATGCTACTAAAAGTAGATGACTTTCATTGCCCCTGTTGTCATTTGTGCCCTTGATGTTGGAATGCTTTCAGACATGTTTTGTTGGATGCGCTAACAAATTGACTGAGTGATTGATTGTTTGAGTGATATATCAACTAGGTCGTATGTTGAGTGTCTGTATGGGGCCTTAGGCCTGGATTGCTTGGGTGTATTTACTGTATGAGAATACTGTATATTATATGTATTTCTATCTTTTATATCCTATCTATTATAGTTTTTAAGTATTTATCTTTCGTGATGTTGCACTGACCGGAGACATCTTTCAATTTCATTGTACTTGTGACAATGACAATAAAGAATATTCATTCATATTCATTCATTCATTCATTCATTCATATTCATTCATTTTCTCAGACGCATTACCAATCAGTTTATTTTTTTACAAGAAGCGTAGCTCATACACAGCAAATTCAAAAGTGTTAAATGTTTTGGTGTTAATAGTCTTCTTGCAAAAGTAGAGTTAATTTTACTCTAAGTAGAGTCACATTCTTTTAATGTAACTCTGAGGTGTAAAATGATAGTAGTTAAATGGTAAATGGTAAATGGCCTGTATTTGTATAGCGCTTTTCTAGTCCCTAAGGACCCCAAAGCGCTTTACACAACCTGTCATCCACCCATTCACACACACATTCACACACTGGTGATGGCAAGCTACATTGTAGCCACAGCCACCCTGGGGCGCACTGACAGAGGCGAGGCTGCCAGACACTGGCGCCACCGGGCCCTCTGACCACCACCAGTAGGCAACGGGTGAAGTGTCTTGCCCAAGGACACAACGACCGAGACTGTCCAAGCCGGGGCTCGAGCTCTTGACCTCTTAACTCTGAACTCCTAGAGGGGCTATGACACCAACAGAGTAAATTCACAGACTCCGCCCCCAGCACGGCTCCAATCGAAGCTGAAGTGAAGCCGTTTCAGAACATTTTGCTCTACATATTTGAGTTGTTTGCCATGCTTGGTAAGTCATTTTTTCAAAGATTGTTTCAATTATTTCTATTAGCTTTTACTTCTGTGGCTCTTTGGAGTTGAGACAAATCTGTGTGAAAGGCATTAGCCATGTTGCTGATAGCATAATATTCTGTCTTAGCTAGCTGAAAGGTATTGTTTGCGGGCAAATACCACAGCCTTGAAAAAAGCTTGCATGTGAATTTTCAGTCAAACTTTTGGTCAAATACACCTAAAACAATGTCTAGAATGTGAAATGTTGGTATAATGGTGCTACTTGAAGCCTGAAAATGATCGCCCATAAAAAAACGAGCAAACAGCAGTAGCAGACGTCCTGACTCGATTCTACGTTAGCATAGATCCCTCCAGAGTTTTGTGCACACGGTTTAGGTAAAAATGAAAAAGGTTGAGGTTTTACATTTAGTTCAGTATTACCTGTTGCCTGTGTCCTTGTCTTTTGGGGAAATACTTTACACAAGTAATGGCTCATGAGCCTCGCCTGCCTCAGGGACTCCAGCACCTCGGCCACACGCCGCACATGCTCCGCCCATGTGTCACTGTAAATGATGACGTCGTCTAGAAAGGCGGCAGCATAGGCAGCGTGGGGCCGCAGCACCCGGTCCATGAGGCGCTGAAAAGTGGCAGGGGCCCCGAACAAGCCGAACGGAAGCGTAACGAATTTGTACAACCCATACGGAGTCGAGAAGGCCGTCTTTTCCCGGGACTCTGCAGACAAGGGAATCTGCCAGTAGCCCTTGGTTAAATCCAGTGTCGTGAAAAAGCGAGCGGTGCCCAACCGTTCCAGGAGCTCGTCGACCCGGGGCATGGGATAAGCATCAAAACGTGACACCTCATTCACTCTGCGATAATCGACACAGAACCGTATAGACCCATCCTTCTTCACCACAAGAACGATGGGGCTGAACCAAGCACTGTGTGATTCTTCTATTACTCCCAACCTCAGCATTTCCTTCAATTCCCGGAAAACAACTTGCCTCATATGTTCCGGCAGCCTGTAGGGCCGTGAAAGCACTGTCACGCCAGGCTGCGTCTCAACATGGTGCTCTATGAGAGAAGTACGGCCGGGCAAGGGGGAGAACACGTCAGCAAAGTGCTGTTGCAATGCAGCAACATCCGCCCTCTGGGCCTGTGTGAGATGGTCACTACAATGGAGGGAGGCGGGGATGCTAGATTTTGGCGCCTCCGGCCCCAACTCATCTCTCCCTCTTACCAAGCTCACCAGAGAAGCGATCTCCGCCTCCCTCCAGGCTTTGAGGAGGTTGAGGTGATAAATCTGCGTGGCTCCACCCCTGTCCGACCGTACCACTTCATAATCAACGTCCCCCACTCGCCGTGTGACCACGAAGGGTTCTTGCCACTTGGCGAGTAATTTAGGGCTGGAAGAAGGAAGTAACACAAGCACTTTATCTCCCGGTGAAAATTGCCTAAGTTCCGCCCCTCTGTTGTACAGGCGTTGCTGCCGCTGCTGGGCCTAGAGCAAATTCTCCCGTGAGAGCCTCCCCAGTGTGTGCAGCTTTGCTCGCAGGTCCAGCACGTACTGAATTTCACTTTTCGCAGGGCTCGGACCTTCCTCCCAGTTTTCCTTAATCAGGTCGAGCACCCCCCGCGGCTTCCTGCCGTATAACAGCTCGAAGGGAGAAAATCCCGTGGAGGCCTGGGGCACCTCCCGCACTGCAAACAACAGAGGGTCTAACCAGCGATCCCAATTGGGTTCATCCTCGCGAATGAACTTACGAATCAGAAGTATTCTGATTCTGATTCTGATTCTGAATCATGGATTTTAAAGTCTTATTCAGCCTCTCCACCAGCCCATCAGTCTGAGGGTGGTAGACGCTGGTCCGAATAGATTTAATACCCAGTAATTCGTACAGTTCCCGCAATGTGCGCGACATGAACGACGTGCCCTGGTCAGTCAGTATTTCTTTCGGAATACCGCCTCGGGAGATGACCTGAAACAGTGCCTGCGCCATGCTCTTCGCTGAAATGGTGCGCAGCGGCACTGCTTCTGGGTACCGCGTTGCGTAGTCCACCAGGACCAGCACAAAGCGATAGCCGCGTGCACTCCGGTGCAATTGCCCGATGAGATCCATGCCAATACGCTCAAACGGGATCTCCATCAGTGATAATGGGCGCAACGGCGCCTTTGGCACGGCCGGCTGGTTAACCAGCTGGCATTCTGGGCACGACGCACACCAGCGGCGCACGTCGGCCCAAATGCCCGGCCAATAGAATTGGGCCATTATGCGCTCCAGAGTTTTCTCACCACCCAAATGCCCTGCCATGGGGTTCGAATGAGCCACCTGGAAAATCGTTTCCCGGCGGCTTTGCGGCACCAACAACTGTGCGCGGATCTCATTAGTGTGAGTGTCGTGGCTCACTCGATAAAGCCGATTGTTCCGCAATTGGAAATGAGGGTAAGTTTGCGCAGCGTCAGGGCGCACCAAGCGACCATCAATATCCATCACTTGGTCATAGGCTGAGCGTAGGGTGTCGTCCCGAGACTGCTCTAGTGGAAAATCTTCCGTGGGGTGCACAATGGAAGGCAGCGGGGCTTCCGTGGAAGGCCCCGCCACCTCCTCCCCCCCAGAGTCAGTGTCGGTCGACCCCGCGTCACCGCTGAGCGCCGCGCAAACGTTACACAAATTCACAGACCGAGATCGCATCCCCGCGTACTGCCCCAGTAAGTTGTGGAACCCCGGCCAATTCGTACCCAAAATAAGGGGATGCGACAGGCGCGGGCTAACCGCCGCCTTCACTCTATGCGTTTTGCCCCTGAATTTCAGCAACAGTGACACTACCGGGTACTTGTGAATATCCCCGTGCACACATTTAACCTCCACCCAGTCAGCCTCCAACAATGCCCCGGGGCGAACCAAACTTTGGTGGACCAGAGTCTGCGTGCAGCCCGTGTCCATCAAAGCATGGCGAATACCCCCTTGACACCTTACCGGCACGCGGTACGTCCCTCCTGGACCGGGGGCGGGCGCTGGAGCGCCGGCAACACGGAACACCTGCCCCACCTCCATGAGCAGACATTCTTGGCGCAGGTGCCCCGGCCGCCCACACTTCCAACAGTCCGGCCCCGGTGTCTGTGCGGCTCCCTGTGGCTCCGGGGCAACCTCGGCGGCCACTGGGGTTCCGGCGGGAAGCAGTGGCCGGAACGGGTTCCTGGGGCTCCACCCCGCTGCCTGCTCCGTTCCTGCAGGGCTGCTGTCCCTCCGCTGTGACGCCGCCGCCGCCGGTGGCCTGGGCGGCGGAACACAGGCGCTCCGCCGCGGCTCCTCACGGCTGGGTGCCGGGTTGGCCACCAGATGGTCCTCCGGCAGCGTCACCGCCGCCGTCAAATCCGCCGGGCGGTGGCAGCGGACCCAACGAGCCGTTGCCTCGGGCAGGCCCCCCACGAACTGCTCGAGGACGACCAGGTTCAGCATCCGGGCCTCCTCAGCCGAGGGGCCCGGTCGCAGCCACCTCGCTGCCGCATCCTCCAGCTGCCGAGCCCATGCAAACGGCCGCTCCCCTCCCGTCATCCTGCTGGCCCGGAATTGACGGCGGTAATCCTCCGGGGAGAGACGATCCAGCACCGCCCGGCACACCCTCAAACACCCCCTGCGAGCTGGGGGGCAGGCCCAGTGCCGCCGTCTGGGCCTCGCCCGACAGAAGCGGCAGCAGCCGGGCGGCCCACTCCTCCTCCGGCCAACGACAGGCCACCGCCGTGGCCTGGAAAGCCTCAATGAAGACCAGCTGGTCCTCCCCATCCCTCATCCGGTGCAACGTCACCGACAGTGGAGGGGCGGGCGCCGGAGCGGCCGCATTCCCCAGCAGCTGCCCCAGAGCCGCGGTCTGCTGCTCCGATTGAAGGCAAAGCAACGCCAACTGTTGGTCCTGCGTGGCCGCCTGACGAGCCGCCATCGCCGCCATCGCCGCCATCGCCGCCATCGCCGCCATCGCCGCCATGTCCATCAGCATTTGGCCCAAGATCTGCAGCGGTTGGGCGGGCGGTTGGGCGGGCGGCTGGAGGAAGAGCCGGCAGGGGACCGGACATTGCGCCAGGGTTTCGGCACCAGTGTAACGTGGGACCCAAGAAACACGAGCCGGAGCGACTTTGATGATAGCAGAACTTTTATTAAACACTGTGGGTTTGTACAGGGACACAGACACTCCCGCTCTCTCTCTCTGCTGTCACGTCCGCCCTCCTCCTCCGACTGTCACTGCCAACATATAAAGAGACACAATCACTGTCAGATCCCAGCACACCTGTTCACCCGCCCCTGCGCCGCCCCGGGACCTCACTGCATCACCCCTCCTCTGCAGCTGGCCAGAGACCACACCCACGCCACAAACATACTTTCTTTCATTTTTCGAGCCGCAAAAACAACAACTTTTAATTTTCTTCTGCTTGAGTATCGGCCTCGGATAGCTCTACTTTATCATTGCTGAGTCAGTTGTCTGTTTGTGCTACTTTTTCAAGGAGCAGTGGATTATTGGTAAGGGTGACTTTATGTGTTCCACTTAAGTGGAAGTACTGTGGAAAGTTTAACCTTACATACATAGATCTGACAGTACAGCTTCTGAGATAACTGTTTACAAAATGTTATATTCTATCCACAAGTTCTTTGCAATTTTACATTGATAAACATTATCCTTAACATATTTGACCCACATAAAGTACCATGGCCATCACACTGCCATTTATAATTGTTTAAATAACTCGTGTCTTAAGTCATCCCATCACACAGAAAATAAAAAAGCCACATGGTTCACTTTTATATCACAAAATGTTAGAAATATAACTCGTTCATAACAAACTGAAAGGTTGGGAGTTTAAAATGCAAACCGGTGGAAGCAGAAGTAGAAGACTATAATGTCACAGAGCACACGGTGTCTATTATTGTGTAGACATGTATAAATATGTCACGGCGAGTGCGATGAGCCGTGTGGGAAATAAAGGAGGATCCAAAAGCAGGCACTTGTAAAGGGGTGAGGGTGGTTTATTAAATACAAAATAAATATAGACAAACAGCAAATGGAGCACGAACTAAACTAGACTGGAAACAACTAAACTACAGAGCACAAACCTGGACAAGAATGAGAACGAGCAGAGGAGAATGACGATGGACAGCAGGGAGAACACACGGGTGAGACATGGTGGATACACAGACGGACCAGCAACTACAATGACAGAGGATACGACTTAAATACACAGAGAAACACAGGGGAATTACACACAGGTGGTGGACACAGCTGGGAGAAATCAACAAGACGAGACAGAGGTAAAACTGAACACACTCACATGAGACGCAGACCTTCACAATAAAACAGGAACAAGAAACCATCACACTAAGACACAGACTCGACATAGAGAGAATGACACATGGAACTAAACTAAACCTGCAAAACTCAAAATACTGGGTCAAACTGACCCAGAACCGTGACAGTACCCCCCCCTCCAAGGGCTGGCTCCCGACAGCCCAAAACAAAAAAACAGAGCACCAGACCAGGGCGGGCGGAGGGGGTCCAGGAAGGAGGGTCCGAAACAAAAAACAAGGAGCACAAGAGTCCAAACACACAAGAAAACAGTCCAAGAACACAGGAAAGCAGATCAAAAACAAAACCAAATCAGAGCTCAAGAGTCCGAGAAAAGTTCAGGGGGTCGACCCGGGGGTCGACAACACAAAGACCAAGACAGTTCTGGAGGCCGACCGTGCACACGGCAACGGCGGCGACGGGCAAACAGTTCTGGAGGCCGACCGTGCACACGGCAACGGCGGCGAAGGGCAAACAGTTCGGGAGGCCGACCACTTGGAAGGCAGTGGCGGCCACTGAGCAGGTCCGGAGGTCGGCCGCGATGCCAGCGGCGGCGACGAACTCTTTCCGGAGGCCGTCCCCGAAGGCCATGATGCTGACTTAGAGGCCCGGAAAACGGACGGGCTCCTCGGGCCCTCCAGCGGAGGAACTAAACTAAACCTGCAAAAACATGACAACTCAAAATACTGGGTCAAACTGACCCAGAACCGTGACAAAATAAAAGCTTAATAAAGACGCTTAATTTCTTAAGAAATAAACAGGTGGAGTGATCTTTATCAAAAGTGGATGTTTCATCTGTGGCTAAACCACTGTACCCAAAAAACTTTAAAAATCTACTATGTGTGAGGCTGTGTAAGTAAAGCTTACCCTTCACACCCGCGTGTAACAAACCATCTGTTGGGGGTTGTGGATTTGACACCTCAGCATTGTGAAAGTGGGGAAACATGTTTCTGACTGTGCATAAGATTTCTGCTTACAACTTAGAATCTCAGTTCTAAATGAAATTGAGATGTTTTTTTAAGCATGGCTAATGTACTATTTGACTTCTAAGGCATACACACACACAGAGAGAGAGAGAGAGAGCGAGAGAGAGAGGGGGGAGCAACAACAACAACACAGAGGAGAAGAAGAGGGGTAGTTTTACTATGCATCATAAAAATGCAATCATTCATCTTCCAACTGTATCTTTCTGTTCTGGCTTTAGAATCATTGGTTGTTTACTGATCTGTACTTTGGGAGTCATACTGTTGTGATACTGGGGAGAAAAGGGTAAGGTTTGATAGACTAAACCCTTACACACAAAACTTGAAAAACCTAAAGAGTGTGTGAGACTGCTAGCTGTGTTGTTCAGCAATATACTCATCTACAAATATGTTACTAAAGAAACTGCAAACTATGAAAGGAATCTAGATTTAAATAGAACATAGTAGTGCTGTAAACACTAGTATTAGGTGTCTATGGAACAAATCTCCTTCAGCGTTCAAAATGACCAAAGTGAGGACTACAGGCGTTTCTCTCAGTTGGTTGTGTTCAGGGAAAAAGCAGCTAAATACACTGAGACTGCTCCACATTTGTTAGTGAGTTAACTCTGGATATTTGTAGGTTTTGTCAAATTTGGAGTGAACAAAAGCAGAAAAACTGTAAAAGATGCAGACAGTGAAAGCCTAGTTTATTTTATGAATACAATGAAACATTTTACAGTCCACAGAGCAAAGTAGCATACACGATAAATAGATACACATAACACAGACTGTGAGAAGTAAAACTCATCGTCTTACCACATGTTATATTCTGTAAACTTAAAATAAACCACTGAAATTAGTGTTTAGTGTTTTAAAGTCATTATTAAAAAACATGAGTCAACATTACTGAAGTGACACTTTAACGATGCTTCATATCACAGTCTTTATGATGATAAAACATGTTCTCTCATAGTAGATGTCTGTGCTGACACTTGTCATGAAAATGTCCTGAGCCAGGGTTCCTCTTGGATTACCATTGATCATTAATAGGACGCACAAAAGATTTGTTGCGTTATCCCCATAAACAACATGCTTTTATAGAAATCATTGTGACACAAATATTTAGATTCTTGTTTCACAATGTGCCTGAACTCAAAATCTTTAGAGTTTCATATTTATAAAGTATCGCAAAGAATACATTTATACCATTGTATGAGCTACGCTTCTTGTAAAAAAATAAACTGATTGGTAATGCGTCTGAGAAAAGCTCCTGCTGTGACCTTCCTTCTGTGAGGGCACACACACACACACACACACACACACACACACACACACACACACAGAGAGAGAGAGAGAGAGAGAGAGAGAGAGAGAGGAGGAGATCATTAATACAAAGGATTGGAGCCGTTTTTGGATTTTCACTTGTTGGCTTTAATATGAACAGTCACATAAAATTCATTCCAATTTTTAGCCTTTGCTTCAATTAAGATGCTTCTTTAAATCTACAACGGCTTCCTTTTCAAAAAGTTTACTGACATAATAAGGAAGTAGCTATGGAACTCAGTAAGTATGAGCAACAATAGCTTAGGGACAGTTTCCACAATAAAGAGGATTTCATCATCTGCAGTTCGTCAAAAAAGGGCTGTATTAAAAACAATTCAGCAGACCCTCAGAGTGTGGATACAATCTGTTTTCAACTGTAGAGGTAGAGGTACACTTCATGTACTTATCAATATGCAGTTTAGAGGCTTGCATTAGAGGGCTTTGGTGCTTGGGCCTCTTTTATTTAGCATGGTTATACCTTTGTGAATTTAGCTATCATATGTTTGACATGCAACTAAAAATTCAAAAATATATTTTTTTAAATCAGTAACTTTGCAAATTTAGAGGAATTGTTTTCGGACAACATATGTGTCACATTTTAAACAGGGTTTGAATAATCAGCACTGACATACAGACAGACATTTATGCCCTGGGTATAACAGACATGCTTACCTTGTGAAAGGCCCTCGGATTTCTTGGAGCAGAGAAACATGCTGTATTGTTGCTTTTCTCTATTGTATAAGCAGCGCCCGACTGTCAGAAACGCTCTGTGCGGGTAGCAAAGTCGGCTCCAACGCACATTCAGGTGAAAAAATAAAAAGTTAAAACGATATACCTTGCGGCATTTGTGAAGTGCTGAGGAAATACTATGTGTCTGATGGGGTGTTTTTATATAGGTGGACTTGGTTTCAGTTGGGCTCTGAGATGCAGATATAAAGAGCAGGTTGTAAAGAGAAAGGTGGAAAAACTATGGTGGTTCGGTTAGTCAGTAGGATGTGTAATTGTCTGCCTGTAGAGATAAAGGTGTGGGGTGTAAGAAAATGTGAAAAACATTTGGAGGCTCAGTTGGACATGGTTTCAGTTGACCTCTGACATGATAAGATAAGATAATGGAACTGTTTGTAATTAAAAAATGTGGAAACTATGGAACTATAGTTGGGTTGTGTGCTGGGATGCTCTTGATAAGGGAGCCTCTTTTATTGTTTCATGACTTCTTTTGCTGACTGTTGGGGGCCTAACTGTAACCCTCTCTGTCTAACTGTTGCAGAGTGTGACTAGGTGTGAATATGTGGTTTTAGAAGTATCACAAGAAAAGTTTATTTCTAAAGGAATACCTATTCTTGTTTGTGGTACTCTATTTAAAACTATTAGCCTCTGTGTCTTTTCGGAGCGCTAAGGAAAAAAGTAAAATGCCCCTAAAGTAGTTAAATCATCTATGTGTAATCATCGAGTCTTACTGTTGCAGTGTGTTTGTGACTAGTAGATAATCATAGGGCTAGTTGCATTAAAGAAACATTGGGGTTGATACAGTGCTAGTGTGACTAGGTGTGAATATGTGCTTTTAGAAGTATCACTGTTTATTTCTAAAGGGATACATGTTGTTTGTGGTATTCTGTTTAAAAACCACTAGCCTGTGAAACTATTAGCAAAGTGAAATCTTCCTAAACTAGCTAAATGCCGTGTGGGAATACACGGTTTTTAGAAGTATCACTGTTTATTTCTAAAGGGATACCTGTTATTTGCGGCACTCTGTTTGAAACTATTTGCTCCTAAATAACACTAAAGAAAAAGCAAAATGCTCCTAACTAGTTAAAATACCCCTAAACTAGTTAAATTAAATCATCTATGTCTAAATAACAGTGCTCTGAGACCTATACAATCCTTTAAAAAGAGTTTAATTAAAACACATAATGGTTTCTGTGAGGAGAAAACTCTTAGGAGGCAAGAAACTCAGACTCAACGATTTTGCATGTACATGGGCGATGCCCCGCACAGAGGAATCGCGCGGGGCTGTCAGTACATTCTTTATTTATACTCAAACAGCTTTCACACCAATAGGTGTGGCATGTACAGAACTCAATAACAACTCCTTAAAAGGAGAGACCGTTAGCTTATCTGTTGAAACAGGAAAAAGGCGTTTAGCTGTCACAGCACATTTTTTCTGCACACAATGTCTCACTTCCCTTTCCTGCAGTTGTACAACTCATAAGCTCTTCTTCCTTTAAATGAAGCTACAAATAAACATAACACAAAACTCAAAATCTTCCAACATTCCCTCCTGTTGTAGCTGAATTTAAAATATACAGCAGATACATCAATGTGTTTCAGACACAGACCCTACATTGTGAGTGCTTTCGGTCTAGTCGTCATAAAATGTGTATCATTCAAACATAATCATTCATCACATTAGTTTCATACTCATCGTCTTCTCCTTCTTCCTCGTCTGGCACAGTGACATATGCAACAAGAGATTGGGATATCATTCTTGATACCATTCCTCTCACACAGGGAATAATGCATGTCATAAAGATACAAAACATGATAAGTATTACGCCAATAAACATCAAAACCTTAAACATCAGCATTTTCCATGAGCCGCTCATAAGCCAATCCCACCAATTACTTTGTGAATTTGCCCAATCGGTTACCTGTGCCTGTTGAATTTCTCTAAGTAATTGTAGAGCATTTGTCATATTGTCAGAATGCACACAGTCCGCCCTTTTCTGCCAAGATCATGTCCAGGGCAACTCAGTGTTGCATAACAGTTATTCTTATGGCATCAATTTCCTGATTTTGCTCTTTGTTGATGCTGTTCGATGCATTTAAAAACAGCCCAAAACGATAGTCCAATAGTCAGGGGGTCGCTGTGGTTTAGGACAATTCCTGAATATTGATAACCTAGACTGGCAAAACTTGCTGCGCATTTCACTTGGGTCATGTTCATAGGTCTGCCATATAATGTAGCATGCTGTGTTGTAGCAGGCATGTGTGAGCATATATAACAATCTTTGCCTTCTGTGCGATTATATATGTATCTGTACCAGGCGTTGTTCATCCAGGGATGGATGTGGTCCTGTGTCACTTCAGCCAGGTGTGAGTTGTCATGTGTCCATGCCCTTCTATGCAAGTTGACTTCTTGATCCATTAAGTACATCAGGGTCCATGCTATAAGCAGCAGGGCCAAGGTGGTAAGCAGAATAATCTTCATGGTGACCAGACACACCGATTTACTCTGGTGAGTAGACTACAGGCGAGAAGTAGAAGGCGGGATGTACCCAATCAGCCCTCCCTTCACCTTATAGATCACCAAAGAGTCGGGGTGGTGGTGTCTTTAGGTTGGGCTATCACTCACTTCCACCTTTTTGCAATGGCTCTGGTGGATCCAAGAGGGCCTCTCAGCGATTTTGCAAGCTGTTGGTGTCGTTAGGAGTACTTGGTATGGACCTTCCCATACCATCGAGACAAGTAGGAGGTCAATCTGTAAAATTTTAAGCCAAACTCTGGCCTGTTTTCTCCCAATTATTATTATTATTATTATTATTAACCTTTATTTTACCAGGAAAAGTCCCATTGAGATTAAAAACCTCTTTTTCAAGGGAGTCCTGGCCAAGAGGCGACAACATGTTAAAATTACAAAGTTACATACATGTTATAAGTAACAATTACATTTTAAAAAACATTTTTCTCTGGCTCTCTCAATTTGGACTTAAAAGCATTTAATGAAATAAGATCTGCTATCTTCCAGTCTTTTTGCATCATGTTCCATGTAAAAGGGGCAGCATAAGAAAAAGCCCTCTTTCCCAGTTCAGTTCTGGCAAATGGAACATTGAGCAGAAGAAGATCGCTTGAACGCAGGCTATAAGAAACAGTACTCCTCCATGTGAGCAGATCGCAAATATAGGTGGGCATTTGTCCAAGCAGGGCCTTGTAAATAAAGATGCACCAGTGATCAAACCTCCTGGAGGACAACGAAGGCCATCCCACTCGAGCATACAGATCACAACAATGGGTCAAAGCCCTACAGTTTGTAATAAACCGTAAAGAGGCATGATATACTGAGTCAATCTTATGAAGACACTGGGCGGAAGCATTCATGTACAGCAGATCACCATAATCTAAAACAGATAAAAATGTGGCATTTACAAGACGCTTTTTTGTCTCAAAAGAAAAGCAAAATTTGTTTCGAAAGAAAAATCCTAATTTTAGTTTGAGTTTTTTCACAAGATTGTCTATGTGACATTTAAAGGTCAGAGAATCATCAATTAAAAAGCCAAGATATTTATACGTGTGCACCACTTCTATGAGGTTTCCCTCAAGAATGGACACCAAAGGGACAGTTTGAGGAAGTCTCTTCATGTTTGAAAACAACATTAGCTTTGTCTTTTCAGCATTAAGAACCAATTTCAGCTCCAGAAGTGTGTGCTGAACCACATCAAAAGCTTTCTGCAAAGATTCTATTGCCTTTTCAAGGTTTGAGCCAAAGGAATAAATAACTGTGTCATCAGCATAAAAATGCATACTAGCATTTGACACATTTTGTCCCAAATCATTTATATACATGATGAACAACAGAGGTCCTAAAATTGAACCCTGTGGCACCCCAGTATGAATATTCAAAAATTCTGAGTACAGATTTTTACATTTAATGCATTGAGTCCTGTCACTCAAATAGTTAGTGAACCAGGAGACAGCATGTCTAGACAGCCCCAAAGAAAGAAGCCTATGCTTCAAAATAGCGTGATCCACAGTGTCGAAAGCTTTTGACAGGTCGATAAAGAGAGAAGCGCAGTGCTGTTTTTTATCCAGAGCAACAAGTATGTCATTTATCACTTTTGTGGCAGCCGTAACAGCACTATGCTGTTTTCTAAACCCAGACTGCATTTTTGAGAGAACTTCATTAGAGTACAAGAACTCTTTTAATTGCTCACTGACGAGAGACTCAAGGACTTTTGCCAAGACACACAAGTTTGATATTGGCCTGTAATTAGTCAGAATGGCCGGGTCGCCTCCTTTTAATATTGGCGTAACAAAAGCAGACTTCCAAACAAGTGGAATTTCTTTAGTTTGGATTGAAAGATTAAAAAGGATCATAAGAGGTTGTGCAATGTAATCAGCTGCTATTTTCAGAAAATAGGGCTCTATTAAGTCTGGCCCTGGGGGTTTCCTGTGATCTAAGGCTTTAAGAGCTTTATGCACTTCCTGGACAGAAAAAGGAGAAAAATCAAAAAGCTCCCCAAAATATGTTTGGGGTTCTGTACAGGGAGTCATGGGGGCTGCTCCAACAGAGTTAAATAAAAAACCAGTAGCTACGAAGTGCTTGTTAAAGCTATTTAAGACCTCAGTTCTGTCATAAACTGGGACAGAATCTTTTAAAATGAATTTTGGAAGAGCCTGTGATATTTTATTTATAGATAAGGACTTAATTACTTTCCAAAATTTCTGAGGGTTATTGAGGTTTTCTGTAGTAACAGATAAATAGTATTCTGACTTAGCCTTCTTGATAAGTGTCGTGCATTTGTTTCTTAATTTCCTAAAGTCTAACCAGTCAGTCAGGGAATCATTTTTCCTAGCTTTTGCCCATGCCACATTGCGCTGATGGATGGACTCTGATAATTCCGATGAAAACCAAGGGTTCTCCCGTCCCTTGACCCTAAATTTTCTGGCAGGTGCATGCTTATTTAAAATCTTCATAAAAATTCCTTTAAAATAAGCCCAAGCCAGATGGATGTCTGGTATCAGACTCAAATTTTCCCAGTTTACCATGGACAAGTCATAATGAAACGCTTGCTCATTAAATGTTTTAAAATTTCTTTTACAAATGATACGCGGTTTACATTTAGGGATTTTAGTGTTCCTACAAGTAGCAACTACACAATGATCGCTTAAATCATTACAGAACACGCCTAGAGACAGGAACTTCTTCCGGCGCCCCCCGTGTGCGGCAGCCTGTTACAGCAGCTCTGCTCAATCTGAGTTTCTTTCTTTCTTATCTTTTCTTCTCGTAATTTTTTATAACTAACGTATCAGTAATTAGACTCTGCAACCATGTTCTACCGTTTTGTGCTAGTTCTGGTCGTTTTTCTTAGTTTATTTCTACTTTTTTCACGCGTGTCTGGGGACCCAGAGCAGGGATCCTTTGTTTACAGTAAGGATCAGCTGTTAGCGCTGCGTCCCGCAGCGGTACTGCCGGCGGACAGACCCGACATTCCCAGCGAGCTGAGGAGGAAAAGACGGGGGTGTCGTGCTGGGAAGGAGCGCCGTCGCCCGAGAAGGAGACGTTATCGACCATCTCTTCCTTCTGTAATCATTGGAAACGTAAGATCTTTGCCCAATAAGATGGATGAGCTCACGTCGCTAACCTGGTCACAGAGGGAGTACCGGCAATGTAGCATCATGATGCTAACGGAGTCGTGGCTAACACCGCTAACTCCGGACACAAGCGTGACACTACCGGGATTTCAGATGCTGCGAGCGGACAGGACGAGAGACAGCGGTAAGAGGAAAGGAGGGGGACTGGCAGTTTTTGTGAACGACAGATGGTGTAACCCTGGGCACATCACTGTGAAAGAACAACTCTGCAGCAGAGACATTGAGCTGTTAGCCGTTAGCATGCGTCCGTACTATCTGCCCCGGGAATTCTCGCATGTTATCGCAATAACAGCGTATGTCCCCCCCTCGGCCAACGCGGATGCAGCCTGTGACACTCTCCACTCTGTGGTCAGCAGACTGCAAACACAATCTCCGAGAGCCCTTCTCATAATATCAGGGGACTTCAATCATGCCTCTTTGGACTCCACACTGCCCACCTTCACCCAGTATGTGACCTGCTCAACCAGAGACAATAAAACACTGGACTTACTGTATGCCAATGCTGAAGAGGCATACAGTTCATCACCTCTCCCTCCACTGGGCAAATCTGACCACAACCTGGTGCACCTTGTCCCTGTGTATGAGCCCTTAGTGCGCAGGGTGCCACCAGCCACCCGCACAGTGCAGAGATGGTCAGAGGAGAGCGAGGAGGCTCTTAAGGACTGTTTTGAGTCGACTGTGTGGGAGGTGATCTGTGACGACCATGGAGAGGACATCGACAGCCTTACTACATGCATTACTGACTATATTAATTTCTGTGTGGATAACACCGTACCTACCAGGACTGTACGGTGTTTCTCCAACAACAAACCTTGGATTACCCCAGAAATTAAAGCTGTCCTCAAGCAGAAGAGGAGGGCCTTCAAATCCAGAGACAAAGAGGAGTTGAAAAGGGTGCAGAGAGAGTTGAGGGGACTGATAAGGAATGGGAAGGACAGCTACAGGCAGAAGATGGAGAACCAGCTTCAGCAAAACAACGTTGGTGAAGTCTGGAGAGGCCTCAGAACCATCTCAGGCCACAAACAGCAGAACTCTCTGCCTGGGAGGGATGTGAGGTGGGCAAATGAACTGAATCATTTCTTCAACAGATTTGATTCAACCATGAGACAGTCTGCAACATCGGCTGCAGACTCACCCACCCCCACTGCTGCTGTTCCACCTCTGACACCTCAGACACTTCACACCTCCTCTATTCACCCTGCTCACTCCTCCCCACCCCCAACAACAGCATCCAATACACACTCAACACAAGGCTCCAGCCTGTCTCTCTCAACCACCCAGGTTAGGAGGGAACTGAGGAGGATTAATGGCAAGAAGGCAGCGGGCCCAGATGGCATCAGCTCGAGGGTCGTCAGGTCCTGCGCGGACCAACTGTGTGGGGTGATGGAGCACCTCTTCAACCTGAGCCTGAGGTTGGGAAGAGTCCCACAGCTCTGGAAAACCTCCTGTGTTGTACCAGTGCCAAAGACTTCACGCCCCAAGGACCTCAACAGCTACAGGCCGGTGGCTCTGACATCCCACCTGATGAAGACCCTGGAGCGGTTGGTCCTGGCTCAGCTTCGGCGCCTAACAAGCTCATCACTGGACCCACTTCAGTTTGCCTACCAGCCTGGCATTGGAGCGGATGATGCCGTCATTCACCTCCTACATCGTTCCCTCGCTCACCTGGAGACCGCTGGAAGCACTGTGAGAATCATGTTCTTTGATTTCTCCAGTGCCTTCAACACTATTCTTCCCTCGGTTCTGAAGGACAAGCTGGAGAACTCTGGAATGGACCATCACCTCACTACCTGGATTTTGGACTACCTCACCGACCGACCACAGTATGTGAGGACTCAGGGCTGTGTGTCGGACAGGGTCGTCTGCAGTACGGGGGCCCCACAGGGAACGGTTCTGGCTCCGTTCCTCTTCACCATCTACACTGCAGACTTCTCCCACAATTCCACCCAGTGCTTCCTGCAGAAGTTCTCTGATTACTCTGCAATAGTCGGCCTCATCACTGATGGGGACGACAAGGAGTACAGAGGACTGACTCAAGACTTTGTGGACTGGTGCCAGCTGAACTACCTCCAGATCAACGCCAGTAAAACCAAGGAGCTGGTGGTAGACTTCCGCAGGCACAAGCATTCTCCACTGCAACCACTGAACATCCAGGGTATGGACATTGAGGCTGTGGACAGCTACAGGTACCTTGGTGTTCATCTGAACAACAGACTGGACTGGACTCATAACTCAGACGCCCTCTACAGGAAAGGGCAGAGCAGGCTGTACCTGCTGCGGAGACTCAGGTCGTTTGGGGTGGAGGGCCCACTCCTGAAGACCTTCTATGACTCTGTGGTGGCTTCTGCTATCTTTTATGGTGTGGTCTGCTGGGGCGGCAGCATCTCTGCTGGGGACAGGAAGAGACTGAACAGGGTGATCCGAAGGGCCAGCTCTGTTCTAGGATGCCCTCTGGACCCAGTGGAGGTGGTGAGTGACAGGAGAATGGCGGCTAAGCTGTCATCCCTGTTGGACAACGTCTCCCACCCCATGCAGCAGACTGTGACAGCACTGAGCAGCTCCTTCAGTGGGAGACTGCGGCACCCACGGTGTGGGACGGAGAGATTTCGCAGGTCTTTCCTCCCCACTGCTGTCAGACTCCACAACAAAGACTTTAACTGAACAAACACACACATCCACACATGTGCAATAACACTAAGTGCAATAATCTTTTCTGGCATCGTTGTATTTTTACTCAGTTGTATATAGCATTCGTATTCTATTTTTATCTTATTGTATATTTTTATTCTATTTTATTCTACTGTATATAGTATATTATTTTATTCTATTCTGTACAGCTGTGTACTGTATTTATTCTTATTGTATTCTAATTTTTGCATCATAACTTTTGCACTGTCCACTTCCTGCTGTGACAAAACAAATTTCCCACGTGTGGGACTAATAAAGGTTATCTTATCTTATCTTATCTTATGAGGGACATTTGTTAGAATTAGGTCAATCAAAGTAGATTTGTCAGGACTCTTTATATTTGGCCTTGTAGGTAGGTTGACCAACTGGCTAAGATTTACAGAGTCACAGAAGGATTTAAATTCATCAGAAGCTATATTCAGCCAGTCCCAGTTCAAGTCTCCAGCCAATAGAAGTTCATTATAATTTAATTTGGACAGAAGATGCTTTAAAGATAATAAAGTTTCCCTTACAGCAGACGGAGGCCTATAGCATCCAACAACTGTTATAGAGAGAGACTTTACTATTTTAATATTCAAAGCCAAGAATTCCATTTGTTTAGGAATAGATTCAGATAAAGCAATAGATACTTCATATCTTGATTTAACATAAATTGCTACGCCTCCACCTTTCCTAGGCCTATCTGTACGATAAAGATTGTATCCCGTTATGTTGATGTCCTCGTCTGTAATAGATTTGGACAACCAAGTTTCGGAGATAATCACAATATCCGCGTTTGTCGATTTCGCCCAAATTCTGACCAAGTCCATCTTATGTAATAAACTGCGTACGTTTAGATGAATACATTTTAACCCTGGCTGAGATTTAAAGTCGGCAGTCTGAACACTTTTTAACTCAGGTCCAGGATTTGGTTTCACATCTCCGGATATAAGTAAAAGTAAAACAATCATCATTAACCTTCGTTTCATATTACATTTAAAAGCATTTTCGTACTTTGCAGATGTTAACGACAAATACTGCTTTTTCTTAAGTGAAAGTGAAAGATTATACAGAACAAGAGAACCTTGTAGTTTGGGTAATACTTCATATTGGTTTAAGCTTACAACCAAAGCCAAATGAATCGTTGGTGACTCCAGGTGCTCTGCTACAGTTGACCTAGTGCCACTAAAATAAGTCTCACCCATACTCAGCTCATATTTTGCAGTTCTCACCCAGGGAGCACTGCAATGTCCCAAGTCCCAAACCACGAATGCACACAATAAAGCTTCGATAAGTTATGTTAATCTATGGTTTTGCCACTGTACTCAAAATTCTAGGTTGAGAAAAGTCCACCTTTATTTATTTGTGACCTGTATTGACACACTAAACCATACCATTAATATCATTTTCATTTCTTTTCTTAAAACCTCCATTTGCTTCATCTGGCTAGAGTCTGTTTCTTCTGTTTTTCTCTCTGGGTGCTCAGTTGTCACAGTGAGTCTCCTTTTATGGGCATGCAAAGTTCCTGTCACACACACACACTTCCTGTTACTCTCTTTTGTGTTTCTACAGGCTAATCAAACTCATTTTGTATTTACAATCTACAAACCCTCTGTAATTCTACTAACTTTTGATCTAAAATGTAGCATTATTCACACAATAATTTCATAATCCTCTCACACACACTGCCTTTTGAATAAACTAAACTCTTTGCATTTTTATCTATTTCAGGCATTTTCTGAGTCTCTGTTTTATGGTGCCATTAGTCCTCTCTACTAACCCTGCACTCCGTGGGTGATAAGCACAATGGTTCTTATGCTGAATCCTAGTGCTTCAGAGACCTTACTGATCACATCATTGACAAAATGTGTCCCATTGTCTGATCTTCTCAGAGAAGGGATACCATATGATGGAATAAAATGATTACATAGACATTTTGCAACTGAGATTGCATCTGCTTTTTTCACTGGATAAATCTCTGGCCAGTTTAAAAACACATCTATGATCACTAAGGTATATTTTGATCCTTGACATTCATTCAACTCAATAAAATCCATGTGGATGGTATGGAATGGATGAGGTGGTGTGGGGAACTGGCCTCTCTTAGGTCTTAGGTTTCCTTGTGAGTTGTGTTTCTGACAGATTAGGCATGTTCTTACAAATTCTTTTGCTGAAATTTCAAAATTTATAGTGTAAAAGTGTGTATTGATTATCTATACCATCCCTCCTGTTGACACATGTGTTACTCTATGTGTCACTAAGGCTGCTGTCCTGTGTAACGACTCTGGTAATATTGGTTTTCCATCACAGACCATTAAATCATCTTTCAGTTGTGCTCCACATTTCAGCCACCTGTTCTGTTCAGTGGTTGTTGCAGATTTTTTGTTCGGTTTTTAGTACGTCAAGTGGTATTTGTGGACAGTAGTCGGATACTAGTAGCTCTGCTGATTGTTGTGCAGCCTGTTTTGCTGCTTGATCTGCAAAATTATTTCCTTTTGTGACAATAGAGTTGTCTTTTTGATGTGCTGCACATTTGCAAAGTGCCAATTGTTTTGGCAAGGTGATCACTTCCAATAAGGTTTTTAATAAGCTTCCGTGTTGCATTGGGTTACCCGTAGAGGTGACCATACCTCTGTTATGCCAAATTTTTGCAAAGTGGTGCACTGCTGAAAAAACATACTGGCTGTCAGTGTATATATTTATATTTTGGCCTGCGTGCAATTCATATGCACGTATGGCTGCACACGTGCAGCTGACTTTTTTACTTCCTCTGCTGCGGCTACACAGGCTTGCACATGCAGGCAGGCCTGACGCAACAGAGTCTAATTTACACGAGTCTAAGTTTCACTAGGGAGGCTAACGGGCGTTGTTTTTCTCCAAATGCTTGTGTTAACACAGCTTTCACATAACCTGCTCCTCCATCTACACGTAAGTAGAAAGGCTTATCATAGTCAGGCAATGCTAAAACTGTATTTGTCTGTAATGCCTATTTTTAAATAACTGAATGCTTCTTCTTTTTTCTTCTCTATAGATGCAACATTACATTTTCACTTAAGGCATTTTTAGATAATTTCTAGTTTTTCAAAGAATTCACACATCTCACACATCTTACATATTTCAAACTTTGAAGTTAGGGTTTTATATATATATATATATATATATATATATATATATATTTTTTAATTAATTTATTTATTTTTTAAACTTTGCATTACTCACAGCTCATAGCTCACAGCTCTAAAACTAGGCATTTGTAAATCATATGCCTAATCACTATGTGTCACTGTGATCCACAAGTATGGTCACAAATTTGTTTCCAAACCAACAAAATAAAATAATCAAACAAAAACAAAAAACATACATGAGTCAGGACACAAAAAGAAAAAGAAAAAATGCTGCCACTGAAACAAAGCAGAAGTGTGAGGGAAAAAACTGAACTCACAGACAGCTGCATGTGTTGGCTTTTAATAGTATGCAGCTTCTGCTCTAAAAAACAAATAAATAAAAAATAAAAGAAAATGTGTAACATGCTTATCAGCTTAGCAGTGTCCACATATTTAATTCAGCTTCTCAATCCTGTAGCTTTAACTGTTGTCTACAGGGTTTGGCTTATTAGTTGTTATTATAGGTGTGCTCTATATCTCGGTAATGTTTCATCTAGGATGAATGACAGGTTTTCAAGCAGGTCAAGTGCCTCTATGCACTTAATTAGTTTAGATATTTTCTTTATTTTCTTCATCTCATATGTCATTATACTGAGTTTGAGCAAACCTTAAGCTTGATGCAGACTACTTCATAACAATCGTCCACCTCACATCATAACGGACTAAGGTGCCTCTTCATATTAATATTATGTCATTATTAATATTATCATCTTTTTTCTTTCTCTATAATAACAATAGTATATTACAATATTTTATTAGTGTATACCACTATACTACTACTGAGCCAATTTAATAGTTAGGATCATCTTACTCAGCAAAAAGATAATTTAGAATTCATCCAATCTGCACAGATTTGCTTTTTCTCTGAACAGGTTTGTGCCTACTTTTTTAGACTGGTCTTCTGTTTGCCTCATCTCAGATCCAACCTTCGGTCACATTCGTTATCTCTGTTGCATGGCGAACCAGGCAGTTTATTATAATATATTATTTATATTTAATTTTGTATCCATCAAGGGCTTCGGGTGATCTGCAGTTTCACCATTTCCCAAGCTGGAGACATTTACCTTTTCACACACTTTCCTTGGCTGAACAATGACACAGCCTTAATGTACCTTATGCATCTCTCTGTTTTATTTAATAGGTTTTCCTGTGAATTATTTCCTTTTATTCATTCTATACATTCTGGGCATGGTCGTCATGCCAACTATGTTTCATTGTTTTTTTGTTTTTTTTTTTGCCTGTCCCGTTTGGCTCTTTTGCCCTCAGAATTGTTGTCTAAAGGCAAAGAAAGATGCCCAACGGATTTACTTTACCAAACTGACCATCCCAGCCTTGCCGTAATGGTCCGTTTGATTCACCTTTTATTGTTTATGTTATTTTCACTTACTGAATACGGGACAGACTTGACTGGGGGAAAGAAGGGGAGAAAGAAAGAGGGAAAGAGAAACAGCTGAGAAGAGGGACGGGGGAGAAGGGCAAAAGACAAAAACCAACAGAACGGGCAGAGAAAAAAAATGCATATATCAATCACCTGGATCACCTGCTGAGAAAGAAAAAAGAAAGCAAGCAGAAGAGAACAAGAGTAATAGAATAAACAACATCACAATGATATATGGGAATATGACAGTAAATACTAAATGTTAAACATTATTGTGCAGCACATAAGATCAACAGAACACAGTGTGCTTTGAGGTAGGAGCCAAAAAGGGTGTAGTTTGTGGGTGTGATCACCCGTGTGTACACCTGTGAGCATGGACGCGCTTGTTTTTTGTTTTTTAAAAGGTTCCTTCATGTAATAATCTGCTAGAGGGTGTGGGGGGGGGGGGGGGCACAGCCCCGTCCTCCAGGGCGTGAAGCAGGTGTGGAGGAGATCAAAACTCCAGACATCCAGAGGCCCCCAGAACACAAGAGACCAAGGAAGACCAACAGAGGGGCAGCTGCGCCACTGTCCCGGAAAGAGCTGAGGAGAGTCCCAGATGAGGGCTCACTCAGCAGCCGCGGAACAGAAGCCAGGGGGAGTTGCAGTGACGCGCCCGTGAGCTCCGCCGGCAGCCAGCTGCGCCTGAGTGACCGAGCCCCAGGCCGAGAGGCCGGGGGCACCCCACCTCCGAAGTGGCCCGAGCGAGCCCCAGGCTCCAGGCCCCGATAAGCGGCCGCCAAGGAGTGTACCGGTGTGTACCGGTGTGTATGCTAACGTCAAGGATGCATACAGCTCCTCCTCCCTCCCCCCACTTGGTAGGTCAGATCATAACCTGATTCACCTCACCCCCCGCTATGTGCCAATTGTGAGGAGGGAACCTGTGACCACCAGGACTGTCAGGAGGTGGTCAGAGGAGGCCTTAGCAGAACTACAGGGCTGTTTCGAGGTGACCGACTGGGAAACACTCTGTGAGCCTCACGCCGAGGACATCAATGGGCTTACTGAGTGTATCACAGACTACATAACTTTCTGCACCGACTCCATTGTTCCAGCTCAGACTGTTCATTGTTACCCAAATAACAAGCCGTGGGTGACTAAGGACATCAAAGCCCTCCTCAACAACAAGAAGAGGGCTTTCAGAGGGGGCAACAAAGAGGAGGTGAGGAAGATCCAGGTGTTACTAAAGGACAAGATCAGAGAGGCTAAGGACAATTACAGGAGGAAGCTGGAGTGGAAACTCCAGCAGAACAGCATGAGAGAGGTGTGGAGGGGCATGAAGACCATCACTGGATTCAGGCCAACCAACAGCAGGGGAACTGAGGGAGGTGAGAATAGAGCCAATGAGTTGAATCTGTTTTTCAATAGATTCGACACCACAGTGTCTGCTCCTACCCCCACAACCTCACCTGTAGTCAGCCTGGAATCCAGAGCCACACCACTGTGCCAGCCTCTCTCTTCACATGGCGCTGTTGCCTCCTGTGAGATTCCTGACACCCCTCCCCCACCCATCACCTTCACTCAATACCAGGTTGAGATGCAAATGAGGAGACTTCACTCAGGCAAGTCTGCTGGACCAGACGGAGTGAGTCCCCTTGTAAATGGTAAATGGTAAATGGCCTGTATTTATATAGCGCTTTACTAGTCCCTAAGGACCCCAAAGCGCTTTACATATCCAGTCATCCACCCATCCACACACACATTCACACACTGGTGATGGCAAGCTACATTGTAGCCACAGCCACCCTGGGGCGCACTGACAGAGGCGAGGCTGCCGGACACTGGCGCCACCGGGCCCTCTGACCACCACCAGTAGGCAACGGGAGAAGTGTCTTGCCCAAGGACACAACGACCGAGACTGTCCAAGCTGGGGCTCGAACCGGCAACCTTCCGATTACAAGGCGAACTCCCAACTCTTGAGCCACGATCGTCCTCAAGACCTGTGCCCCCCAGCTGTGTGGAGTCTTTCATAAACTGTTTATGCTGAGTCTGAGTCTGCAGAGGGTCCCGGTGATGTGGAAGACATCATGCCTCGTCCCTGTACCAAAGACGCCACGTCCCAGTGGCCCCCAGGATTACAGGCCCGTGGCATTGACCTCCCACATCATGAAGACCCTGGAAAGGCTCATCCTGGACCAGCTGCGACCCATAGTAAGACCACACCTGGATCCCCTTCAGTTTGCTTATCAGCCTTGTCTCGGAACTGAGGACGCCATCATCTACCTGCTCAATCGTGTCTACACCCATCTGGACCAGCCGGCGAGCACTGTGAGGGTCATGTTTTTTGACTTTTCCAGTGCTTTCAACACCATCAGGCCGACCCTCCTGGGTGATAAGTTAGCAGCGATGCAGGTGGATGCTTCTCTGGTGTCCTGGATTGTTGATTACCTGACAGGAAGACCACAATATGTACGTCTCCCACAGTGTGTGTCTGACAAGGTGATCAGCAACACAGGGGCACCACAGGGGACTGTCCTCTCCCCCTTCCTCTTCACCCTCTACACCACAGACTTCAGCCACTGCACAGAGACATGCCATCTTCAGAAGTTTTCTGATGACTCTGCGGTGGTTGGATGCATCAGCAGGGATGATGAGACAGAGTACCGGGCTGTGGTCGACTCCTTTGTCACGTGGTGTGAGCAGAATCATCTGCAGCTCAACATGGCAAAGACCAAGAAACTGATCGTGGACTTCAGGAAGACCAGGAAACACTTGACCCCTGTTTCAATTCAGGGGGTCAGTGTTGACATTGTGGAGGACTATAAATACCTTGGAGTACACATTGACAATAAACTGGACTGGGCTAAAAACACCACAGCACTTTACAGGAAGGGCCAGAGTCGTCTCTATTTTTTGAGGCAACTGAGGTCCTTCAACATCTGCCAGAAAATGCTGAGGATTTTCTATGAGTCTGTTGTGGCCAGTACGATCCTCTATGCTGTTGTATGCTGGGGGAGCAGGCTGAGGGTTGCAGATGCCAACAGACTTAATAAACTAATCCGTAAGGCCAGCAATGTTGTGGGGATGGAGCTGGACTCCCTCAAGGTGGTGTCGGAGAGGCGGATGCTGTCCAAGATAAAGACAATGTTGGATAACACCTCCCACCCACTCCATGACATGTTGGTCAGTCACAGGAGCACGTTCAGTGAGAGACTGAGATTACCGAAAAGCACCACTGAACGACACAGGAAATCATTCCTGCCTGTGGCCATCTCCCTGTACAACGCATCCACTTAACACACTGGTTACTGCTACAACTACACATGTTTCTTTTCCAACTATTTATTTATGAGTGACTTATGTATGTATGTATGTATGTATGTATATATATATGTATATATTGTACTATTCTTAGTTAGTGTATTGTCTGTCTTGTCTTAATGTTGGTTTAAAATGGAGCACTGTAACAAAAAATAATTTCCCCCAGGGATCAATAAAGTATTCTGATTCTGATTCTGATACCTGGATGCCCATCCCCGGACACAAAGAACCACCAACGCACCGATGTCTGAGGGGGTCCGCCACTGGCAGGGGAAGTGGTGGTAGGGGGAGATAGGCCTCCAAACCTTGGAGGGCCTGAGATGTCCCCAGAGAGGTGGCGCCTGACACCCAACCTGACATATAGACACAGAAATACAGGCACACACAGACACAAACATCCATTCCCACCCTCATGCTCTCATATGCACTTACTCCACACTCAACCAACGTGGAGACAGACATAAAGAGACGTTGTACACACGATCACACTCCCCAAGCGTACTCTACAAACCGGGTCTAGGTGCCCCTGCCCCTGGAGGGGGGAACTGCACCCAGACCCAGGTGGTGTTTCCCTTTTCCCTGCGGTGGGGGGAGGCAGACCGCCCCGACTCCGCAGCAGCAGGAAGGCTCCACACTCCAGACCGCAGTCGGACGGCCAACTCCTCCTCCTAGTCCTAGCCCCCCTGCTCCAGCAGGTCGCAGAGAATGGGGGTGAGAGAAGACTCCAAACCTCCCTCCACCCGCTCATTGTAGTGTTGATGCATGTGTGTTCTAAGGTGCATTTAAAACCCAGGAGGGCTTGGAGCTACCTGCCAGAGAGCAGCAGGTAAGCGCATGGTCCCTCCTGCTAGCCCTCAATGTCTACGTGTATTTAAAATTGAGAGGTGGGCAACGATGCCAGGGGTGGGGTGTACACCCTGATGGTACTTTGGACTCCGTGTATCGTGCCCACCCCCAAGATCCTATATGTATGTGTAATGAGAGTGTGAGTAATGTGAATGTCTAAGTTGTGGGATCTTTCTTCAAGATGGCGCTGGAGTGACGGCAGCCTTTCCAAGTAGCTCTGCAACACCGCACCTTTTTTCTTAACTTTAACTTTTTTAGACTAGGCTTTTCAAAGTTTTTTTCACCTTCCTCTACTTATACCTCTTAGATATAGCGATACAAGATGGATAATGCACTTTTCAAAACTTCTGGAACCAGCTCCTTCATTTATTCGAGAGCGGAGCTGCTGGCACTAAAAACAAAGGGACAGACCGGCATGCGACACAACATCCCGGCCGAGCTAAAGAGGAGCTACAGAGGCTGCAAAGCTGGAGCGAGGAGAGCGGATCACCGGAGGCGATTCAAACCATCAATCCCGACAGTGATCATGGGCAACGTGAACTCGTTACAGAATAAGATTGACGAACTGTGCGCTCTGAACAACCACAGACTATACCGTGAGTGCAGCTTGTTTATCTTCACGGAGACGTGGCTAACCGAGCTAACGCCGCAGGCTAACGTAGACCTATGCGGTTTCACATCCGTGAGAGCCGATAGGGACACGCAGGCCAGCGGAAAAAGCAGAGGTGGGGGACTCATTGTCTACGTTAACAACAGATACTGTAACCCTGGACACGTCTCCGTTAAAGTTTCGGTATGCCGTCCGGACCTGGAGCTGCTAGCTGTTAGCTTGCGGCCATATTATCTACCTCGGGAGTTCAGTCATGTGATCTGTGTGTGTGTTTACATCCCTCCGAGGGCCGACGCAACAGCTGCCTGTGAGAAAATACACACAGTCACAGCAAGACTTCAGACACAAAACCCCGAGGCTTTCATTATTATATCTGGAGACTTTAACCATGCCACACTGGATTCTACTCTGGCTGCTTTTCACCAGTTTGTGAATTGTCCCACAAGGAGCAACAGGACAATTGACCTACTGTATGCTAATGTGAGAGATGCATACAGAGCCACCCCCCTCCCCCCACTAGGGAAGTCAGACCACAACCTGGTTTACCTACAGCCACAATACACACCCCTCGTCCAAAGGCAGCCTGTCACAACGCGCTCCATCTGGAGATGGACCCCAGAAAAGGAGGATGCTCTGAGAGACTGCTATGACACCACAGACTGGGATGTGCTCCTGAGCCCACATGGTGAGGACATAGAGGGGGCGACACACTGTCTTACAGACTACCTCAACTTTTGTGTGGACACAGTCGCCCCTGCTAAGACGGTACGGTGTTATCCTAATAACAAACCGTGG
Source organism: Copadichromis virginalis (assembly GCF_057382275.1). Classification (NCBI taxonomy): domain Eukaryota; kingdom Metazoa; phylum Chordata; class Actinopteri; order Cichliformes; family Cichlidae; genus Copadichromis; species Copadichromis virginalis. The sequence continues at coordinate 61,172 of NC_140632.1, read as the reverse complement.
GTAACACAGGAAGTCAAAGCTGTCCTCAACATGAAGAAGAAGGCTTTCAGGAGCAAAGTGAAGGAGGAGATGAAAGCAGCACAGCGGGAGGTGAAACGCTGCCTGAGGGAAGCAAAGGACACCTACAGGAGGAAGGTGGAGCAGAAGTTGGAGAGGAACAATATGAGGGAGGTCTGGAATGGTGTGAAAACCATCACAGGCCACAACACCAAGAAAAGCACAGTGGGGGGGACTGTGGAGAAGGCAAACGAACTCAACAACTCCTTCAACAGGTTTGACCAGCCCACAACCCCCCCACCCTCACCCTCACCTTCACTACAGAGTCCTCTCCCCACTCTCCTGCCTCCCTCGCTTCCCCCCCTTCCTGACACCATGACACCCCCCTCCTCCAATCCCTCTCTCAGCAGCAAGACATCTCCCCCCCTCCCCTCCTCCCAAACATCTCCCAGTGTCACAGTGGATCAGGTCAGGAGGCAACTGAGGAAGCTTCGCCCCAGAAAGGCAGCAGGCCCAGACAAGGTGTGTCCTAGGATGCTAAAGGCGTGTGCTGCTGAACTTGGGGAGCCGCTACAACGAGTCTTCAACCTCAGTCTGCGACTGGGGAGAGTGCCCGCCCTATGGAAGACATCCTGCATCGTCCCGGTCCCTAAAAGGAACCGGCCCAATGAGCTGAATGACTTCCGACCGGTGGCACTGACGTCACATCTTATGAAGACTCTAGAGCGGCTCTTCCTCAACCTCCTCCGACCACAGGTACAACATGCCCAGGACCCACTACAGTTTGCATACAAGGCGGGTGTCGGAGTGGAGGATGCCATCCTGTACCTCCTACACAGAGCCCACTCACACCTGGATGGGGGAAAAGGCACGGTCAGGATCCTGTTTCTTGACTTTTCCAGTGCCTTTAATACCATCCGGCCCTGTATGCTTCAGGAAAAACTGAACAGGATGGAGGTGGACCCCTGCCTGGTGGCTTGGATCTCCGACTACCTCACCAACAGACCACAGTACGTCAGGCTGAAGGACATCAAATGGGACAACAAATTTCCCACGTGTGGGACTAATAAAGGTTATCTTATCTTATCTTATCTTATCACGTCTGACACTGTGGTCAGCAGCACAGGAGCACCACAGGGAACTGTGCTGTCCCCTCTTCTCTTCACCCTGTACACCTCTGACTTCTGCTACAACTCTGAATTATGCCATATTCAGAAGTTTGCAGATGACACGGCCATCATGGGGTGTATCTGGGATGATCAGGAAGAGGAGTACAGAAGTCTGGTGAGGAACTTTGTCGCATGGAGTCACACAAACCACCTGCAACTCAACACCTCAAAGACTAAGGAACTGGTTGTGGACTTCGGGAGGTCCAGAGAAGGTCCACTGCCGGTTCAGATAGAGGGGGAGGAGGTGGAGGTGGTCAACAAGTACAAGTACCTCGGGCTGTGGGTGGACAATAAACTGGACTGGTCATGCAACACAGAGCACCTGTATAAAAAAGCCCAAAGCCGACTGTACTTCCTCAGGAGGCTGAGGTCTTTTAACATCTGCAGGAAGCTCCTGAGGATGTTTTACCAGTCGGTGGTTGCTGGAGTACTTTTCTATGCTGTGGTGTGCTGGGGGAGCAGCACAGCAAAGAGGGACTCATCCAGGCTGGAGAAACTGATCAGGAAGGCTAGCTCTGTGGTCGGCATGAAGCTGGACACTCTGGTGACAGTGGCAGAGAAAAGGACATTAAAGAAACTGCTGGACATTATGAACAATGCTGGGCATCCTCTGCACACGGCCATAAACAATCAGAAGAGTCTGTTCAGTGACAGGTTGCTTCTCCCCAAGACAAGAACTAACAGACTTAAAAACTCCTTTGTCCCACACGCCATCAGGCTGTTTAACTCCTCTCTGGAGGGGAGAGGGAGGGGAGACAGGAGGACAAAGGAGGGGGGAACAACTAAGCTGTAGTGCCTCTTCACCTCACTGTACAATACTTTTGTAAATAGTCAACAGTGCAATAGACTCAATACTTGAAATGTGCAATTCACTTGTATTTTTATTTTTTATTCCTATTTATTCTATTTATCCCCTTTGTATATTTTATTTATATTTGTCTCTGTATTTATATGTGTGTGTGTGTGTGTGTGTGTGTGTGTATATATAACAATTCTGTAACTGTAACTTCGGTCGTTGCTGTGCTTTTTTTGGAAGTCGAATTTCCCAGAGGAACCCACCCGAGAGATTAATAAAGTTCTATCTTATCTTATCTTATCTTATAAAATTGAGGCAGAGGCAGCCAGAAGGGGACCGGGGGGGGTAGCCTCCTCTGCACCCTGGTAACATACCCCTACTCCAAGGCCCTGCATGTGTGGGTGGTTGTGGTGGAGCGGGAAGAGGGAGGCAGCTGGAGATGGGGAGGGAAGGAAGGGAGGGGCAAGTGACCCCTCCCTGGGGCCAGCTCCCCCGCTGACCCCAGTAGGCACCCCCACACTCCGCGACCCGTCAGGGAAAGGGGGCCCAGGCCCATCCAGACCGGGGCCCAGTGCAGCAGCGCCGCCCGGCCCCACAGAGCCCAGGACAGTCCACCCAACCCCACCACAGAGAAAACTGCACCCACCCCACCATCCACTCATCTTCCAGACTACATAAGACAATAAACACCCAGGCTGAGATCTTCCTCCACCTCTCCTGTATCTCCCCCTCCTGCAGAGGGAGCTCCTGAGGAGAGGAAAGCTCCTGCAAGATGTGACAATCTCCCCCACCAGTTGAAGAGCCCCCCAGGTGGCTCGACGCACCGGCGGCACCCTGCTCCAGGGCTGGGCCCCCATGCACCCACCCGCCCACAACCCCGGCAACACACCAACCAGGACCCAAGCCCCCGAGGCCCGGTCCGGGTCCCAGCCCAGAGACGGAGCGCCCCCAGAACCTCACGCCCATCCCGGACCCACCCAGGGGCAGCCAGGCTACCAGGTCAGTAACCCACGTCCGTCAGCACAGACCCTCCCCTAGTCCCGCTGCATGCAGCCGCGAGGAAACAGTCACCTGAGAGCCAACAGAGCCCCTAACCGGACATGACCGCTACCCCGGGTTGAGCCCCCTAAGGAAGATGCCTCCGGGGAACCCCCCGACGCCCTAAGCCTGTCCCTACCCCCACACCAATCACAACAGTGAAGGCGGGACCAAACTATGACCCCCCACCCGCACTAGGTGATGGAGCTGATCAAAGGAGCCCAGAGCAATTGATCTGATGTGGTGGCAGAGGCTGTATCAAGACTAATGTAATCTAATAGATAATTTCTATATTGGTTAGAATTAAGATTATTTTTATTTTTCCAGTTCATGAGGACTGTTTTCTTGGCTATGCATAGGGCAGTGAAAACCATATGGGCGATATTCTTTTCTGAAGTGACATTATCTAAGCTGCCCAACAAACACACTAAGGGGGAAGTTGGAATGTTACATTTCAGACACTTCGATAAGTCTTCACATATCTCGCACCAAAACTTCTGAACTGGTGGACAGAACCAAAGAGCGTGGATATAATTGTCCGGTGAATTGGTTTGGCAGTGTGAGCAGTTGTTGGTAGACGTAAAGCCCATCTTGAACATCCGATGACCTGTATAGTGCACTCTATGTAATATTTTGTATTGAATTAATTGAAGACTGGGATTTCTAATTAGATGAAAGGTTTTTAAGCAAATCTGAGACCAGAAGTTTAGGTCTAAGTTAACTGATAAATCCGCTTCCCATTTTGCAATAGGAAGTGATATTGATTCATCTGTTTTAGAAAGCATTCTGTATATTTTGGATAGTAATTTGGGGGTTTTAAGAGTAAGAAATTGAACCACACTTGGTGGTGTTTGTAGTTCAACTTGACCCGGTTTAAATTTCTTTTTTACTATGGATTTAATTTGTTGATATTCTAAAAATCTTTTCTTGTTGATCCCATATTGTGTAACTAGTCCGTCAAATGAAATAAATTCTATTCCTTCTAGTATATGTTCTAAATATTTGATTCCTTTATCACTCCAATCTGAAAAGTTTATCATATTATTGTTTTGTAATATGTCAGGGTTGTTCCAGATAGGTGTACGTTTGCATGGGATTAATGAAGACGCCGTCAATTTTAGAAACTCCCACCATGCTGTCAGAGAAGAGCTGATGTTGATGCTTTTAAAGCATTCATGTCGTTGGATGTTTGAGCTGATAAATGGTAGGTCTGAGATCTCTAGATTATTGCAGAGTGCTTGTTCTACATCTAGCCAAGGTTCATCTAAGAGGGTGTGTTTTCGCCATCCTGAGATAAACTGAAGCCTGTTGGCTAAGAAGTAGTGCTGAAAGTTAGGCAGTTCTAGTCCTCCTTTATCCTTGGTCTTTTGTAGTGTTTTTAAGCTTATACGTGGGGGTTTATTTTTCCAAAGGAATTTGGACATACATGAATCTAGAGATCTGAACCAATCTTGTGGCGGTTTAGTTGGGATCATTGAGAATAAATAATTTATTTTTGGTAAGACCATCATTTTTATAGCGGCAACCCTTCCCATGAGTGATATGGGTAGACATTTCCATCTAGCCAGATCATCTTCTACCTTCTTTAAAAGTGGGATATGGTTTAATTTAGTTAGATCTGCAAGCTTGGGAGAAACATTAATACCTAAATATTTTATATTTCCCGATTGCAGTGGTGTAGAAGAGGAATTATGGAAGGAGCAATTAATCGGTAGGACTGTAGATTTTGACCAGTTAATTGAGTAATCTGATATTCTTGCAAAAGAGTTTATCAATTCAATCACCCCAGAGATATTGGTTTGTGAATTTTGGAGAAAGAGTGACACATCATCCGCATAAAGGCTGATTTTATGTTCCACGTTCTTGCATTTTATGCCCTTAATTACTGAATTCTGTCTAATTGCTGCTGCTAGTGGTTCAATAAAAATTGCAAATAGTGAAGGGGAGAGTGGGCATCCCTGCCTGGTGCCCCTCAAGAGACAGAAACTATGTTTCATTGTTAATATCAGTTTACAGGTGGTTATCCTTGCTATTATTAGTTTGAATATGTTAAAGATAAGTTCTAATGTAATTTTGCCTTTGTTTATTTTATTTTTATACTTCTTATATTTATATCTAGTTGGTGGGGTCTGTTTCCAACCTTTTTAAACTACTTTAAACTACTTTAAACTACTTTGATCTCTAGTTTTCCCTTAATAAGGGATTTGTCAGTTGCTGCACTGTAGTGTGACCTGATGCTGATTTTACTATTAAAGTATCTTCTGAGAATTGTACTTCCTGTGGTTTTCTGTTCAAAACGGTTTTACATGCTCCTGTGTCACATAACATCTGCACTGGTTGGCCATTAACATATACTGTCAATGTAGGTTTGCCTTCTACTTCAGAAACTAATTGATGGATATTAAATACTTCTGTGTCACTTTTGTCCTTTTCATTTGGCTTTTTCTCATTTAGTCATTCATTTGAATATTGTCATTTGTCTGTTTTATGTCTGCAATCTCTGGCGAAATGCCCTTCCTTGCCACAGTTCCAGCACGTATTATCTCTTTCTTTACTTCTTTTGCGTAAGTCTGTCTGTCCTACGTATCTCTGGCCCTTTCCTCTAAATCCTCCTCTGTCCCTATCTGTTACCTCTGCCTTTTTCTTTTTCTTTTCTTGTTTCTTTTGTTTATTCTCACATCGTCTATCTGCCTCTCGCTTCCATACTTGGAAATATTCTAATTCTTGCGTGCGTTTTCCTTTTTTCTTTAAATCTTTTGCTTCTCCTACTTCTTTTAGTAGGGCTTCTTTAAGTTGTGTTAGTGCAGATGGGCTACCACTTTCACTACTGCCTGCGATTGGATCCTCCTTTTTATTTCCACACGGCTCATCTCACTCGCCGTGACAGTTTTTGAGGGTTTCCACTGATATCGCACACAAGGTTTTGGGGGATACTGGGAGTCCCTAACAAGTTATTGTATGGGGTTTAGCGGTGTGAGTTCGGGAGAAGCCGGAGGGTTTTTTCAGGAGTTTAACCTGCTTATTTGCCTAAAGGTTGGGTGGGAGCCGCAGTGAGCTTATGCTTGGGGGGATCGCAAGGGTTTGTGAATCAGATTTTGATTATCATTTTCTTTGTTTGGATTAAACAAATGCAAATAAATTGAAATAAGTTTTCCAACGGGGCATGCAGCCTGTATGTCTCACCATACAGAACGTTACAAAAGCACAAGTTTAACTAAGCACTTTTACTCTGGTTTAAGACATTTTTACACACACCCACCCACCCACACACACACACACACACACACACACACACACACAGAGAGAGAGAGAGAAGGGGCCCAGACACAGGCACACGCAGAGACACACAGGCGCACGCACACACGCACTGACCCACCACCAGATGGCGGGGTTTTTTTTGCCCATAAAAAAAAGTAAACTTTTTTTTGGCTTGAAAATAAAAAATGCTATTTGATATATAAAAACGTTATTTTTTCTTATTTTTGGAAAATTAATGAGTTATGAAATATGATAATTTTATGAATATGATAATTTTATGAGTGTCACTTGTCTTTGAGTGAAGATTTAAGGTGATGGGAAATACAAATAACTGCAATTTGAATCTTTACTGAAGCTCAGTATTTGACACAGTTCAAGCTCATTGCTGTAATAACTAATAATGATTAATATAATATTAACTTTAATATCGGCCATATTATATTTACATTACCAAAGTGAGATGACTTTAGTCTCATGAACAACATTAGCTAATTGTTATTTACTACCTAATCTTAAAATGACTGTCCAGTACAGAAATGAAGCCCAACAATCATGTTTTTACAGTCCTGTGGTCTCAGTCTCAGATACTTATCAAATCACACAAAGCTCATGTTGACACAAACAAACAAATGAACAAAAGATTTTCTCCTTCATTTCTGTCAAACAATGCTGTTAGAAATGTTTCCAGTGGTTAGTATCATGGTTGCTGGGCAACCTGGGCAGCGCGACGGAGGCTGGACTGTCCCATTTCACAGGCCTCGCACTTCCGGCCTTAGGGGTCTTTGAGTACGCAGCCCTTGTGGACCATTAAGGCTGCGTACTTTAAGGCTGCAGACCCTGAATTGGGATACAGCCACAGAGTGGCATGTGCTGCCAACCCCTGTTCCCAACCCCTGTTTTAATTGAGGAGTGTGTGTGGAAGTGAGGGGAAATCATCTTGCAGGTTTGTGATGGTCTTTAGAATTGCATACACCTGATCTGTCTTAGGCCATTTGTACCTTGCTCAGTTTTTATATTTGCTTTTATACTTTTATGACTGTTTATGTCTAAATGTTATCTTACCATGTCTGCTATCTCTACATTTTCTTATGTTTTTAATGGTATTGTTTATGTGTTACTGTAAGGTGACCTTGAGGGTCTGAAAGGCACCTATAAATAAAATGTATTATTATTATTATTAGTCCCTAAGGAAATTATGTGGGTTACAGTTGCTCCAAGACAGCAAAAGTAACAGACTAAACTATTTAAACAATACAATATGTTACAATTTTTAGAAATAGCAATAATATATACATACATTTTGGGATGAATATACTGTGTGGCATTATTAGTATGAGGTAATTTTTCCATTTCTGGGCTTACTGCTTTCCATAATATTTAATTTTATATTATAGATTTTATTATCAAAGGAATATAAATGGATGAGGTCAATGACACAATCTATAAGGCTGAAATCTTTATAAACATGCACATTTTTATTCCATTGCAACATCAGATCAATATCACCCCTGAGCCTGGGCATTAGAATAGAATAGAATAGAATTCAACTTTATTGTCATTGCACATGCACAGGTACAGGGCAACGAAATGCAGTTTGCATCCATCCAGAAGTGCTTTAGTGATATAGATATATTACAATATATATTAGCAATAGTATAGATATGTAAGTATATTACAGAAATGGGTCTATTATGGTATGTTATAATGTACACGGTATGAAGTATGTTGTGAATGTTCTATAACTATAAGTATGTACAGGCTGTAGTGAGTACAAGCTATGTACAGGCTATGAACAGGATATAAATATGAAAAACTACAGAATATGAAATAAATAACTTTACAGAAATCTGAGATATACAGCTATACAGAAATGGGAACTATGCAAGTTGTAAACAGTTGTAGGATTAAGTTTCTACAGAGGCTCAGTCCATGTTATTATTGTGTGTTTGAAGGTACAGTTGTCCATTGTGGGTGTGTGTATGTTCAGTCCATGTGTTAACGTGGGTCAGACACAGTTTTAAAGCATGTTTTTAAGATACAGTTTGCTTTCATATTAAAAGGTCTGTCTGCTGCTTTTCAGGTGTGCAACAAGCCAGGCCAGATACTAGTGATGTGCGGATCGATCCTGAAATATCGATTCCTCCAATACCAATCATTTATGTTCTAGAATCGATTCTCACATTAAAATATCGATATTTTAGTAATTTAGAGTAAATTTGTAGTTTATCATTAACAGTAACAGAGTGGAAAGAAACCATAACATTTGGATTGTCTACATTAAAAGGAACTACTTCCTCTTCCACCTTTCATAGTCATGTGCGAAATACGGCTGTATAAATGTCTCGCAGCCCCTTGGCGTGTGCAGCTGAGCGTAATTGGAGTCATGTGCGGACGTATTTTACCTCCACAAACAGCTGAGACGTGGTTTGCGATACATGTGGCAAAAAAGTGAGGTGTTGTGGCCATACTAGAGAGACATTCAAAAGGGCTGTTGGGGGGTGATAAATACATTTTACAGGGTTTATTTAAGGGATAAAATACGTTAAATGTCACCGTTATTATTGGCCGGCTCGGAAACAGCGGGGGTGTCCAAATTCAGAGGCTACTTCCACCTGAGGACCCGGCCTTCGCGGTCTAAAGAAAGCCGGGTAGTACGGCACGAGCTCCCTCGGTGGAGTGAAACTCAGCCGTCTGCTCCTTGCTATCTAAAATATAATCGGGCACTTGCGTGAACTCTGGACTGTCTCACACTTTGTTTAATTAGTTTTCTGTTTGACGTTTATTCAGCTGTGTGAAAACCCTGGAGGAACCCTCCCGTTAAATTTTATTTAATCTTATAACTTTAACCTCAGCCAAACCGATTTACTCACAAACATATAAAACACCAAAAAGCCAAACAATAACATTTTTAAGTTATCAAAGTGACATATATATCATGTTTAACCCGAGTAGCGAAATACCGCGGGGGTTTGAAGACGATGTGTCGGTCGGCTCAGATATTTGACGTTTACAGAGCTACATTTTCACCTCAAAATATGTTAAACGTTTTTTTGCGACCCAGAAAGGGAAATAAGAGTAATATTAAAACTAAGTAGCTGCCGTCATTGTTGGAAACTGGAATTGGCTGGGCTGCGCTATGAATTCTGCAATATGGTTTTTCAATTTTGTTGTCCGGTTGGAAAATCGGGAGAAATTCGGGAGAATGGTGGCTCCGGGAGATTTTCAGGAGGGGCACTGAAATTTGGGATTCTCCCGGAAAAATCGGGAGGGTTGGCATGTATGGTTGTGGCAACATCACTAACCTTGTCAAACACCTCAGAGTAAATCATATCACAGAATATGACGAGCATATGTTGAGGCGAACTGAAGAGGAGGAGAGGGACAGGTGCTGCTAGGGCAAGACACACGTCTCTCACAGAGTCCTTTAGTGCTGCAGGCAGGCAAGGTGTTCAAATAGCCACAACTTCAGTTTTTTATTTCTATATGATGAACTCTGCAACAAGTAATCTGATGTCCTGTAATCATTATGATGCTATAATTTGAGATACAATAAATAAAATAAGTTTTTGTACAAAGTATCGGTATCGGATCAGTATCGTCGATACCACCCTGAATATTACTTGGTATCGGATTGGAAAGGAAATCAGTGGTATCGCACATCACTACCAGATACTACTCTGGAAAGATGTGTGAGAAGCTTAATATAGATAGAAGCTTCCTGGCAGCTGTGACTGGTGGCATAACAGGAACAGTAGTGCTGACCCTGGTTATTGTATTCATTATCAGAAGACCACAGTAACTTTCACTTGAGTGGATGACATTTTCTCTGCATTTGTTCATTAATGAAATCAAAACTGTCATCAGTACTGGAGTGTAATGTAGCTGAAACTTTAACTTTGAAATGTAAATTTGTTATATTAGGGCTCATTTGGGAGGGAGATGGATTGTGAATGTTTCCACCTGCAAAGATTATTGTATCACATAAACCTTTCCATTGATTTTTGAAATAACAAGGACCTTCTATTAGGCATCAGGATTAGAAGCAATATAAGGACCAGGAGTAAATTGAGCCACTCCACTCAAAGGTGATGTCCCAACATAACATTATAAAAACAATGATTTGTCTATTTGTATGTGACAGTGATTTTTTTTAAAGGAAAATGTAAGGTTGGAATTCAATTTCACAACAAAAAAAGAATGTTATTTATTTTTATTTGAACAGATTTCAGATACATACAGTGGCCACACAGGGATAGTATACAGGTTATAGTTCACGCCAAACATAAATTTAAATATACAGTAATTCATCTTAAATACAACCATTAAACAAGTCCGGACTTGTTAAAGCATTTACTTTGTTCTATGCACAGTGAGCACTTGCACTCTTGGTCTACTTAATATCCAAAATCCAGTTAAGTCGAAGATGTACACAGTTAGTTATCTTTAATTTTACTTGGAATGGAAGAAAACAAATGATTTTTGCATCTACAAAGATAACTGACAAAATCTACCAACCTTAGCTAATAATAATAGCAAGAAGAATAGCTAGAAGTACTATGTGTCATGTACAAATATCATCGGAACCTTAGCGCTAATCATTGACAACAATGCTCTATTTAAAGGTATAGTATGCTACATTTTTTGGTTATTGCTAGCAAACACAATTTTCAAACTCACTACCAGATTCACTTCAGCCAAAGACAGTATAAAAGATGTTAAGTGTTACCCGCTGGTTCCTGAAATCTCATTTGAAGCTTCACGATAATTCTTTTGAGTGGCATTTTGGTGTTTTGAAACCTGATGTGAAGAGTGAAGGGTAGAACTGACCATGAAACTTGTGCTGATGTAGATATCGTGGGAAATTCTCTTTTCTGGCAAGAAGAATGACCTAGATTTCCAAGATGACTGGAAACGAGTCACTGAAACCCTAACCCTTGCCATTCAGGCTGTCATTTATGTCAAGGACGGCATTTAGTAACGACTGCAAACAAAAGTATAAGACAAGCCTCACTTTTACATCTGGCAGGTACAGCCATGTTTTACACTATCTGTCAATGCAGCTGAAGTGCATTCTTCGTCCTGTTTGCTGTTATTGTCCTGTATATGTGTTACAGTCAAGAAACATCAGTTACATGGCAAAATAAGAATAAATAAGAAAGGCAGGGTCTCTGGAGATAAAGACACTGTCATGCACTTCTAATTGGTCATAAATAATAACTAGACAGGGGTTCTATTGCTTTTTAGGAAAACTACATATAACTATAGATAATGATATGATTATAAACAACATTTAGTTAAATCTCCTTAAACAACGCACTGTAAATGTCAATGAACTACATACTAACTTAATGCTAACTGTATTCTCCTGTAGAGGGGTAGTTGGACAGGCGAGTTGTTAGTTCAGGATTCACAGTCTGAAAAGCAAAAAAATTAAACTTTTAAAACTCAACTTTAATTCACAAAAGATCATTTCTGCTTCCATGTGGTGAAGAAGTAATTAATGCTGACCATATGGGTACTATAACTGTTTGACACGAGAGCCTCGTGAAAAACAGCACAACATTCAAATTGTGATCACAAAACCAGCAGAAAACAAGTATTCATATTGTTTCAACAGGTTCAGTGTGACCATGGTTTAATAACTCATTTTATTCAATTTGGGTTACCCAGAAATCAAAATGTCAATTTCTGCTGCTTAAAAAAAAGCAAAACCTTGAGAAATGTGTCTTTTCCACACTGTAGATAAAGCAAATAAACAGGGTTCATAACTTTGGCAATCCATGAAATGTTTATCATCCAACATAATCAAGGCAAAATTACAATTTCTTTCTTGGCTAAATTGTTGCAATTATTTGTAATTACCTTATCCCTTATCCCTAAACATGATATCTGCTAAACACCAACGTTATCATTTTAAGCATGCTAGTATGTTGATATTACACAACCTATGCCGTTCCACCGGAGTACAAGTGCAACCCTGCTACTCAGCCTTGTTATAGATTACTTTGTAAACACAAAACAACTTGTATTTGTGTGGTGGTTTACAGCAGCCATCAACAGTTAATAGATATAACCCTGAAAATGCGAGTTTAGTTACTGAAGGATCTCTCATCACTCAGGATTGATCAGTTCAGTGGGCTACCAAGTTTCAAGATAGAAATTTGGCATTATTAAAGGAATATTTTTAAGGACAATAGATAGAACTGACCTACATCTTCAGTGGTCTTTTGTGTACGTAGTTGAAGTGAATTTCTTTGTGCTGTCATTTCCTTTTGATTTTCCCTGAGGGAAGAGACCAGAAGTATTATCAACCATGTTTCTATCACTTTATCAGGCAATTCTGTATGTATCTCATTGTTGTGCTTACAGTTATGAGCTTGAACAGTTCCTCTCTGACCTGATAGTAACAATGTAGACAAATTGTTTAATACATTAAGTACATGGCAAATACTAAACACTTTCTTCTAACCATCAATTTTTTTTTTTATAAATATATCTAGAGTGATATCTGTTCCACTAAAATGATTAAACCTACCTTCTGCTCTGCAAAACACCCTGTGATCAAAATAAAAAAACCCTGGAAGAGAGAAAAAATATGTAACATGTCTAAAAAGACACAATGGTTTTCCTTTTGAATCAGGTTTGCAGTTTTTATCAGCAGAGACAAGAGTTTAAGGGAGTTATATGCCAATGGGAAAGTTAGATCTGTGCATTGCCATTGAATGAAGTTTTCTGATCATCATCAGAAACTTGGATATTGATAATTAACTCAACTTTAATACATGGCTTTATTTTTACTTTTAAACAATGAAATAATGAATGTTTTAAAATATGTTACTTCTACAATTGATCAACAATGAAAAGCAAAAAAATATAACTTTTAAAGAAAAAGAATTATAAAAAAAGACAATTATAATTTATAAACTATGATAGAGGGAAATGGAGATTTGTCCATTGTTGATTTTCTTATTCATATTTGTGAATGTTTTAGATCATCAAATACATTTTTTGAAATAATTATTACCTAAATTTGCTTGGTATGTGCTAACTGTGCATTCAAATTACCTGGAAGGTATTAAGGATGGTGAAAATGTAGGTGATAACGTTATAGATGGGGCTATCAGACATGATGAGTTGAATGAAGCCAACAATCCATGTCACTCCAAAGACAGGTGTTAGAACAATCACCACTTTGAGGATGCCTTTTGCCGTTTCCTTGTCATCGGCCTTGCTGCTGTCAGGGACTGAGGTCTTCATCAGTGTAACGATGACAACAATCATGGAAAAGAGATTTGCCAAAACAATGGTTCCCACAGGCAGGAGAAAAGCATGCATGGAGCCAACCAAGAGTTTTACATAAACTAGCCAGCATGTTTTGCTGTCGTAGTAGTCCTGGTTGGTGTATTTGCAGTACACATAGCTGGATCCCACCATTAGGATTGGGCAAACATAGCCTAAAATGCTGGAGAGGAACATGAAAACTCTTTTCCTCAGTGGGCTGAAGACAAAGATGAGCTGGTGGACAAGCATGATGCTCAGGCACAGCATCCAGCAGAACATAGCCAAGAAAAAGAGGTGCTTGCATATGGTCAGTACTAGACACCAGCTGTCAGTTAAAGTCTTGGGATTGCTAGAAGCCAAGAAACTGCAATCTGCAAGCAAGAGGAATGTGGCAATGTTCACTATAGCTGTGTGCCGAAAATGAGAAAGGTTAGTCTTGACCACAGCTGACCACACCAGAGATTCAATGATGAGAAAGATCACCAAGGAGCAAATGGACACACCAAGGCCAATATTTGAAATAAGTTCAAGGATAGGATCTTGTTTTCCTCCATCACCCTTGGACATTAGGACAGAGAATGCAGTTAGGTGGTTGCACTCACATATTGTGTGGTTTTTATCAGAAATGCTGATATTGCATCCTTCATCTGACCATTGATTCCTTGTGGTGTTCCAGAAGACACAGTGAGGTTGAGTGGGGTTGGTTTTCCCACTGGGGAAGTCCAGTCTAATTTGTATAGTTGAATCACTATTATTGTCCAGTGTGGCTGATAATATGAGGTCGGTACGTTCAGGTTGTATGCCATTAAAGCTGTTATTTAATTTACTCATTAGATTTTTCACAGCTACAGTTTTCAGTATTCCATTGGTCTTGTTCATATTCACACCAATGTCAAACACAGACACATAACAGTCATTACTTCGACAGAATGTAAGGTCTAGATTTGTACTGTTGATTCCGTCGCTCTGGTTGACCTTAATGTTCTTCACTAGACCTTCCACAGACTCTAGGTAGTTTGATGACATTTTATAACGAATTGTGTCATTTACCCCACTCCAGGTGCCATTCAACATATTGCTTGCTGCACTAACAAAATCCTGAAAGACAGTAAAATAGAAAATAAACTTAAAAAATTTATTTGACTGAACAGTGACTTTTCACACTTTCTCAGTTGATGCTAGGACCCCTATTCAGGCGTAATCCGCTTGGGTGTACAGTCAAGGATCTGTAAGTACTGCATGGTCTGTTGTTGAAATTTAAAGTGGAAGAGAAACTACATGTATAAAGGGTCATTTCCACTACAGAGCCCTGTTTTGGTTAGTTGTTGCTAATAGACTTACATCATTTATGTTAGCTAATTAGTAACAGAACAAGTAACATGTTTAGAAAGAGTTATATGTTGCTGTATTGACAGTTAGCTGCATCACAGAGTCGTGAAGGACATTATTTTAGCAATTCTTTTGTTATTCTATTATTTCTTAAAGGTCTTACTGTAGATTAAAGAAAATGTAACATATTTAAACTGATGAAACTGATAATCTGCCATATTAATCCATATTATACAGTTGGTGGACATTTTTTCCTGCAGAATAGGTACTTGTACATTTTTATTGACTTATTTCCATTGTGTTGTATTATTGGTATTATTCCTCTAACTATCTTGACGTGACATGAGTAGTAGAATGTAGAATGAGTATATGTTGAGGATTATTTGAATTTCTACTTCTAAAATGAAGTCTGAACTTTTATATTCAGAACTATGTATGTATAACAGAAAAGGTAGATGTGCTTACAGGAAAGATATCCTCTCCCAACACAGTTGTGTTTGATGCGTCGGCCATCATATTTAGAACACCGATGGAGGCGCTAATGTCAGCAATACTTTCACCAGATCCAGAACTTAATGTAGAGCTGTTCTTTAGCCCTCCAAATATATTCTTGGCCACCTCCGTGGTGGCCCCTAGTCCCTTCAGGAAGGCCTAGATAAAGGAATTAGTGTGTAAAGAAAAGAAAAATCCTATAATTCTATTTTATAGTTCACAACAGTAAGCACAACAGACACTTTATTTTAAAGTCTTGACATACTTTTACATTTGGATTTGTATGGGTTACATGCAAAACATTAAACAAAGCAGTAGTTTTACATATGCAATATGCTACGCTGTGTAATTGAAATCGCTCCAGATTTGACCATACTCCTTCTAAATGGTATGATCTACATAGCTTAGTTTTGGAGTTTATTAAATTTTACTTATAATGTTGGGTGAAAATGGTAACAAATTGCAACAAAAACCTCTTCGTGATTAGTTGCCAGCAGATATCTGTAGTTTACATGAAAAATGCCAACTTGTCTGTCAAACACTCACCATTTTATTCTCTTAGTCGTAGTGACAGTATGATGCAAACAGTAAACTGAAGACTGAGTTGAAATGTATTGGTTGCATTAGTAAGGAATACTTTATCAGTTTCTGGTTTGTGTAAGTGTATTTGGAGCCAAGTTAGCATCTATTCTGTAAACCACTGGTTATTGTGGGAACCTGCTGGTGACTAAAGCAATTCACTCTAGCTTCCGTCAGCAAACTTCCAGTTACTACTTAATACTGGAATACACTTTTTCCGTAGCAACTAGTGGTCACCGACCAGTCTCTAGGCCTGTGTGACTGAGACCTAGCCTCAGCAGAGAGCTGAGAGTATGAACTTTAAAGTCAAGGTGAACTAAGATGAAAATTTACAAACCTTTATCATTGCAGTTTCAGAAACTAAAAATACTGAAACACATACACAAATGCAAACGAGAGCAAACAAAAACGTATTATTGTAATGACAAATAAAGACACACTCACTTCAGCTGCATTTGAAATTTTGTTCAATTGTTCACTGACGCAGCTTGAGAACACTGCCTGCCAGGCTGGGCCGTTACAAGGTCGGGACTTATAGCCAACCGTGCCTGCTGGGCATGTTCGAATAATCACTGTGTCTCCAGCTGGGGTTTTTGGCCATGTATCTTTATCCAGTAGCTCCTCTTTACAAAATGGCTTCCCAGCTTAATAATAAAAAAATAAAAAAACATTAGGAAAAAGAAAATAATATTATTAATTATATTTATATCATTAGCTGGTGCAGCATAGGCCTTTGCAAACATATGCAATTCTAAAGCCTGAGAATATGTCATTATACTACACATGAAATTTACAATAAACAGATTAAAGTAGACCCATTATACATTTCAGGCATATATTGCTGAATATTGGGTAGCCAGTCAGTTGAAAGTTGGCTTAAAAGAACGGTGGTATTATTGGAACTGTTTTTCAGACAAGATTGCACCAGCCCCTGGCATAATAGTAGAATAGAAATCTGGAGCTGGACTGAGCATAATAAGGCCCCTTTAAACGTATTTAAAATAATAGACAATTTAAAGAATCCTTACCATAGATAACTGGGATGTTCAATTGTGCACTTTTAATTTGACCGATTACATTCTTAAAACTGATATTAACATATGGTTCAATCGTTTGTTGGCAGAGGATGGCAGGATTGAATGTGTAGTTGACGTAACTGCTTGAAGCTGTAACAGAAGATGACATTTTTTTTAAGTGAATAAAGATTTTGTGCAGTAAGCTTTACACATATTTTGCATTACTGATTAATCTGAGTGTTTTTAATGACATAAATAAACAACAACAACAACAAAAAAAACTATGTATTTGTTTCTGTTAGAATACTGAAAATTCAAGGAAAAAATCTTACTTGTCATTTTTACATCAGGAGACACTTTACCATTGTAGCCCCACGAAATGGCATAGGTTGTATTGCTTGCTGGGATTATGGCACTGACGGTAATGCTTACACTTCCCTGATTTTCTGAACAGTCCACAGTAAGAGGCATGCTACTCAGGGTAATTGTATCAGGTAGGAGGGCCACACTCAGATGAGTCCTGCCTATGTGCCTGATTGACCCAATGGTAAATCCACACTCATATGTGCCTGCAGGGAACATAAGACAGTTACAATTATAATGGAGGGTTGGCCCTTTACACATTAATTGACATTTCAGTTAACAACACATGCAGGAAATGACAGGAGCTGAGCCACCAGTTGCCATATTACTGACCATAGTGGAAACAGCGCTGAGAGTATAAACAATATATGTCAAAAATATTACAATGCAAGTTTATAAAAAATCAGATTCTTATTTGTTATGAACAGGTTCAGAGCAGAGCTGATCAAACAGTTTAAATCCATTGTGCCATTGTGCTACCCACACAAAGGATCAAACCAGTTTTTTTGACCTGTCCCCTCATCCCTGTTGAAAATCAATAAAATATCGATCACAAAAAAGAAAATAAATATTCAAACCTGTTCAGAGGAAGTGCTTCACAGGATTAATTCATTATACTATCTTGTTAGTGTGAGTTTATAACTAAGTGTATTTTGTATACTGATTTCATATCAGAGATGTTTTATCTCTAATCAAGAAAAAAGTGTAAACACTTGCCTTCCCAAGTGCCTGTCACCTTGTTGAGGGTAACACCAATACAAGATTGGAAGGTATTTGTGCTACAGATCTTATTCAGCTGGACCACACTGCCGTCGTTGAGCTCAAAGCGCTGATTCCCTGTGGTTAGATTCCAGCCTGCGCTGTCTGTGGCCTCCTCAAGTTTGCATGCAAGTTGTGGCGTGGACTGATAGCAAACTTGAGTCCCTGGGGCCTCTACAATGACCATTCCTGTGTTAAGATAATACATGGAAATATAAATTATAAAAATGCTAAAAAGGTCACTTTAAACTTATCCAACTTTAAATTTAGCCAACAACATTGTTTTGGAACATTTATGAACATTTATTTTATTCATACTGAATGGTTAGAATAGATAATGTCACAGTTCTGGGTCATTTTGACCCAGCATTTTTTGTTTTTTATATTCTGGTGTTTATCTGTATTATGATTTATGTTCCGATTCTTGGCTGTGGCTCAGGTGGTAGAGCAGATCAGCTACTGATTGGAAGGTTTGTGGTTCGAGTCCTGGCTTCCCCAGTCTGCATGCCAAATATCCTTGGGCAAGTTACTAACCCCAAGTTGCTCTCCGATGCATTCATCAGAGTGTGAATGTTGGTTAAATTGCACTTGATCTTAGAAGTGATTGTATGAATGGTGTGAATGAGGCATGTTGTATGCAGCGCTTTAAGTACTCAATAGCCCTAATTTCACCCAGCTGTCTCCCTCCTGTTTTTCATTCCCTGATTACTATGCCATTTATTTAAACCCTGTATTTGCCTTTGTCGCGTTGTACCCTCTAAATGCTGTGTGTTTGTGTTCCAGCTCCTTTGTTCTGAGTTGAGTTTTGTTTTGCTTTTGTGACTTTTATTTTATGAGGTTTTTCCAGCAATAAAAGCTGTGTTTTGAGTTCCAGTCCCATCGTTGAGTGTCCTGCATTTTGGGTCCTTTTTTTCCTTCCTGCCTGCACACAGCCTATCATGACAGATAAATTGTAATAACCATGCATTAGTGAAAACTAAAATTAATTGGCATGGAGACAAATAATGGGGATATGGTAAGCTAATGTTACTGCAGCTAAATTGGTATGGTTAAATATATGTGGGCATAATATTTCATTTTGTTTTGTTTTTCCAATTTTTTCACATGTAGTTTTATTGATTCTGAAAAGACAGATCGACATATTTGACATTACTGGAATTAACTGAAGAACTCAAACATTTTATAGACAATAAAGAGTGTGCAGTTGGAATACCTCTATCTAGGGATTGAGATTAACGAAGTTTCTATTCTCTGTATGTCCTGTACATGTGGCAGAATTGACAATAAAATTGACTTTGACTTTGACTCTAGATCTCAAAATGCTTTTGACACAATATATTAAACAAACTGGAAAAGTGTGGTATTAGATAGTTTGTGCTGAATTGGGTGATGAGACAGCAATTTGTAGATATAAATGAATACAAATCAACCTGCATGGATATACAATCTGGAGTTCCTCAAGGTCCGGTGCTAGGCCCGAAACATAAAATATTCATATGACATATGAGTCTCAAAAATAATAAAATGTTTAAGACTCATGCTACGTGTTCTCACTTTGTTGCACTTGTGGAAATATATGTTTTTCAGTGAGAGTTTACAGCAGCTTTGCTGAATGGTAAATGGCCTGTATTTGTAAAGCGCTTTACTAGTCCCTAATCAATCAATCAATCAATTTATAAAGCACTTTTCATACAAAAAAAATGTAGCACAAAGTGCTTTACATAGTTAAAAGCAGCCCACCCCACCCTCCAACTCACTCCCCACACTCTCATTAACATAAATGATGTGAATACACACATATCCCCCCCCACACACACACACATACACACACGCGCACACTTAAAGAGTAAAAATTGGGCTGGGCTCGCATGAGCCAAGTGAGGAAACACTATAACAGGGAGCCGTCTGCACCGGGAGCCGGTCACAGACCGCAGCCTCCAGGCTGGGCACACAGCAGGAGGGAGGCCAAGGAGCCCCCCAGCCAGGCTGAGAGGACCCCCAGAAACCCAGCAGCCACAGTCGATCACAGCCCCGGTGCAGAGAGCGCCCTCTGAGGAAATATGACACAATAGGATATATACAGGGTAAAATGATATATACAGGGTAAAATGATAAAATAAATAAGAACAGGATACAATATAAATATAAATATAAATAGAGTAAGAAGATTAAAAAATGAATAAGAATAAAATCAATAAATATTAGGTAAAGTCTAAATTAATAATAGAATAACAGGATAGAATAAATAAGCATAAAATAAATAAACGTTAGGTGAAAGCTAAATTAAAAAGGTGGGTCTTGAGCCTGTTCTTAAAAACATGTACGTTCTCTGCGGCCCTGAGCTCCTCCGGCAGGCTGTTCCACAGACGAGGACCATACCACTGAAAAGCTGCCTCTCCGTGAGTATGTGTCCTGACTTTAGGGACAGTCAAAAGGCCAGTACCAGAGGACCTCAGGGTCCGCGAGGGTTCATACGGTAAAAGCAGATCTGAGAGATAAGAAGGCCCAAGACCATTAAGACATTTAAAAACCAATAAAAGAACTTTAAAATCGATCCTGAAACACACGGGGAGCCAGTGCAGCGATTCTAAAACCGGTGTAATGTGGGCCCGCCCTCTGGTCTTCGTCAGCACACGAGCTGCCGAGTTTTGCAAAAGTTGTAAAGTTGAAATATTCTTCTTAGGAAGACCAGAGAGCAGGGCATTACAGTAATCAATGCGACTGGTAATAAAAGCATGCATCAGCATCTCCGTGTTGGCCCGAGAGAGAATTGGGCGGACTCTGGCTATATTTTTTAGATGATAAAATCCAATTTTGGTTACATGTTTAATATGTGGGATAAAACCAAGCTCAGAGTCAAAAATAACACCCAGGTTTTTCACTTGTAGCGAAGGACATAGTGAAAATGCCTCTAATTTAGACAAGAGTTTCTCTCTCTGAGCCTCAGGACCGACGATTAAAACTTCAGTCTTGTCCTGGTTAAGCTGTAAAAAGTTTTCTGCCATCCAAGGACCTTAAAGCGCTTTACACATTCAGTCATCCACCCATTCACACAAACATTCACACACTGTTAATTAAAAAAAGAAGTGAGTAAATTTGGCTTGATATGAAAACTTTATGTAGCCCTGGCTATATAAATAGGTCATTTATTTAGATAGTTCATTTATATTGATAGTTAAATGCAAATGTTCACTGTGTTCAATAATGTGTATACAAATGCCTGTAAGGTATGTGATGTGTGTCACTTAAATGCACAGCCTTTTTATTTGTATTTTGAGGTTTATGTCATTATTTTTGAAATGTTATTGATATGTACTACAGCTCCAGTGAACCCTGAAGTAGTCTCTGGTAGATGGGTGGGAGTAAGTGGGGAGTGCACTCTGCAGGAAGCGAGAGAGATGAGAGCTGAACAACAGTGTCGAGTGAACGCAGAGTTCATAGAAGGGCGACAGACGTATTTTCGGGTTGACGGGTAGTTAACTGTAGTGGAAAACTGTTGTACTCTACTGTGAGTAGGAGGAGACGGACGTCTTGCTGGTGTGTCAGAGAGGTCCCTTCTGCTGGTGTGCTGAAGTTATGTGTTCACATGATAGCACGTGGAGACGACGACTGTGAGTGCTGCTGCCGCGGCCTGCTGGTAGCCTTGACCCAGTTTCCTCCACTATCCCCTTGAACTGCCTGGAGGTGTGAGTACTGTTGTTTGCACGTGCTTTTTATTTTACTACTTGGCAACAAGTGAAGCGACCATATTGTTTTAGGTCCCAAAGCACCCGAGCCACGACTCAGGCCTGCAACGAGGGGTTTGCTAGCAGAAAGACTGTAGCACTTGAGGTGTGTGTGTGTTGGTGAGAGTGCGTGTGGGCCCACAATATTATTTGATTATTTTGTTTCTGTTCAGGTAGATGGCTTACCATTGTTTATCAAACTTTATTAATTTTACTTATTTTCCTTTGTGTTGTTGTTAACCAATTATTCACTAAAGTGGAGTTAACTTTATAATTGACCTGCTTGTGTGTGGTTTATTTCCATATAGTGTAGTTTTATTGCATATTTTATACCATAAGCATTAAAAAGGGAGTATCAGTAGAAAAGTAACAACAGGAACCCAGGGCCCCTCTCAATAGAATGTGGGATGGGTGTTACATTTAACTTTGCATTAAATGTAAGCAAAACAAAGATCATGTGCTTTGGAAAATGAAAACTAACTCATTAAGCATTGTTGCTAATGTATGGATAGAAAATACACTTGGGGTGTGAACAAAAACAGCTGGACGGCTCATTTTAGACATAAAAGCAAAAGAGCAAAGACTGTTGCATTGTTGGAAACACAAGTCTCATTCTGAACCATACTGCTTACTTATTTTGTCATAGTTGAATTAGTGTGTGGAAATATGGGGTAACATATACAAAAACACAATACCCATAATGCACATTCCAAAAAAAAAGAGGTATGATACTTAATATAACTCCATATCTGGAGCACACAAACTCTATATTTTTAGGTCCAAACAAATGTCATAAATCTCTGGTACAGAGAAATATATAGATTAGAAGATCAAGTTGTACAGGAATTGAAAGAATAGTAAAAATAATTTTTTACTGACCTAAAGTGTCCACAAATATAGCTGTAGGTGTAAGCAGACTTGTAAGATTATTGACTATGTCTTGAAGTTTACTAGTCAGCACTCTGACACTGACAGCTACCTGAAAGTCAACATACTGCAGCGATGGGGATGTGGAGATGGTTCTGTAGAGAATGATGGAAAAATAACTTGTTATCGACATAAAAAAAACATTACAGTACAAACAGTAAGTTTTATTTACTGTGCATATCTAATAAATTTTGTCAGTCTCCAAAAGTGTCTAAAACCGACATTATATTACATATTGCAAGGTCTCCAAAAAGTATTTGGACAGTCTCTTTGGAATCCTAAGATTAATCTTTTTCGCAATCACTTTTGTGCACCATGAAATGCAGAAAAGAAAATTAATGAAT
The DNA here is from genome assembly GCF_057382275.1 of Copadichromis virginalis. NCBI lineage: Eukaryota > Metazoa > Chordata > Actinopteri > Cichliformes > Cichlidae > Copadichromis > Copadichromis virginalis. The sequence goes on along the minus strand of NC_140632.1, from coordinate 38,099 downwards.
GCAGTTTTCAAGTGCTGTCCCCTCTATTGCCAGGGAACAGCTATTGACACTAGTCATCAGGTATGCACAGAGTTACTGAAATGATGAGAGTTTTACATAGAATTCTTTGGCATGGTTTCAGGGTTTCCCATCTACCAATCAGCTTTGAAGCTCAGGTCTCTGAAACAGCCCTGAAGACATTAGCTAACTCAGGTAGAATCATTTACAAAAAACTCACCTATAATAACTAACAGTTTAGTTGGTGACTATAAGTGGTGTCACAATAATAAGTGATGTTGTTTAAAAAAAAACAACATTGACGAAAAACAAACACAAAACCAAAAAGGTAACTTATATAACATATTTCTTTGTAAAATACAGTACCTTGGACCAGTAACGTTCACATACTGAATAGCATTCAGTTTTTGAAATTGGTTTCGAAGCTAAGAAAAGAAAAAGCATGACATCGTTGATATTTTTGTACTATGTAACAATAGAAAACATATTTATATTTATAGTTTATTTATAGAATAGTACAAACGTGAGGATGAGACATACCGTTGTGTTCTTGGTTGAATCCCATGCTGCAGTCTGTACTGATCCATTGATGAAAACTGTGTTCATTGTAAATATTACAGTTTGTTATTACTTTGGGTTTTATTTTGGTTGTCAAAGACAAGCATGCATATCAGCATGGGGACTGCTTTGAATGCACAGACTGGGATATGTTTAGAGAAGCTGCTACATACTCAGACACCGTGGACCTGGAGGAGTACACAATCTCAGTGACCAGCTACATCAGCAAATGCATTGAGGATGTCACTGTCTCCAAGACCGTGATCTGCAAACTATAAACCCTGGTTCTCTGCAAAGCCACGCAACCTGATGAAAATCAGAGACTCTGCCTTTAAGTCCAAAAATAGAGGAACTTACACTACAGCCAGAGCAGATGTATCACGGGCCATCAAAGACGCAAAGCGGCAGTATGCAGATAAGATCAACACACATTTCACAAGTACAAAGGACACTCGGCGAATGTGGCAGGGCATCCAAACAATCATGGGCTACAAGCCAACACCTCCAGCATGCAGCAGGGATCCCTCTCTGCCAGACCAACTAAATGACTTCTTTGCATGTTTTGAGGCAGAGAACAAAGAGCCAGAATAACAACCTGTCTCGCATTAGTCTTCTGAACATTTAGATGGTTGTTAACTTCAGGAAGACCTCAATGGCTCACACTCCACTGCACATCAACGGATCTGCTGTTGAGATGGTCAACAGTGTGAAGTTCCTCGGTGTGCACATCTCAGCTGACCTCTCCTGGAACCTGAACACCACCACCATCATGAAGAAAGCCCAACAACGTCTTCACTTTCTTAGGAAACTGAAGAAGGCCGGTCTCCTTCCTCCTATCCTCACATCATTTTACTGGGGAACCATTGAGAGCATCCTCTGCTGCTACATCACTATCTGGTACGGGAAATGCACCCTCGCTGAAAAGAAGTCTCAGCAGCAAATAGTGAGGAGAGCAGAGAGGATCATTGGAAGCCCTCTCACATCCATCTCCCAACTCTATGACAGACACATCATTCGATGTGCGAACAGCATAGTGAAGGACACTTTCCACTCCTCACATGCACTGTTCTCCCTCCTTCCATCTGGCAGACGGTTTCGCAGCATTAAAACTGTAATGACCAGACACTGCAAGAGCTTCTTCCCCCATTCAGTCATAGCCCTCAACTCACTACCACAAAAGGACTGATATAAACATACACCTCTACAAACACCTTACAATAATCATCAAAAGACTCAAAAACAACAAAAACTACCACAAATCCACTACAAACTGGTCCTGGGAACAATATTCTCATTTGCACACTCAGTCACATACTTCTGAACACACACCTAAATTCTTTAGGCGAAATCTTTACATTTTTGCATTTCGTACACGTCTTTGTCATGTCTCATCAATAATATCCTGACAATAGCTTGAAACTGGTATTCAATACCTACTGCACATTCTCTCAGTCCTGTCTTTGTTTATCTTTGTTTATCGTACAGGTAATATTGTATAGTTACCATTATAGTATTGTATAGAATTGTATAGTTAGTAATTAGTACCTTTTTATCCCTTAATTTTTACCAAAACTTAGCATGTTATTTATTTATAATTCCTAGTTTTATATCTCTTGGATATATATTCTTTATATATTTATAAATGCACCATAGGGGGCTTATGGTGGAACAGCATTTCAGTACACTGTATACTGTGAATACTACTGTATTGACAATAAAGCTCTTGAATCTTGAAAAAGTAGAAGAGTGAAAAGCAAAGGATAAACATAGCTGTATTCAACAGATTTGTACACCACACTTATTATAGTTTATATTAATTTAGTTTCAACTGGAATCCAAGTACATTTTCTCATTTTAATTTAGGTGTAATTGTTCAAAATGTTCAAGTTGTTACATTACTTTCAGTGTATGCTTTGTTTTTGATTAATTTATTTGTAACATAGGTGCTTTTTTCATGGCAATATTTTGGAAATTCAAAACAGTATCTTAATACTATTCAACAAAACAGACACTGTTGTCAAATTTGACCAAAGACATGTTTGACTATTGTTATATTTTTTTTTTAAATAAATAATATTGTTTATTTGCAAAAAAAGTACTTCTATTTTTAAGTACTTTTAATGCTTTCAACACTCATTTTAATGCAAATAGTTTAATTTTGCATTAGTTCTCTATAACACTGGTATACACTAAAACTTATTCCATATCATTAATCAACAGAATAGAAAAAATAAAATAAAAATAATAAACAAAAAAACAAATAAAAAAGAGTTACACATTTCAGGAGATCTACCTTGAACTTTAGGAGAACAGAGGGGTGTGATGTAGGATACATTTTGTTTGCAAGTAGCATCCCCGCAGCAGCTGTAGTTGTAGCACACTTCATTGCTCCAAAGATAATTTGTAGAGCAGTTGCAGTTCGTGTCAGTTCCAACAATGAGGCATTCTAGAAATAAAAGAAAACATTCTTAATTCTCTGAGTTTTTTCTTTTTAGTTTTTTTATTTGAGGGTTAGGGCCACTCTGGATCATCAGAACTGTATGGGAAAATTTGACTGACACCTGCTTTCCTTCATAGTACAACAGTAGACAACATGTAATGTAAAAATATCTTGTCATGGTCCGTGGTCCTGTGTCTAAGGTGTCTGTGTGTGTGTGTGTTGGATGCCCTGGTGGCCACACCCCTGGGCTGGGCCATTACCGGCACACCTGCTTTCCATCCGGGGCGATTACCTTTTTTTTTTTATAAATTAGTGTGAAAATGAAAATCACTAAAATGACCATTTAAAGGTAATTTTTTAAACACACATCTACATCCCACTTCTGGTTTGGCAGAATCTGCAGATGCAGCTTGTAGCAATGCTCATGCAAATTCAGACCACACACCATTACTTCCACAGGCATGCTGAAATGATCTGTATGTAAACATGCCATGTTTTTTCTTGCAGTTTCAGTACAAAACTATCCAAGGCCTAAAAACTCTGTTTGCATTAGGAGTGTGTGTGTTATTTTGATAGTCTTGTGTTTCCTGTGCTTTGTATCGGCTTTTACTTCCCCTGTCTCATTTCCTGATTTGTTGCAGCTGTCTTCCTTGGTGTTTCCCATCTTCCTAATTATCTGGTGTGTATTTAAATTCTCAGCTTCCGTATGCTCTTTGTTATGTCCTCTCTTGCAGTTTTTTTTTTGTTGAGTAGTTGTTGATTTGGTTTCCTTGTTCCTGTACCTGCATTATTTTGTATTATGATTAAAGGACATGTGAAGTAAGTAATGAAACTGCTTGCAAGTTTATTTCTTACTTTCCAAGTCCTGTGTTCCTGCCTGCTTGCCAGAATGGCAGGCAGGAGTCTGACCTCATAATTAGTTTGTGGGTTACTATGTTTTTTTTTCTGTTGTTTTTTCTGTTGTTGTTGTTTTTTGTTGTTTTTTTTAACCCTGCAGTAGTTTTATGATTTAAGCTTTCTTTGTGTATTAAAGTCACCAGTGACCATCAAAAAAAAAAAAAAAAAAAAAAAAAAAAAGATTCTAGCCAATCATTTTACGTTTCCGAGGATAGTAGGCGGGGCCAGGTACGTGCGTTCTTTTAGAGCAGAGCTACAGATTAAAAATGGCCAAGGCGAAGCGGTCAAAAGTCTGGCTGTACTTCACAGCAAAATATGCAGACTCAGCAGCCTGCAACAAGTGCTTTAAGGTGATACTGTCAAAGGAGGTAACACCTGAAATCCGATGAAACACCTGGCGACGCATAGCGTTTTCTTTTAAAAGCCCAGAAATGCGCCGTATGATAGCTTGCTGCGAGACCTCACACCGAGCACATCTACTGTGCGTGGGTTGCCTGTTATCGGACCCGGAGTTAGCAATATCCCCCAAAAACCCCGAAGAGGAGAGTCCTGGCCCCTAGCCCTGCCAGTGTAGCAGAAATGATGATGGCAGCAGCAGCCGTTCTTCTCTGCGTGAGTAGCTTAATGTTGTTCATGTGTAATTTACGTTGCGTAGGCTAACCACGTTATTACATTAATGCATGTGAGGTGAACTAGCAAACACTATCATAGCTACATGCGGCTGTCTTCTTGTTTGATGGCAGATACTCCCTTCACCCTGGCCAAAAAGGCTAAAATGACCAAAGAAAAAGAGGGAAACAGATAAACATGAGAGGTTTTTGGACAAAGTGTATTTTCCATTGATTAAGCACTGCTTCCAGCTAAGAGTGATACCATATATGCCCCATAGCTGCAGAAAAGGCTAACTTTGTTATCTTTTTACAAAAAACCAGCTGAACATGAGAGGTTTTGGGACCAATTTTGTGTTCTCCATTCTTTAAGCACCGGTTTGAGCACCGTTTGAGCACCGGCACCGTTTCAAAAGTACCGGTTTGGCACCGGTATCGGATAAAACCTAAACGATACCCATCCCTAGTCTCCAAAGACGTTTCAGAGAATTTGGCAGTACATCCAACTGGCCTCACAACTGCAGATCATGTGTAACCACACCAGGCCAGGACCTTCACATCCAGCATGTTCACCTCCAGGATTGCCTGAGACCAGCCACACGGACAGCTGCAGCAACAATCGGTTTGCATAACCAAAGAATTTCTGCACAAACTGTCAGAAACCATCTCAGGGAAGCTTATCTGCATGTTTGTCGTGCTCATTGGGGTTTGAACCTCACTGCAGTTCGTCGTTGTAACTGACTTGAGTGGACAAACACTCAAATTCAGTGGCATCTGGCACGTTGGAGAGGTGTTTTGTTCACAGATGAGTCCCGTTTTTTACTGTTTAGGGCAGATGGCAGACAGTGTGTGTGGGTGAGCGGTTTGCTGATGTCAACATTGTGGATCAGGTGGCCCATGGTGGTGGTGGGGTTCTGGTATGGGCAGGCGTATGTTATGGACAATGAACACAGGTGCATTTTATTGATGGCATTTTGAATGCACAGAGGTACCGTGACGAGATCCTGAGGCCTATTGTTGTGCCACTCATCCACGACCATCACCTCATGTTGCAGCATGATAACGCATGGCCCCATAGTGCAAGGATCTGTACACAATTGCTGGAAGCTGAAAACATCCCAGTTCTTGCATGACCAGCATACTCACTGGACATGTCACCCATTGAGCATGTTTGGGATGCTCTGGATTGGTGTATACGACAGCGTGTTCCAGTTTCTACCAATATTCAGCAACTTCACACAGCTATCGAAGAGGAGTGGATCAACATTCCACAGGCCATGATCAACAACCTGATCAACTCTATGCGACGAAGATGTGTTGCCCTGCATAAGGCAAATGGTGGGCACACCAGACGCTGACTGATTTCCCCCCCCCCATAAAGCAAAACTGTGCACGTTTCAGAGTGGCCTGTTATTGTGGGCAGTCTAAGGCACAACTGAACATTATTTACGCTGTCTAATCAGTAGTGATGTGTGGATCGATCCTGAAATATCGATTCCTCCGATACCAGTCATTTATGTTCTAGAATCGATTCTCACATTAAAATATTGATATTTTAGTAATTTAGAGTAAATTTGTAGTTTATCATTAACAGTAACAGAGTGGAAAGAAACTATAACATTCGGATTGTCTACATCCAAAGGAACTACTTCCTCTTCCGCCTTTCATAGTCATGTGCGAAATACGGCTGTATAAATGTCTCGCAGCCCCTTGGCGTGCGCAGCTGAGCGTAATTGGAGTCATGTGCGGACGTATTTTACCTCCACAAACAGCTGAGACGTGGTTTGCGATACATGTGGCAAAAAAGTGAGGTGTTGTGGCCATACTAGAGAGACATTCAAAAGGGCTGTTGGGGGGTGATAAATACATTTTACAGGGTTTATTTATCGGATAAAGTACATTAAATGTCATCGTTTTTATTATCGGGTTGGAAACAGCGGTGGTGGCCTCCCTCTTCCCGCTCCACCACAACCACCCACACATGCAGGGCCTTGGAGTAGGGGTATGTCACCAGGGTGCAGAGGAGGCTACCCCCCCCCCCCCCCCCTCTGTCCCCTTCTGGCTGCCTCTGCCTCAATTTTATCCCACAACTTAGACATTCACATTACTCACACTCTCATTAGACATACATATAGGATCTTGAGGGTGGGCACGATAAACGGAGTCCAAAGTACCATCAGGGTGTACACCCCACCCCTGGCATCGTTACCCACCTCTCAATTTTAAATACACGTAGACATTGAGGGCTAGCAAGAGGGACCATGCGCTTACCTGCTGCTCTCTGGCAGGTAGCTCCAAGCCCTCCTGGGTTTTAAATGCACCTTAGAACACACATGCATCAACATTACAATGAGCGGGTGGAGGGAGGTTTGGAGTCTTCTCTCACCCCCGTTCTCTGCGACCTGCTGGAGCAGGGGGGCTAGGACTAGGAGGAGGAGTTGGCCGTCCGACTGCGGTCTGGAGTGTGGAGCCTTCCTGCTGCTGCGGAGTCGGGGAGGTCTGCCTCCCCCCACCGCAGGGAAAAGGGAAACACCACCTGGGTCTGGGTGCAGTTCCCCCCTCCAGGGGCGGGGGCACCTAGACCCGGTTTGTAGAGTACGCTTGGGGAGTGTGATCATGTGTACAACGTCTCTTTATGTCTGTCTCCACGTTGGTTGAGTGTGGAGTAAGTGCATATGAGAGCATGAGGGTGGGAATGGATGTTTGTATCTGTGTGTGCCTGTATGTCTGTGTCTATATGTCAGGTTGGGTGTCAGGCGCCACCTCTCTGGGGACATCTCAGGCCCTCCAAGGTTTGGAGGCCTATCTCCCCCTACCACCACTTCCCCTGCCAGTGGCGGACCCCCTCAGACATCGGTGCGTTGGTGGTTCTTTGTGTCCGGGGATGGGCGTCCAGGTACACACCGGCTCACTCCTTAGCGGCCGCTTATCGGGGCCTGGAGCCTGGGGCTCGTTCGGGCCACTTCGGAGGTGGGGTGCCCCCGGCCTCTCGGCCTGGGGCTCGGTCACTCAGGCGCAGCTGGCTGCCGGCGGAGCTCACGGGCGCGTCACTGCAACTCCCCCTGGCTTCTGCTCCGCGGCTGCTGAGTGAGCCCTCATCTGGGACTCTCCTCAGCTCTTTCCGGGACAGTGGCGCAGCTGCCCCTCTGTTGGTCTTCCTTGGTCTCTTGTGTTCTGGGGGCCTCTGGATGTCTGGAGTTTTGATCTCCTCCACACCTGCTTCACGCCCTGGAGGACGGGGCTGTGGCCCCCCCACACCCTCTAGCAGATTATTACATGAAGGAACCTTTTAAAAAACAAAAAACAAGCGCGTCCATGCTCACAGGTGTACACACGGGTGATCACACCCACAAACTACACCCTTTTTGGCTCCTACCTCAAAGCACACTGTGTTCTGTTGATCTTATGTGCTGCACAATAATGTTTAACATTTAGTATTTACTGTCATATTCCCATATATCATTGTGATGTTGTTTATTCTATTACTCTTGTTCTCTTCTGCTTGCTTTCTTTTTTCTTTCTCAGCAGGTGATCCAGGTGATTGATATATGCATTTTTTTTTCTCTGCCCGTTCTGTTGGTTTTTGTCTTTTGCCCTTCTCCCCCGTCCCTCTTCTCAGCTGTTTCTCTTTCCCTCTTTCTTTCTCCCCTTCTTTCCCCCAGTCAAGTCTGTCCCGTATTCAGTAAGTGAAAATAAAATAAACAATAAAAGGTGAATCAAATGGACCATTAAGGCAAGGCTGGGATGGTCAGTTTGGTAAAGTAAATCCGTTGGGCATCTTTCTTTGCCTTTAGACAACAATTCTGATGGCAAAAGAGCCAAACGGGACAGGCCAAAAGAAAAAAAAAAAAAAAAAAAAAAAAAAAAAGGAAACAGCGGTGGTGTCCAAATTCAGAGGCTGCTTCGCGGTCTAAAGAAAGCCGGGTAGTATGTCATGAGCTCCCTCGGTGGAGTGAAACTCTGCTGTCTGCTCCTTGCTATCTGAAATATAACCGGGTGCTTGCGTAAACTCTGGACTGTCTCACACTTTGTTTAATTAGTTTTCTTTTTCGACGTTTATTTAGCTGTGTGAAAACCCCGGAGGAACCCTCCCGTTAAATTTTATTTAATCTAATAACTTTAATCTCAGCCAAACCGATTTACTCACAAATAAAACACTGAAAAAGCCAAACAATAACATTTTTAAGTTATCAAAGTGACTTATATATCATGTTTAACCCGAGTAGTGAAAGACCGCAGGGGTTTGAAGACGATGTGTCGGTCGGCTCAGATATTTGACGTTTACAGAGCTACATTCTCATTCTTGAGGCGAACTGAAGAGGAGGAGAGGGACAGGTGCTGCTAGGGCGAGACACACGTCTCTCACAGAGTCCTTTAGTGCTGCAGGCAGGCAAGGTGTTCAAATAGCACAACTTCAGTTTTTTTTATTTCTATATGATGAACTCTGCATTATTAAGTGATAAGAACAAGTAATCTGATGTCCTGTAATCATTATGATGCTATAATTTGAGATACAATAAATAAAATAAGTTTTTGTACAAAGTATCAGTATCGGATCAGTATCGTCGATACCACCCTGAATATTACTTGGTATCGGATCGGAAAGGAAATCAGTGGTATTGCACATCACTACTAATCAGCCCCTTGATATGCCACACCTGTGAGGTGGGATGGATTATCTTTGTAAAGGAAAAGTGCTCACTAACACATATTTATAAAGATTTGAGAACAATATTTGAGAGTCATGGGTCTTTTGTGTATGTAGAATAATTTTCAGATGTTTGCGTTCGGCTCGTGAAAAATGTGAGCAAAAACAAGTGTTGCGCTTATATATTTTTCCATGCATTTATTCATCAATCTAAACTAGTAATCTCACATGAGTTTAGTAGAACTGACAAATGAGCACTTCCTGACAAAACCTGAAACAGTGCACATTGGTAATATTCTTTTATTAAAACAGAGTCCAGTCCAATAGTTTTGACTCTTGTAAGAAAAACATCAGTTATAGACAAATTGCAGTTAATATTACTGCAGCTCTGTTATGTTGAAGATAATGTTTAAGTAATCACAGCCTGATGATCCTTTTTTTTTTAAGGTTAGATTACACAATTTTATTTACTTGGGGATGCAATAATAACAGCTCTTCACACAACCCTCACACACCTGGACATTAGTAACTCCTATGTTGGAATGCTATTGGTGGACTTCAGATCTGCCTTCAATGCAGTTCAACCCCACAAACTGGTTAAAAAACTAAGCAACCCATGACTCAGCAGCTCACTGTGCAGCTGGATATTGGACTTTCTGAGCAACAGACCCCAGAACATCAGAATGGGAGAGCACACCTCCTCCACCCTCATTCTGAATGTAGGTGTCCCACAGTGGTGTGTCCTCAATCGCCTCTTATACTCACTTTTCACCCATGACTGTTCTCCAATCCACACCAGTAACACCATCATATAATTTGCTGACGACACCACCATCATAGGACTACAACAACGATGATTCAGCCTACAGAGAGGAGGTTCAGCATCTGAAGCAATGGTGTGACGACAACAACCTGCATCTGAACACAGCCAAGACCAGGGAGATGGTAATCGACTTCAGAAGAACAAAGCGATCGGGGCACTCTACCCTCTACATTGATGGGGAGGAGGTAGAAAGGGTAGAAAGCTTTAAGTTCCTCGGAGTCCACATCTCGGCCAACCTTACCTGGTCCATAAACATTTCCCACCAGGCAGGAAAAGCACAACAAAGGCTATACTTCCTCAGGGAACTACGTCAGGCCCAATTACCCCAGAGACTGCTAGTAAACTTCTACTGCTCCACCATCGAGAGCCTTCTGACCTACTTCTGCACACTCTGTTTCAACTGCTGCACCGCAGAGGACAAGAGGAAAATGCAGCGGGTGGTGAGGGCAGCAGGCAATCGGCACTTCACTAACCCCCCTCAGAGACATTTATACTGGCAGACTTCAGCAGAAAGCCAGCATCGTCATCAAAGACCCCATGCATCCTGGACACTCACTTTTCCCCCCTTCCCTCTGGTAAATGCTACAGGTCCATCAGGTCGAAGACAAACAGACTCAACAGAAGTTTTACCCACATGCTGTCCAACATGCCCTACCTCCACCCTGATTGGAGGATAACTGCACTGCCAACGCTCATGGACATTATCGGGGCGATTGTGGCTCAAGAGATGGGAGTTCGCCGGTTCGAGCCCCAGCTTGGACAGTCTCGGTCGTTGTGTCCTTGGGCAAGACACTTCACCCGCTGCCTACTGGTGGTGGTCAGAGGGCCCGGTGGCGCCAGTGTTCGGCAGCCTCGCCTCTGTCAGTGCGCCCCAGGGTGGCTGTGGCTACAATGTAGCTTGCCATCACCAGTGTGTGAATGTGTGTGTGGATGGGTGGATGACTGGATATGTAAAGCGCTTTGGGATCCTTAGGGACTAGTAAAGCGCTATATAAATACAGGCCATTTACCATTACACCTTATTTATAAACCGTATTTCTATTTATACTTCGATGCAACCAACATCCCTACCTCTCTAAACTGTATTTATTATAACCTTATTTATTATAGTTGCAACAGCACCCCCCACTCAATGTGCAATATCACCCCCCACACACACACACACACTCGATGTGCAATATCACTGATCACACTGCACCTCTCAATGCACCTGCTCCTCAGATTATTCATTTATATATATATATATATATATATATATATATATATATATATATATATATAGCGCTTTACTAGTCCCTACATGAATAGGATGAGGGACCTATGGATTCTTCGATACCCAACATCCACAATGACGGCGAAACAACTAGTAGTTCAGTGTTCCAACATTCGAAAGAAGGGACTGCTCTCACAGCTAGAGATTGACGAGGTACAACACAAATGCTACGGCAAGGAGGAGTCAGGACGCCAGGTCAGGGAGGCGATATCATCACCCCCACCCGAGATTGTGTACATAGCCCCAAGTGCGATAGGAGAAGGATCGTTGAGTGCGAGAGGAACTGACCTGAAAAGTAGGATCATGGCCAAGCTTGAAACCTGGATCCCCCGTAGCCGGTTACCAAGATTACGTGAAGTACCCTCAGAAGGTCTGCTAGATGATGTTAATGCAGCACTACGGGCAATACCTACAACCACGATTACCGACACTAACAAGCTGATCTACAATACGGCAGCAGTGATCAGTGAGATGCTTGGCTACAAGTTGAACAGCCACAAGGGGCAGTACCCTCCATGGAGAAGGAGGCTAGAGGGCAAGATCAAAGTAGCACGGAGGGAAGTTAGCCAACTAACGGAGTTGCAGCAAGGTGCGACAAATAAGGTGCCTAAGAAATACAGCAAGCTGTCCATACCTGAGGCCTTGGAAACTGCCAAGCAAAGACTCAGAGCCTTGGCCAGCCGCTTGAGGAGATACACCAGAGAGATAGAAGGCAGGAGAATAAACCAGCTGTTCTCCACAGAACCAGCAAAGGTGTACTCTCAGTGGCAAGGGAACAATAAGAGAACAGCACCACCAAGGCTGGAGACGGAGCAATACTGGAAGCGCATATGGGAGAAGGATGCAACCCATAACGGCAATGCTCAGTGGCTAGAGGATCTGAGGGCAGACCACAGCGACCTCCCTGAACAGGGTCCAGTAACCATCACAGTGGCAGATATCCAAGAAAGGGTCTCCAGTATGAAGAGTTGGACAGCACCAGGGCCCGACATGGTTCACGCCTACTGGCTGAAGAAGCTGACTGCACTCCACGAGCGTCTGGCAGCACAAATGAACCAGCTGCTAGTTAACGAGAGACACCCGGAATGGCTAACCGAAGGTCGGACGGTCCTGATCCCCAAGGACCCCAAGAAGGGACCGGTCCCCTCCAACTACCGACCAATAACCTGCCTCAGTACTACATGGAAGCTCCTGTCAGGCATCATATCGGCTAAGATGAACAGGCACATGGGTCAATACATGAGCGGAACACAGAAAGGAATTGGCAAGAATACCAGAGGCGCAAAACACCAGCTACTGGTAGACAGAACAATCAGCCGAGACTGCAAGACCAGACTGACCAACCTGTGCACTGCCTGGATTGATTACAAGAAGGCCTATGACTCAATGCCCCACAGCTGGATACTGGAATGCCTAGAATTGTACAAGATCAATGGGACCCTAAGAGCCTTCATCAGGAACTCAATGGGGATGTGGCGTACAACACTAGAGGCCAACTCCAAGCCCATAGCACAAGTCACCATCAAGTGCGGGATCTACCAAGGAGATGCTCTGTCCCCACTGCTGTTCTGCATAGGCCTGAACCCCCTCAGTGAGATCATTAACAAGACTGGCTACGGATACCGACTACGGAACGGAGCAGTTGTCAGCCACCTCCTGTACATGGATGACATCAAGCTGTATGCCAAGAGTGAACGAGACATCGATTCACTGATCCACACTACCAGGCTATACAGCAATGACATTGGAATGTCGTTCGGACTGGAGAAATGTAGTCGGATGGTATCAAAGAGAGGGAAGGTAGTCAGAACTGAGGGGATTGAACTACCAGAAGGCAACATTGCAGACATAGAGGACAGTTACAAGTACCTGGGGATCCCGCAGGCAAATGGGAACCATGAAGAGGCCGCTAGAAAGGCTGCAACCACCAAGTACCTGCAGAGGGTCAGGCAAGTCCTGAGGAGTCAGCTGAATGGTAAGAACAAGATCCGGGCCATCAACACGTACGCCCTGCCCGTGATCAGGTACCCTGCTGGGGTAATAGGCTGGCCAAAGGAGGAGATAGAAGCCACTGACATAAAGACAAGAAAGCTCCTTACCATGCATGGAGGGTTTCACCCCAAGTCCAGCACCCTGAGGCTGTACGCTAAGCGGAAGGAAGGGGGCCGGGGACTGGTGAGTGTCAGCACCACAGTCCAGGATGAGACAAGGAACATCCAAGAATACATTGGGAAGATGGCCCCAACTGACCGAGTGCTCAGTGAATACCTCAGGCAGCAGAAACCCAAGAAAGAGGAGGGAGACGAGGAACCATCATGGAAGGACAGGCCCCTGCACGGTATGTACCACCGGCAGATAGAGGAGGTGGCTGATATCCAGAAATCCTACCAGTGGCTGGACAAAGCTGGACTGAAAGACAGCACAGAGGCACTAATCATGGCAGCACAAGAACAAGCTCTGAGTACAAGATCCATAGAGGCTGGGGTCTATCACACCAGGCAAGACCCCAGGTGCAGGCTGTGTAAAGATGCCCCAGAGACAATCCAGCACATAACAGCAGGGTGCAAGATGCTAGCAGGCAAGGCATACATGGAACGCCATAACCAAGTGGCCGGCATAGTGTACAGGAACATCTGTGCCGAGTATAACCTGGAAGTCCCGAGGTCAAAATGGGAGATGCCCCCAAGGGTGGTGGAGAATGACCGAGCTAAGATCCTGTGGGACTTCCAGATACAGACGGACAAAATGGTGGTGGCTAACCAACCGGACATAGTGGTGGTAGACAAACAGAAGAAGACGGCCGTAGTGATCGATGTAGCGGTTCCGAATGACAGCAATATCAGGAAGAAGGAACACGAGAAGCTGGAGAAATACCAAGGGCTCAGAATAGAGCTCGAGAGGATGTGGAGGGTGAAGGTAATGGTGGTCCCCGTGGTAATCGGAGCACTAGGTGCGGTGACTCCCAAGCTAGGCGAGTGGCTCCAGCAGATCCCGGGAATAACATCGGAGATCTCTGTCCAGAAGAGCGCAGTCCTGGGAACAGCTAAGATACTGCGCAGGACCCTCAAGCTCCCAGGCCTCTGGTAGAGGACCCGAGCTTGAAGGATAAACCGCCCGCAGGGGCGTGCTGGGTGTTTTATATATATATATATATATATATATGTTTGTATATATGTGTGTGTGTGTATATATATATATGTATATATATGTGTGTGTATGTATGGTATGTACGCATGCATACATGTGTATAGATATATGTATGTTTGTGCGTGTATGGGTGTATCCGTATATTTGCAGGTGTATGTATAACTTGTACATATCTTTCTTGTGTAAATGTAAATTTGTCTGTTATTGTGTAAATACTTACGCTATTGTGTACTTCACATACATGGAAAAATGCCAAACAGCCTTTCACTATTCTTGTAACAGTGACTATAAAAGCTATTCTATTCTACTTCAAAAAAATTACAACTTAACAACAAATTCAAGAAAATGTTCCAGAAACATACCTGCTACCAGTTCAGTGTTTATGATTTGTACTGTTTGTTTGCTCAGTGGGAGGTTTGTTGAATTGATAGCTGACAGGACAGTTTGGGCATCCAGTGTGACATTACTCTCCACCATTATCTCAGCGCTGTAGATATCTTAAATAGGAATAAGATTTGATATATGTTATTATTTTGTGTGATTAGCAACTTATTTGAATAGAAGAGGTATTTGAGAAATAGAATAAATGTAAAAATTATATTAACTACATGATGAATTATTGTGTTCAATTTAGGAATTCAGATTTATTGGGATAGTAAAAGGTAGATTTTGGTTCTCATCATTACTTGTGAAATACCTAAGGCTTACTAATAAAATAAACTAAAATACATTATTAAATAAACTTAGCTTAATCAATGTGATCACCTTCAACTCCTCCTTTTTACCTTACTGGCTTACCTTGTGCAAGGACCTGCAATGGCAAAACCAGAAAAATGACAAAATAACGCATTCTCAAAAACTAACAATTCAATGTTAAGATAAATTAAAGTACACAAATCATATCTCTGTCCATAAACGTGAATATATGGATATACTGTGGAGTTGAGATTTGGAATAAAACAGGTTGAATTTTCTACATTAAACTAGTATATAACACACAAGAGTAAAATATAATTAACATTTAACTTGAACCTTGATTGGTAAACTGTACTCCTATACAAAAAAGTACCCCATTAGACTGAAGAGGGTTCTCTACCTGGTAGTAGATGTACACAGCTCCGGTCAGAAAAATGAAAACCTTGGAATACATTTTCATCACCTGGAAAAAAACACAAGTTATGACAAGCTGAGAAGAGAGATACTCAATGAAGAACATACATAAAGTACACAATTTATCCAAGGTACAGCACATGGATGCATAAAGAAGTACTGGTCCTATTTGTAAGGACATTAACACTCTCACAACTATTATTGTGATTTGCTATTATAAATAAAATGGAACTCAATTGAAAGTGTCAGAACTTAAAGTGTCGGGAAGTATAATCACTAAGCTAGAACTCTTTTTTCTGAAGCCAGTAAAAGCACCGGATTCAAAAGTGTGCAAAGGTAGAGGTTTTAAAACCAAAATACAGAGCTGAAATGCAGTATAAGACTTCACCTGTTTCTATTCCTACATGTGCTTATTGAAATCTCACTATAAAGTTTTGTCTTTTTATGAACTGTGTCAGCACTGGGTCTCCCATATATTTAACTATGAGTCTCAAACTATCTTGAACTATTTTTGTCTTTAGCTTCCATAACACTCTTATCAGCTGCTATCTGCTTTCCATTCCAAAGTACAGGAAGCTTGTATTTAGCTAGGAAAAACCTGTTTGCATCATTTTGCATGTTGGCTATGAATACAAACAACAAGTTGGTGGTTTTTCTTTTAACAGTGCACTGTTCATTCCTGTCCACACCAACGGTAGGATAGCACCACTGTGTACACAAAGCCCGGTGATGCGGTATAGCTTATGCCCACATTATTTTCTTGTTGTGTCAAAGACACGGCCGATGTGTTTGGTTCAGCAATCGTAATGTATCATAAATATTGATAATTTAAAAACACATTTTTTTTAAATCCAGAAACAGAAATGTATGCACCAAACCATGTTATAAACTAAAAAAAAAAAACTAAACTAATCAGTGAACTGAATAGATATAAAACACAACTTGTTCACCTACTGTGATTCTACTCAACTTGATGAAATCACAAAGTATTTTCAGTTCTGTTATTTGGCTTGTGGAAGGGAAGATCCTGTTAACAAAACAGAGGTTAAAGGGTTTCTTATCATAGGAATAGCATATTGTGATACTGAATGGTAATGTATCTCATGACAGCCATAGCATGCTGGGGGCTTCTATAGCAGAAACATAAAGAGATTCACATTTAAAGGTTTAACTATTACAGGATTTATGACTTTTTAGATTATGTTAAACTATGATTATTTAACATCTTAAGAACCACAAAGGTCAGGGATAATGTTTTGGTAATATGCATTTTTTAAAACTGATATATCCAGATGGAGACATTGACAACATAAAACCTGAAAGGCTACAATATATGAAACTTAATTTGAAATGTCAGAAACTTTTAACTCCAATAATTTAATACAAGAGGCAGACTTGTGTGTAGTTCAGTCAGGTGGTAGTGAGAGCTCACCTCTGTTATTTTCCTTAAAAAGATACAACAATCTAAAGAAAAACACAAATAAAAGATTCTTACCTTTGCTGCACTCTACACAAAAATGATTGTTAACCCATTAACTTTGCTTCAATTAACAAACAACACTCCATGTCTATCAGACACCGATCAGATTTCCAGTCAAAGTGAGTGAGCGAATTGCTTATGAACACTAAGTTACACTGAACAGAGGGTGTGTGTTAAGGGTAGTGCGTATGCGTTTGGTTGGGAGGGGATGTGTTACGGGACACATTCCCTCACAGATAGTGCTGTTCTGGCTTTGGTTTTGAAAGACCATTTGCATTGATGGCATCTCTCCATATGTGTCGAGCCTTTTGACTTTCCATGAATATTTGTCTAACAAATCGAGCATTCTCCTTCAGGAGGTCAGAGCGCAACTGCCTGCCTCATAAAAAAGCTCAGTGTGTGTGTGTGTGTGTGTTGTGTGACAGGGATGATTCTAATGTATATAATATAAAACAAGCATTGAACAAACTAATAAATGCTGTAGTGAGAAATGTCTTTTTTCAGCTATCTAGAGTTAAGCCTTTGATCTTTTGCCTTTGGCAAGAGATCAAAGAGATTTTTGCAATGCACTTTATGTTGGTGTTGATTCAAGCCACCACTTTAATGCTGCTCCCCATTTGATGCAGGGACACAGAAACATTACAGTGGTTTCCTGTATGGAGTACCATAATGTGAAAACAATATGTTAGAATATTACACAGTAGCACATTCTTTTGGGTTGTAAGAGACATAGTTCAGTTTTGGAGGATGGTTAATTTTGTCACCAATATCCATCGATTTACTCATCCATCCATCCTTCACTTATCCAGTTTTACATTGGTAAAAGATGTAAAGATATCACTCACAGACTGTGGTGTTATGGCAGCAGCAAAGTTTACTTACACTAAAAGGAAACTAGACTCACCAAACCCAAAAGGCTAACCCTTGAATGCAAAAAACCCCCAGTATCATAGAAACATTTCAAAAATTGTACTATTGTATTATCCAGCTAGGGTTTACAAAGTTATCTATGTATTTAAAATCTATAAATGTTCACATTTATGGTTTTCTTCATTAAAAATCATTTAAATACATCTATTAAGCTTTTGCAGGGCAACAAACCATTTTACGTCATACCTGAAGAAGTGGGTGAAATTCATGGAAAGTTTCTTTTCAAGTGTGCACACAAGGTGCGTGCATACAGTCACACATCTGCTTTTTGCATTTTGTTAAGACTTCCTCACTTATTTAAATATTTCAAATTAAGTGGGAGCATCCATCATGCCAAGGGCGAGCCAGAGGATGATACACAAATTAAAGGTGATGATGTATCCAAAACAGGAAATACCTCTGATCTTATATCAAAAGCGTAAAGACCAGTCATAATCTGTCTTTTTCACTTTTTATATTTTCCTGCTGTTCTTCAGGATTGCAAACTAATGCATATTGCGTATTTGCACATCAGCAAACATGATGTAATGAGCTTTGAGTCCCTTTTAGCACATTTGGGACAATTCCCAAAGAGATCCTAGCCTAAATCTTGCCAGAAAGAAATGACAGGAGTGTTTACATCATTTGCAGGAGATGAACCATGAATGAAAATCATGTGGTTGTGAAAATGCCATCTCCAAAGAAGGGAAACAGAGAGAAAAGACTAAGGCATGAAACATTTTAAAAAGAACTGCAGTATGGCCTTATGGACTGATTAAACCAAATTTGAAAATTTTGGAGTCTTTCTCAGTAAGTACAGTGGTGGTCAGGAGAACAGTAAGCCTAACTAAAGGCATCTGCTATGATGCTCACACCTCTGATAAGGTTTCACATGTATCAGTACTGATAAATGATCAGAATTATAATATTTCTGACTGTCTGAGGCAAAATTGAATCGAATCGGGACCTTGTGAATCGGAATCGAATGGCTTGTAGAAATCAGTGATGATACCCAGCCCTAGTGAGCAGCCTAGGCCCAACAGAAGTGGATATAGCTGTGGTTAATAAGAAAAGATGAAAAGGACTATTGATAAATTTTTTGATCCTTCTGAAATTCATAGCCAGTGCTCTGACACGGAGCCATCAATCGTTGAACGCTGAAAAAGCAGTGTATCCAGAAAATACATTATATGCTGCAATAAACGCACTGCCCAAGTGTCCCCTCTCTCCACTGACTTTAAGCGGCAGGCAGCAGCAGCAAACAGGTCATCAGAGGAGGCTGATGTGATGATTAAGTATAACATTGCCTTACAATATTGTCAAAGAGTGCCAACGCACTTTAAGCACAAGCAGTTTTTCAGTAACTTATCTTTCTGGTAGAAATGTGCTCCAATTTTGCATTGAAAAGATTGTTAGGTTAATCATTTACAAATTAATAGTGTCTGTATGGACAGCAATTTCTCCCCCTTAAATGTGCACACGTAAAACTGGGCACAAAGCGTGTTAAGCGATCGTGCTGAAAAATTTTGGTGCACCTAACCATTGTGCTGGTGCGCCTAAGGAAAAAAGTTAGGCACACCAGTCCAACCATGGCAAAAAGTTAGTCTAGAACCCTGACTTATGTAATAAAATCTGAAAAGCATCTGATTGGCAATAGATAATGGTAGGTGCTACATTTCTTATCATATTGGCATTAAAGCAATTAACATTAAGACAGACAACAACACTGGTGAAAGGTACGGGTCTGATCAGTGCTGTATGCCACAAGAAGTATTTGACATTCAGTGAAGCACTGGGATGAGTAGAAATGGCTGTTTTTTCAATTTCTGATCATTAAGGAGGGCAATTCCTTATTTTACATGCTGGGGTTCAATTTCACTGGTAGGCCCACCCAAGTCTGTTTGTCATTGTGATGTTAACCCTTGAATAAATAAGTTCACTGATCCTTTTCAGAAAAGCTTTGCCAACTGATTTGTTTTGCAAAGCAAAACAAAAGAAGATCAGTTTTGCATGTACTTCAAGGACAATGTTGTTTTAGAGTTACATAACGAAGAACATTATCTGTAACATGCATTTAAAAACAGAAGAGTGTTTGTGATACTATGAGTATGAGAGCGTTTGTTTGAAAATGCATCGCTTTCTCTCTGTTCTGTCCTCCCGTCTACACTGAGATGTCGTTTTCCCCAAGGAAAAATGCAGTGTTTTGAAAACGCATCATGTGATGCAGTCATGTGACCAATTTCTTCAAATTCTTTAATACTCACTGCCTTTTGCACATGTGCAGGACTGGAACGTAAGAGTTTTTGGCTGGTTCGATGTGGACGCACAACTGTGTGAAAACGACTGAAAATACTAGTGTGGACGTGGAGCGTTTTCAGACGAAAACACAGTTTTCGGGGACATTACAGTGTAAACTTGGTTCTTTTAGTGAAAGACTATCTCTCCACACTGTTACATATTCCATATGTACGGGGGTACGGGCCGGTTAGGGGAAATCAAATTTGGGGTTAGGGGGGGATCTCAAATTTGGGAGCACGGACCCCGAAGGGGGCCGGGCTCCGATGCACAGACCGTACCTGCTCCCGTCTCAGGTGTCCAGGATTCCCGAAGCATGACCCAGAGGAAATTTAAAGTAGAATCCCGTGGATGGGGGAGGAGAGGTAAAGAGGAGCAGGGAAAGGATAGGGGGAGGGGACTGAGCCTGCCACCTCTGTGAGGCAGGAAATGCACGGGCCATCCCTCCCGAAGGAAACCCACCCTGCTGGTTGTCACGATTACGGGAAAGCCTCCACCTTTTCCCGTATCGGATGACGGTCCAACCTGCGGAGGTCATCCGGTCCTCAGTCTTTGGCTACTTTTTGCATTTATGCTGTTGTGTTGTATGTTTTGTATATTGTTATAGTTTTTGTGATGTCGGTTCGCCTTTGTTATCTAAATAATTATAACTCTTATATGAGCTTGTCAGCCGGTGATCGGCTGTGATCAGCTGATCACGGGGCCGGGGTTAAAAGAGAGACGCCACCCACCTGTTCGCCGCTCAGACATCAGTATCTTCGTGTCAGGAGCTCCGAAACTCTGCCGACGTCAGTCTCCGCCTGATTCAGCAACTGTGAGTTACAATCCCTTTCAATCCTTTTTCTCTTCCCGGCTCCGCTCGCTCTCTGTCTGTAACGACCGTTCCGAAGCCACGCTTCGTGCTCTGGTCATTACTAGAATAACTGCGTGTCTGCTCCAAACCCACCGCTAGCCTTCGCCGCGCTTGGGTCTAGCCAGCACGCCACACGGGCACGCCGAATCACTGTGTGTGATCCGCCCGGCCGTGACAGGATGTCTGAGCCGCATATAGACCCAGCGGAATTCGAACGGCTGAAAGCCGAAGTGTTATATCTTCGCGGTGTGGTGGATCGGATGAGCACAAAGATGGAGTCTCTCACCGAAACTGTCCTCCAGCTTTCCTCTTCCGTCACCTCGCTGCAACGTCAGCCAGCGCCGGTGAGCGCTGAACCCCGGATCGGACTACCCGACAAGTGGAACGGAGTAGACGGCCGGCCTGATGGATTGCTCGCCACCTTAGACATGATGTTTGAATGTCAACCCACTAAATACGCCACTGCCCGTGCAAAAGTGGCGATGCTCACCTCTCTCTTGTCTGGCCAGGCTCAGGAATGGGCCGCGGCTCTCTACAACAATAAGTCTGCAGCGTGTAATGACTATGCTCTGTTTGTGGAGGAGTTAAAAAAGACTTTCGTTCCCCCCAGCAGTGAAGTGGAAGTGGAGTCACAGCTGCTTCATCTACGCCAGGGCAGCCGACCAGTCTGTTACTTCGCCTCCCAATTCCGCACCCTGGCTGCTAAGCTTCAATGGGGAGATGCTTCTCTGCGCTCCATCTTTCTAGAGGGGCTGGCTGATTACATCAGAGACGAGATGGCCGGCCGTGAGGCCCCAAAGACCTTGGATGAGGCCGTGGACCTTGCCCTGAAGATCGACCAACGTGTGATGTCGCGGCCTCGCCATGCCCCTCGGGCCTTAAAACCCTTCCAGCCTCAGCGGACCACGTCGTCGCGACCTCCTCCCCCCTCTGATGGAGCCACGGCTAGCCCAAGCAGCACATCCAGCGAGGAGCCCATGCAGCTGGGTGGCCTCCCCAAAGAGGAGAGAGAGAGACGCTGGCGTGAGGGCCTCTGCGCCTACTGTGGATCAGCTCGACACCGTCGTCCCCAGTGCCCGCTACGGCCGGGAAACGACGACGCCAGGTAGACTGCGGGGGTGTCCCACCTGGCCCTTCCCACTCCTCCGATCCCTCTCGTTTTCTGTTACCGGTCACATTTCACCTGAAACACCAACAGCTCTCATCTGAAGCCCTCCTGGACACCGGAGCTGCCGAGAACTTCATCGACCAAAAACTAGCCTCTCGGCTTCGCATCCCATTGACTTCCGTCGACCGATTTCTCCCGGTGACCTCAGTAGACGGGCGACCACTCCAACCCTACCCGGTCCAGTTCCAGACCCAGCCAGTCCGCATGTCTGTCGGGGATCATCAGGAGGAGATCCGGTTTCTAGTTGTCTCGGCCTCTTCCTCTCCTCTCATCCTCGGATACCCCTGGTTCCGTCGACATGACCCCCACGTCTCCTGGTCTTCCTGCCAGATCCTGGACTGGGGTCCCCGGTGTTCACGCCACTGCCTTCTCCTCCGGACTGGACAGGACTCAAAGTCAGAAGAGGCGTCACCCCCGGAGCCCGTCGATCTGGATAGGATCCCTCCGGCTTACCATGACCTGTCCGAGGTCTTCAGTAAGAGGCGAGCCTCCGCTCTCCCTCCTCATCGCTCCTACGACATGGCCATCGAGCTCCTCCCGGGAGCAGTCCCTCCTCGTGGTCGCCTGTTCTCGCTGTCAACCGCAGAGAACAAAGCCATGGAGGAGTACGTCGCTGAGGCTCTCCAACAGGGCTTCATTCGCCCTTCTACCTCCCCTGCAGCTGCGGGGTTCTTCTTTGTAAAGAAGAAAGACGGCGGGCTTCGCCCCTGTATAGACTACCGAGGCTTGAATAAAATCACCGTTAAGAACCGCCATCCTCTTCCTCTGCTATCCACCGCGCTCGATTCCCTCTCCCAGGCCTGCATCTTCACCAAACTAGACCTACGCAGCGCTTACAATTTGGTGCGGATTAGAGAAGGGGACGAATGGAAGACGGCCTTCATCACCCCTAACGGGCACTGGGAGTATCTGGTGATGCCCTTCGGCCTCTGCAACAGCCCTGCTGTCTTCCAACACCTGATCAACGATGTCTTGCGGGACATGCTGGGCCGATGGGTGTTTGCCTATCTGGATGACATCCTGATCTACTCCCGCACCGAAGTGGACCATATTCGCCATGTGCGGGCCGTGCTAAGCAGGCTGCTCGAGTACCAGCTGTTCTGCAAACTGGAAAAGTGTGCCTTCCATCAACGGTCCACTACCTTCCTGGGCTTCACCATCTCCTCCAATGGCCTGACCATGGACCCGCAAAAGCTCCAAGCCGTGACCCAGTGGCCTCAGCCTTCCAGCCTTAAGCAGCTACAGAGCTTCCTGGGCTTTGCCAATTTTTATCGGCGCTTTATCCGCAATTTCAGCACCATTGTCGCGCCACTGACATCCCTCACTAAACCAGCTAACCTGCCCAGGCCCTTCTGCCTCCCCCCTGGTGCGAAACTGGCCTTCCGAGACCTTATCCGTCGGTTTGCTACAGCTCCCGTCCTGCTCCACCCTGATCCTGCCGGAGATTTTGTGGTGGAGGTGGATGCCTCCGATGTTGGCGCTGGCGCCGTCCTCTCTCAACATGGCCCGGATGGAAAACTTCACCCGTGCTGCTATTTTTCAAGGAAGTTCTCTGACACGCAGCGACGGTATGGTGTCGGCGACCGGGAACTCCTGGCCATCAAGTGGGCCTTGGAAGAATGGCGGCATTGGCTCCTGGGAGCGAAAGAACCATTTCTGATCTGGACTGATCACCAGAACCTGATCCATATTCGTTCTGCCAAGCAGCTCAACCCAAGGCAGGCCCGTTGGGCCTTATTCTTCGAACCGTACAACTTCCACCTCGCCTACCGCCCTGGCTCCAAGAACACCAAGGCAGACGCCCTCTCCAGGCAGTTCGCCCAGGACGACTTCACGTCAGACCCTGGACCTATCCTACCGTCTCATTGTTTCGCTGCCCCCCTTCGGTGGCCCTTGGAGGACTCTATCCGGGACGCCCTGACCGCCGAACCGCCTCCGCCGGAGACCCCAGCTGGGCGGCTCTATGTGCCATCCCGGTGCCGTCAGGAGGCCTTGCTCTGGGCTCACTCCTCCCCGCTCTCTGGTCACCCAGGGCCCGACAGAACCCTCCAGCTCCTCCGTCGTGCCTTCTGGTGGCCCTCTATGACTCGGGACGTCCGTGACTTCGTTTCCGCCTGTGACACCTGTGCTCGGGCCAAGTCCTCCACCCAGCCGCCCGCTGGCGACCTTCACCCTCTCCCGGTGCCGAGACGTCCCTGGTCCCATGTTGGCCTCGACTTTGTTACCGGCCTTCCATCTGTGGACGGTCTTGACACCATCCTCACCTTTGTGGACCGGTTTTCTAAGGCGGTGCACCTGGTCGCCCTGGCCGGCCTCCCCTCCGCCAAACGGACGGCCGAGCTCCTCCTGGACCATGTCGTCCGGCTTCACGGATTCCCCAAGGACATAGTCTCCGATCGGGGGCCACAGTTCACCGCCAGGTTCTGGAAGGCCTTCTGCCGCCTGATTGGAGCGTCTCCCAGCCTCTCGTCCGGCTATCACCCTCAGACCAATGGGCAGGTTGAACGGACCAATCAACAGCTTCTTACGGTGCTTCGTCTCCGCCCAACCGTCGCTATGGCCTCGTTACCTGGTGTGGGCTGAGTTGTCTCATAACCTTCACATCTCTTCCGCCACCGGTCTCTCGCCCTTTGAGGTCTGTCATGGATTTCAACCTCCTATCTTCAGCCATCAGGAAGCGGAGGTCGACGTGCCAGCTGCTGAACGGATGGTCCGCCGCTGTCGCCAGGCCTGGATCAAGGCGCGGGCTGCCATTTCCCGGGCCAACGCTCTGTACACCCGGCAGCATCGTCGCCGCCACCGCCCGGGTCACCCCTTCCGGCCGGGGGACCGCGTCTGGCTCTCCACTAAGCACCTACGGCTGCGCGGTGAGTCCAAGAAGCTCGCTCCCCGGTTCGTCGGCCCGTACGAAGTCACCGTCCGGCTCAACCCCGTGGCTTACCGTCTCCGGCTTCCGCCCGCCATGAAGGTCCATCCGGTTTTCCACGTCTCGCAGCTTAAGCGGCACGTCGCTTCCCCACTGGCGCCCCCCTCCCGGGCCCCGCCCCCGCCCAGGATCGTCGATGGGGGTCCTGTCTACGCTGTCCGTCGGATCTTGGACTCCCGTCCCCGGGGCCGGGGGGTCCAGTATTTGGTGGACTGGGCTGGCTACGGCCCTGATGAGCGCTCCTGGGTGCCGTCCCGCTTCATCTTGGATCCTTCCCTCATCTCGGATTTCCGTCGCCGCCGTCCTGGCCCGTCGGGTGCCGGTCCTCGGGGGGGGGGGGTCCTGTCAGCCGGTGATCGGCTGTGATCAGCTGATCACGGGGCCGGGGTTAAAAGAGAGACGCCACCCACCTGTTCGCCGCTCAGACATCAGTATCTTCGTGTCAGGAGCTCCAAAACTCTGCCGATGTCAGTCTCCGCCTGATTCAGCAACTGTGAGTTACAATCCCTTTCAATCCTTTTTCTCTTCCCGGCTCCGCTCGCTCTCTGTCTGTAACGACTGTTCCGAAGCCACGCTTCGTGCTCTGGTCATTACTAGAATAACTGCGTGTCTGCTCCAAACCCACCGCTAGCCTTCGCCGCGCTTGGGTCTAGCCAGCACGCCACACGGGCACGCCGAATCACTGTGTGTGATCCGCCCGGCCGTGACAGAGCTTTTATGAGGCGAGATACAAATGCAGAAAATGAAAGGGAAAAAAAGGAAAAGAATAAAGAAAAATTAAAACAAAAGCTTTTATTAATTAAAAACGTTCAAAAAAATAGTGTGCCATATGCGCAACGTTTCGACCCCTCAAGGGTCTTCTTCAGGTGCTTGGCACACAAAAAAACTGCTGCGAAAATGTGGCTGTAATGCACAGTGCTGCGGCTGGTAAGAGATGTTCACTCTTCAATGCTCCAAATCCGAATGAGCTCCTGGCTCACTCCACCTCCCTTTATACCCTTCTGTCTGTGAATGTTTTTTCTTTTGTCAATCCCTTTCCAATTCTGTTTTGTAAAATTTGTATTAACCTTCTGTATGTGAATCCTTTTCACCATTGCCATTAAATATGAACTGGAAACATTGTACAATAAACTTTTTAATATTTAATATTTTTAACTGTATTTGGTTTTTGAGTAAGAAACAGGCCACCAGCAAGCTGGTAGATTGGCGTGCACGGACCATCGATGGGGCTGGTGTCCCTGCCCTGGTTCAAAAAATTACCCATTTCTAGTGTTTAGTGCACTTCATTGGGCCTTCGCTGTCACGGTATGGCATGGCAAACCGTGGAAGGAGTGGGGAAGGAGGACCCAGGCGCGGTGCTCTATGTATAAACAGTGTGTTTATTTACAGTGTGCAACAAAGTAACAATAAATCCTCGTGTTTTCCCAGACTCCCGTGTCGTGTCTCTCCGTGAATAGTCCGTGTCTCTGTGCTCTCCGCTCCCGTGTCAGCATCCCCCGGTGCTCGCTGCTCTCGTGTCTTCCACGCTCCTCCTGCGGGAAACAATAGACGCAGGCGTCAGGACACATACAACTGCGGGCATACACACACACTAACTCAATCAACGGGACGACTAACGTGGAGCCTCAAGGAAATGATCCCGCATCGGTGGGAGCTCCAACTCTCTCCTAAGTAGCTCCCCCGACGAGGCCTGATCAGCAGCAGGTGTGTGACTTCGGGTGTGGCCAGTCCCTCCGCAGGGCCACACCCCTCAGGCCTGCAGGTGGCCGAGCTCCATCCTCCAGGCACACCCGCAGACATACACACCCATACCTCGCCCAGTCCCAGGACCCTGACATTCGCGACGTTTCGGCGTAGTTTCGCCTTCCTCAGGCTGGCCCAATGTGTTTCTGACTGGGGTTAGGGAATGAAGACTGACTCCTCCCCCCTCTTTCGAAGGCAGAAGGATGTGCACGGTCCATCCCCCAGGTGACCAGTTGCTGCTGGAAGTTGGACCGCCCAGGACGCCGCTGGCGCCTCCCGCGACGGACCACCGTCCAACAATCCTCATTATCAAAAAACGCCATCGAGCCCGATAGACTTTTTAATGTCTTTTTGTTTTTGTTTAGTTATGTAGTGTGTTGACTTTTATTATTGTGGTATCACCTTTGTTATATATTAATAATGTCGCCTTTGGTATCTAAGTAATCAAAAAGTAAGAATGGTAAAGAAGAAAATAAAATGAAATAAAAGCTTTTTGTTTTTCTGTTATTTATTAGTTTTGTATTTATGAATTTAAAAAAAATGAATTTAATTAAATTAAATTAGATCAAATTTCAGTTTGTGCCGCCGCGACGTTTCGGCCCTGAAAAGGGCCTTCTTCAGGCTATGGCACAAAAAACAAGCAAAACAAACTTCTGTGTGTTTGTCTAGTCTCTGTGATGTTGCTCCTTCTGTGTCTCAAGGCAAAATGCCCTTTCTGTGTGTGTCAGCTCCTTTTATACCCTCTGCTCCAGTTAGATTTTTCATTCATCTTTTTTATCCAAATTTCCTTTCTGTGTAAATAGCCCTTTCCCATTAGTTTTTAAAAATGCTTACTCCATGAATTATGATATTTCCCAGTATGTACTTAATTATTGTAGGCCCAAATCATATGTGCACCCATTATTAAAAGTCCAATTTAACATGAAATTTCTAATAATTTATGAATGTATATGAATGTAATAACAGAGAGAACCCCTAACCCTAACCCCAACACCACACCCCAAGGCGGCGCCGGACTAGGCACTCCCCGCCACCTGAAACCCGCCCCCACCCCCAAACACAAGGGGGAGGCCAAAGAAGACAGAGGAAGGAGGACACCCACAGGCACGCATGCCAATGAAAAAAAACCCCGAGAAACCAAAACCCAACGCAGGACGCCCAACCCCAACCCACTACGATTACGGAAAGGGCAAAACCCGCGATCGGGGCGAAAACGAAATCCCGACGAGGGCACCCCACGGTTAGGGTGTTGAAAAAAGATCAGGGAACCAGCAATCGCCGGTTCCCTGAGATGCACTCTCCACCGTGGGACAGGATGGTGGTACCCCTGCCCCAGTTCAAAAAATTGCCCATCTTGGGTTAGGGTTAGGGATGAGGTAAAGCAGGTCCCCCTAAAGGGTCCTGGGTGCACTGTCCATCAATGGGGGCCGGGAGATGGAGACCCTGCCCGGGTGTTCAAAAAATTGCCCATATCTTGGGTGAAGTAGCTCGGGGCCCACGTGACGTTTCGGCGGAGTAGTGCCTTCGTCAGACTGGCCCGGCTTAATGTGACTCTGTCAGTACGACCTTTCTTTTTAGGGTTAGGGGTTAGGGTTAGGGTTGAAGAAAAGAACCTGTCCCTCCCGAAGGAGGAACAGGGCGTGCACGGGCCATCAACCCCGATGGTCCGCAGCCTCACATCCCTCTACCTCCATAATTGATTTTTAATTTGAAAGGTAAGTATTTCTTTTTTTACAGGTTTGCAAAGGTAGGTATTCTTTTTTTGCAGGTTCCCAATTTTTCCGTTACTTTGGCTTGTTTCCAATATTTCTTTTTTTACAGGTTTGCAAAGGTAGGTATTCTTTTTTTGCAGGTTCCCAATTTTTCCGTTACTTTGGCTTGTTTCCAATAAAGTGTTTTCAATCCCAATTTGTTTTCTGTGTGGTTTTTAATTTTGTTTTTAGTACTCTCTAATTTGAGTTGTTAAGGAAAATCAATAAAACATGAATTAAAACATGAAATAAAATCCCCCAAAAATAACAAACTAAAATAACAAACTAACGTAAAATTGAAAAAATTAAATGAGTATGCCCTTGTCGCGACGTTTCGAAGGTGTTGCTTCTTCCTCAGGCGAGGGCATACTGAAGAGCTCTGTGTTTGAGCCTCCTATTTATACTCCCCCTCTGATCCCGCCTCCTTGGCTTTCTGTGGCTTTCTTATAGTATGTTTTTCAGCTCATTGCTTTTTTCCAATTCTGCCAGACTTTTTGGCTCTCATTTTTCCCTTTTTCTTTCTTTCTTCTTTTCCAGTCTTCTCCTCTTTCCCCTTTGACTTTTCCTTTTTCATCATCCTTTTCTTCCCTTTTCTTGACCTCTGCCCTTTACCCTTCCTTTTGGCCTACATCTGTCCTCTTTCTCTTCCGAATTTTGGGTTCCTACTAATGCCGACTTGGCTTTTACTACAAACTCTCAACCCTGCTTGGGGAGGACTCAACCCGACTTGGGGAGTAAATTTAGAAAGGCGATGTGACTTTGGGTTAGGCTTTAGGTTTCAGCTGGGATTAGGATTACTTGGGCTTCAGATCCAGTACTGGGGTTAGGTTTAAGATTCAATTTCCAAAAATGAAGTAGAAATGGGATTATTCAAAATTGTAAAGATTTTAGGGCCAGATTAGATCAGGGGGTATATAAAATAGGGCCAAAATCCAAATTTAGGGTGGGTAATTTAAGATAAACAAATTGGTTAGGGTTAGGATAAATGACTGCGGTAGGGCATAGATGCTGGATTGAGCGTTAACTAGGAGTGAGACCCAAAGACCAACCGGAGCGAGGCACTGGCTGGTTAGGATTGAAGAAAAGAACCTGTCCCTCCCGAAGGAGGAACAGGGCGTGCACGGGCCATCAACCCCGATGGTCCGCAGCCTCACATCCCTCTACCTCCATAATTGTTTTTAAATTTGAAAGGTAAGTATTTTCTTTTTTACAGGTTCAAGGTAAGTATTTTCTTTTTTTGCAGGTCCTGATTCACCGTGTCCGTTACTTGGTTTGGTGTTAATAAAGAATTTTTAATCCCAATTTGTTTTCTGTGTGGTCTTTTAATTTAGTTTTAACGTGTCTCTGATTTCAGCTTTTAAGGAAAACCAATAAAACATAAATTAAAACATGAAATAAAATCCCCCAAAATAACAAACTAAAACAACAAACTAACGTAAAATAGAAAAAATTAAATGAGTATGCCCTTGTCGCGACGTTTCGAAGTTGTTTCTTCTTCCTCAGGCGAGGGCATACTGAAGAACACTGGGTTTGAGGCTCCTATTTATACTCTCCCCTCTGATCCCGCCTCCTTGGCTTTCTTTGGCTTTCTTGTAATATGTTTTTTTTAGCTGTTTGCTTTTTTCCAATTCTGCCAGACTTTTTGGCTCTCATTTTTCCTCTTTTCTTTCTTTCTTCCTTTCCAGCCTTCTCCTCTTTCCCCTTTTGACTTTTCCTTTTTCATCATCCTTTTCTTCCCTTCTCTTGACCTCTGCCCTTTACCCTTCCTTTTGGCCTACATCTGACCTCCTTCTCTTCCGAATTTTTGGGCTACTACAATGCCGACTTGGCTTTAATACTACACTCTCAACCCTGCTTGGGGAGGACTCAACCCGACTTCGGGAGTAAATTTAGAAAGGAGATGTGACTTTGGGTTAGGCTTTAGGTTTCAGCTGGGATTAGGATTACTTGGGCTTCAGATCCAGTACTTGGGTAAGGTTTAAGATTTAATTTCCAGGAAAGAAGTAAAGTTAAGGATCAAAATTTCAAATTGTTTAGGGCCAGATTAGATCAGGGGGTATATACAATAGGGCTAAAATCCAAATTTAGGGTGGGTAATTTGAGATAAACAAATTGGTTAGGGTTAGGGCAAATGAGTGGGGTAGGGCATAGATGCTAGATTGAGCTTTAACTAGGAGTGAGACCCAAAGGCCAACCGGAGCGAGGCACTGGCTGGTTAGGGTTGAAGAAAAGAACCTGTCCCTCCCGAAGGAGGAACAGGGCGTGCACGGGTTAGGGTTAGGGTGTGGGGAAAGAATAGGCCCGGCTATGCCGGAACCTTTAATGGGCAGGGGCACCACCAATCCCAGGAGGCACAGGCTGGTTAGGGTGTGGGGAAAGAATAGGCCCGGCTATCGGTTAGGGGAAAACAAATTTGGGAGTCCGGTCCCCGAAGGGGGCCGGGCTCCAATGCACAGACCACACCTGTTCTCCTCTCAGATGTTCAGGAGCCCCCAAAGTACACTTCAAATGGAGTTTAAGGTGAGTTTGTGTGAAAAAGGTTTAAGGTGGTATGGACCCCACTGAGGTTAAGTTAAGGGCCGAAATTGTCCCTTATGTTGGGCCCACTGAGGTTAGGATTAGGGCCTGTTTTAGGGGTAAGGGGAATAGCCAATAAGCTAATTGGATGGTTAGGATTGAATTTCTTCTTACCGTGTCCGTTACTTAGGGTTAGGGTAGGGTTAGGGTTAGGGTTAGGGTTAGGGTTAGGGGTTAGGGTTAGGGGTTAGGGTTAGGGGGTTAGGGTTAGGGTTTGTGAGAGAAAACGCAATGATCCCTCCCCACTTCGACCGACGACTGGGTGGTTGGATGGAGGGCCACTGGAAAGGCACGGGCCACCGCACGTCATGCTCAGTCCCCATTTCCCTTCCCCGTCTCAGTCCTCCTCCTTCTGTCCTTGAGAAGTGACCAGCTTGCCCCCAGGAGGCCCTGAGACAGCACTTTTGGCCACTCCCCATGTATATGATGCCCTTCATTTACACACTTAACCTTATTGTTTAAATACTTAGTCTGAATCCATGTTCTTTTCAATCCTTTATTATTTATTGTTACGTTTTCTTTTTATTTATTTTATTGTATTATCTTTTTATTGTCTCCTTAATTTGACATTATTGTGTATTTTAATTTTTTAAGGTAATATTTAAGGACACATCATCAGTAGTGGACCTTGGAATCATTGGGTGTTTCGGCCATTTATCACTAGACACCCTCCTCCAAGGAAGGCCCCGCCCAGGTTGATCAAGCCTTGGGGTGTGTCATCAACTAAATAAAATAACAGTAATTAATTAATGCCTTTCTGGGTTTTAATTTTTAAAGTTTCCAAGGGGTCAATGTTGTATCGTTAATTGTTGTTCACATTTAATGACATACTGTCTTGTTGAGTCGCATTTCAAAGAGTTAATGAGGCCCTATTTGGGCTCATGGAAGTCTAACGTATATACGTGACTTTGAAAATTTGACTCATTAGTTCACAATTCAACCAAATAAAATAACAGTAATTAATTAATGCCAATCTGGGCTTTAATTTTTAAAGTTTCCAAGGGGCCAATTAGGCCCTGTCAAGTTCAGTCCAAATCCAACGAGATGCCGTGATTTTGTAAAATCCTAACGTTAGTCGTTTTATCTTCATTTCAATAAAACCATCCAAAATCAAGTATTCCTGTTGTACCGTTAATTGTTGTTCACATTTAATGATATACTGTCTTGTTGAGCCGCATTTTAAAGAGCTAACGAGGCCCTATTTGGGCTCATGGAAATCTAACGTATGTACGTGACTTTGAAAATTTTACTCATTAGCTCACAATTATTCGCTTTTAGCTTCTACAAATTTAAAGTATTAATATCATCACATAGATGCTTCTCCTTCATTCGTTTCCTATATTTGTTATCATGTATTCCCACTTACTTGTACCTTGTTCTTCAAATGAGGCTTCCTCACTGCCTGACCTGTCTGCCATCTGCTCCCTGAGCTCCATGTGCTCTGCCTGGTCTGACTTCCTGGTTCCCATCATGCACTTGGTCAGTATCCAGGGCAACCACTTTTGTATCCTTGAACTGCCATTTTGAAATCCGCCATCTTCTCTCCACGGTAACCATTTTGTTTATAATCGCCATCTTGGATCATTAGCTTTAGCCATAGTGTAATGTTAGCTTCCATATTAGCATCAACGAAATTCAATATAAAGTTGACTAGTCACCTGTACATATTGTCCTATATCATGTGTCACTGTCATATAATTGTTAGCATTAGCTTAGCATTAGCATTAGCCCTCCACCATTTTGTAACCAAGGGCGACTGTATTTGTTTACAACGAACCGCCATATTGGATCTGGATGAGTTCCTCCACCATCTTGGGTCTTCCATCTTCTTGTCACCAGGGGCAACCAGTCCATGTCCAGCTGGACCACCATTTTGGATCCTGATGAGCACAGGCA
>NC_140631.1:43534845-43566999 GCF_057382275.1 Copadichromis virginalis | reverse complement strand
CTGCCCCGGTCTTTATTTTATACTCCATTGAGTGTGTGTGTGTGTGTGTGTGTGTGTGTGTGTGTGTGTGTGTGTTGACAGAGAGAGAGAGAGACAGAGAGAGAGAGAGAGAGAGAGAGAGAGGGAGAGATACAAAGGAATGTAATTCAAATTTTGCACTTCAGACCTTACTGTGTGTGTGTGTGTGTGTGTGTGTGTGTGTGTCTGTCTTTTACACAAAAAATGCACTTGCAACAACTTTAATATGGAATGTACTGGACTTCCCAGCTAGGCGCCCTCCTGTGGACGACAGGTGCAATCCCAGTTGCACAGCACTTGACCAGCTTCTGTGTGTGTGTGTGTGTGTGTGTGTGTGTGTGTGACAGACAGACAGACAGACAGACAGACAGACAGACAGAGAGGGAGATTCAAAGCATCAGGACCAGGAGATGACACAGTGCTCCAAAGGCCTGGTTCTGCTGCCTCCTCCTCCACCCACCTGCTGCAGACGCTTCTGTGAAGGGAAACTGCTACATGTTATGTCACCGATCCCTGCCATGCTGCGTGTCGAACGACCCGGCAGGGCCTGCTGAGTACAGTGGTGGTGGACCCAGGCCCTCTGCACCTTCCTTTCTCCGACTGGGACCGTTTTGTCCCATCCTTTTTGGTCCGATTCGCCATATCTCCAGAACCGAAGAAGCCATCGGCGTGGCCTCTTCGCCACAGCGTCCGGCACCCACCAAA
This sequence comes from Copadichromis virginalis, assembly GCF_057382275.1. Taxonomy (NCBI): domain Eukaryota; kingdom Metazoa; phylum Chordata; class Actinopteri; order Cichliformes; family Cichlidae; genus Copadichromis; species Copadichromis virginalis. The sequence continues at coordinate 43,566,276 of NC_140631.1, read as the reverse complement.
ACCCCCACCTAGACACCAACATCAGCCCTCTACACCTCTTACTTTTTCAGTTATTCCACTTTTGTCCCATCCTCTCCTGGCTTTTTCCCCATAACCTATCATTTAAGCCTCATCATACCTGCCGTGGGCCACTGGAGGGAGACAAATCACCATGCACTAAAATTCAAATTTTGCACTGCAAACCTCACAGTGTCTGTGTCTGTGTGTGTGTGTGTGTGTGTGTGCGCGCTTTGGTGTGTGTGTGTGTGTGTGTGTGTGTGCGCGCTTTGGTGTGTGTGCTTTGGTGTGTGTGTGTGTGTGTGTGTGACAGAGAGAGAGAGAGAGAGAGTGACACTTGCTGTGTATTTAAGAAACAAACGCTCAAAGAAACCAAACAGAATGACACAGGCAGAAAGACACTGTTTTATTTTGGTAACCAATGATGCATTTCTTATCCCCTTGTACAGGGCCTTTTATGACAGGAACAGGAACCACAGAGCGTCAGCCGCACACATCGAAGCTGCACAGGGCACACGCGGCACCACGCAGAATAAATGACGTTCCTGGGCCAAGGCCGAAGCCCAGCCACCCGCTGCCTCCTCGCCGCCTCCTCCTGGGACCTTCAAGGACCACCCACCAGCCACTGGTACACATTCCAATCTTACACAATGGCCCCAGCATCACAGGGCATCTCCTGACATTAAAATCTATCCTGATTTCTGTTGTTTTTCCCTCATCTCTGAGCCGCTGAGTGTGTGTGTGTGTGTGTGTGTGTGTGTGTGTGTGTGTGTGTGTGTCTCTCTCTCTTTTACACAAAAAACACATGTCAGTTGTTAAGGAAAATGTTATAAAACACTTCTTCAGTAAAGACTCAGAGAAGAGAAACACACAGAACTTCTTGCTAGCAAGGGCAGCCTCCACTCTAAGAGACTCCAGTGAGAGAACTGCCCCGGTCTTTATTTTATACTCCATTGAGTGTGTGTGTGTGTGTGTGTGTGTGTGTGTGTGTGTGTGTGTGTGTGTGTGTGTGTGTGTGTGTGTGTGTGTTGACAGAGAGAGAGAGAGAGAGAGAGAGACAGAGAGAGAGAGAGAGAGAGAGAGAGGGAGAGATACAAAGGAATGTAATTCAAATTTTGCACTTCAGACCTTACAGTGTGTGTGTGTGTGTGTGTGTGTGTGTGTGTGTGTGTCTGTCTTTTACACAAAAAATGCACTTGCAACAACTTTAATATGGAATGTACTGGACTTCCCAGCTAGGCGCCCTCCTGTGGATGACAGGTGCAATTGATTGTCAAAAGCAGATATCTAACAGCTTCTGACACTTTGTACCGCATTGAGCCAGCAGAGGGAGCCCCCCTGGTTCAATCCCAGTTGCACAGCAGTTGTGACCAGCTTCTGTCTGTGTGCTTTGGTGTGTGTGAGTGTGTGTGTGTGTGTGTGTGTGTGTGTGTTGACAGAGAGAGAGAGAGAGAGACAGAGAGAGAGAGAGAGAGAGAGAGAGAGAGAGAGAGAGATACAAAGGAATGTAATTCAAATTTTGCACTTCAGACCTTACTGTGTGTGTGTGTGTGTGTGTGTGTGTCTGTCTTTTACACAAAAAATGCACTTGCAACAACTTTAATATGGAATGTACTGGACTTCCCAGCTAGGCGCCCTCCTGTGGACGACAGGTGCAATCCCAGTTGCACAGCACTTGACCAGCTTCTGTGTGTGTGTGTGTGTGTGTGACAGACAGACAGACAGACAGACAGAGAGGGAGATTCAAAGCATCAGGACCAGGAGATGACACAGTGCTCCAAAGGCCTGGTTCTGCTGCCTCCTCCTCCACCCACCTGCTGCAGACGCTTCTGTGAAGGGAAACTGCTACATGTTATGTCACCGATCCCTGCCATGCTGCGTGTCTAACGACCCGGCAGGGCCTGCTGAGTACAGTGGTGGTGGAATCGGCCCGATCGGACACTCCTATCTGCCACTTTGACCTTTTTATTCCGTCAAATTTGGACCCATTTACACCAAGTCCAGAACCGTTGGTGCTATCGACATGGGGTCTTCACCAGGGTGTCCGGAGCACCCCGAAACCCCCCCGTAGACACCACTTTCATCCCTCTACGACACTTACTTTCCCAGTTATTCCATTTTATTCCGTCAAGCTCTGGCTATTACCCCCTAACCTAACCAACCCTCATCATACCTGCATTTGTCCACTGGAGGGAGACAAAAACACCAAGCTCTGAGATTCAAATTTTGAACTGCAGACCTCACAGTGTCTGTGTGTGTGTGTGTGTGTGTGTGTGTGTGTGTGTGTGTGTGTGTGTGTGTGTGTGTGTGACAGAGAGAGAGAGAGAGTGACACTTGCTGTGTATTTAAGAAACAAACGCTCAAAGAAACCAAACAGAATGACACAGGCAGAAAGACACTGTTTTATTTTGGTAACCAATGATGCATTTCTTCTCCCCTTGTACAGTACACCCTGAAGCCGTGTGTGGACCAGGAGATCAGCAGAACAGGAACCACAGAGCGTCAGCGGCAGACATCCAAGCTGCACAGGGCACACGCAGCACCAGGCAGAATTAATGACGTCCCTGATCCACAGCTCAAGCCCAGCCACCCGCTGCCTCCTCGCCGCCTCCTCCCGGGACCTTCAAGGACCACCCACCAGCCACTGGTACACATTCCAATCTTACACAATGGCCCCAGCATCACAGGGCATCTCCTGACATTAAAATCTATCCTGATTTCTGTTGTTTTTCCCTCATCTCTGAGCCTGTGAGTGTGAGTGTGAGTGTGTGAGTGTGTGAGTGTGAGTGTGTGAGTGTGTGTGTGTGTGTGTGTGTGTGTGTGTGTGTGTGTGTGTGTGTGTGTGTGTCTCTCTCTCTTTTACACAAAAAACACATGTCAGTTGTTAAGGAAAATGTTATAAAACACTTCTTCAGTAAAGACTCAGAGAAGAGAAACACACAGAACTTCTTGCTAGCAAGGGCAGCCTCCACTCTAAGAGACTCCAGTGAGAGAACTGCCCCGGTCTTTATTTTATACTCCATTGAGTGTGTGTGTGTGTGTGTGTGTGTGTGTGTGTGTGTGTGTGTGTGTTGACAGAGAGAGAGAGAGACAGAGAGAGAGAGAGAGAGAGAGAGAGAGGGAGAGATACAAAGGAATGTAATTCAAATTTTGCACTTCAGACCTTACAGTGTGTGTGTGTGTGTGTGTGTGTGTGTCTGTCTTTTACACAAAAAATGCACTTGCAACAACTTTAATATGGAATGTACTGGACTTCCCAGCTAGGCGCCCTCCTGTGGATGACAGGTGCAATTGATTGTCAAAAGCAGATATCTAACAGCTTCTGACACTTTGTACCGCATTGAGCCAGCAGAGGGAGCCCCCCTGGTTCAATCCCAGTTGCACAGCAGTTGTGACCAGCTTCTGTCTGTGTGCTTTGGTGTGTGTGAGTGTGTGTGTGTGTGTGTGTGTGTGTTGACAGAGAGAGAGAGAGAGAGACAGAGAGAGAGAGAGAGAGAGAGAGAGAGAGAGGGAGAGATACAAAGGAATGTAATTCAAATTTTGCACTTCAGACCTTACTGTGTGTGTGTGTGTGTGTGTGTGTGTGTGTGTGTCTGTCTTTTACACAAAAAATGCACTTGCAACAACTTTAATATGGAATGTACTGGACTTCCCAGCTAGGCGCCCTCCTGTGGACGACAGGTGCAATCCCAGTTGCACAGCACTTGACCAGCTTCTGTGTGTGTGTGTGTGTGTGTGTGTGTGTGTGTGTGACAGACAGACAGACAGACAGACAGACAGACAGACAGACAGACAGAGAGGGAGATTCAAAGCATCAGGACCAGGAGATGACACAGTGCTCCAAAGGCCTGGTTCTGCTGCCTCCTCCTCCACCCACCTGCTGCAGACGCTTCTGTGAAGGGAAACTGCTACATGTTATGTCACCGATCCCTGCCATGCTGCGTGTCGAACGACCCGGCAGGGCCTGCTGAGTACAGTGGTGGTGGACCCAGGCCCTCTGCACCTTCCTTTCTCCGACTGGGACCGTTTTGTCCCATCCTTTTTGGTCCGATTCGCCATATCTCCAGAACCGAAGAAGCCATCGGCGTGGCCTCTTCGCCACAGCGTCCGGCACCCACCAAAACCCCCACCTAGACACCAACATCAGCCCTCTACACCTCTTACTTTTTCAGTTATTCCACTTTTGTCCCATCCTCTCCTGGCTTTTTCCCCATAACCTATCATTTAAGCCTCATCATACCTGCCGTGGGCCACTGGAGGGAGACAAATCACCATGCACTAAAATTCAAATTTTGCACTGCAAACCTCACAGTGTCTGTGTCTGTGTGTGTGTGTGTGTGTGTGTGTGCGCGCTTTGGTGTGTGTGTGTGTGTGTGTGTGTGTGCGCGCTTTGGTGTGTGTGCTTTGGTGTGTGTGTGTGTGTGTGTGTGACAGAGAGAGAGAGAGAGAGAGTGACACTTGCTGTGTATTTAAGAAACAAACGCTCAAAGAAACCAAACAGAATGACACAGGCAGAAAGACACTGTTTTATTTCGGTAACCAATGATGCATTTCTTATCCCCTTGTACAGGGCCTTTTATGACAGGAACAGGAACCACAGAGCGTCAGCCGCACACATCGAAGCTGCACAGGGCACACGCGGCACCACGCAGAATAAATGACGTTCCTGGGCCAAGGCCGAAGCCCAGCCACCCGCTGCCTCCTCGCCGCCTCCTCCTGGGACCTTCAAGGACCACCCACCAGCCACTGGTACACATTCCAATCTTACACAATGGCCCCAGCATCACAGGGCATCTCCTGACATTAAAATCTATCCTGATTTCTGTTGTTTTTCCCTCATCTCTGAGCCGCTGAGTGTGTGTGTGTGTGTGTGTGTGTGTGTGTGTGTGTGTGTGTGTGTGTGTCTCTCTCTCTTTTACACAAAAAACACATGTCAGTTGTTAAGGAAAATGTTATAAAACACTTCTTCAGTAAAGACTCAGAGAAGAGAAACACACAGAACTTCTTGCTAGCAAGGGCAGCCTCCACTCTAAGAGACTCCAGTGAGAGAACTGCCCCGGTCTTTATTTTATACTCCATTGAGCGTGTGTGTGTGCGTGTGTGTGTGTGTGTGTGTTGACAGAGAGAGAGAGAGAGAGAGACAGAGAGAGAGAGAGAGAGGGAGAGATACAAAGGAATGTAATTCAAATTTTGCACTTCAGACCTTACAGTGTGTGTGTGTGTGTGTGTGTGTGTGTGTGTGTGTGTGTGTGTTGACAGAGAGAGAGAGAGAGAGAGAGAGAGACAGAGAGAGAGAGAGAGAGAGAGAGAGGGAGAGATACAAAGGAATGTAATTCAAATTTTGCACTTCAGACCTTACAGTGTGTGTGTGTGTGTGTGTGTGTGTGTGTGTGTGTGTGTGTGTGTGTGTCTGTCTTTTACACAAAAAATGCACTTGCAACAACTTTAATATGGAATGTACTGGACTTCCCAGCTAGGCGCCCTCCTGTGGATGACAGGTGCAATTGATTGTCAAAAGCAGATATCTAACAGCTTCTGACACTTTGTACCGCATTGAGCCAGCAGAGGGAGCCCCCCTGGTTCAATCCCAGTTGCACAGCAGTTGTGACCAGCTTCTGTCTGTGTGCTTTGGTGTGTGTGAGTGTGTGTGTGTGTGTTGACAGAGAGAGAGAGAGAGAGAGAGAGAGAGGGAGAGATACAAAGGAATGTAATTCAAATTTTGCACTTCAGACCTTACAGTGTGTGTGTGTGTGTGTGTGTGTGTGTGTGTCTGTCTTTTACACAAAAAATGCACTTGCAACAACTTTAATATGGAATGTACTGGACTTCCCAGCTAGGCGCCCTCCTGTGGATGACAGGTGCAATTGATTGTCAAAAGCAGATATCTAACAGCTTCTGACACTTTGTACCGCATTGAGCCAGCAGAGGGAGCCCCCCTGGTTCAATCCCAGTTGCACAGCAGTTGTGACCAGCTTCTGTCTGTGTGCTTTGGTGTGTGTGAGTGTGTGTGTGTGTGTGTGTGTTGACAGAGAGAGAGAGAGAGAGACAGAGAGAGAGAGAGAGAGAGAGGGAGAGATACAAAGGAATGTAATTCAAATTTTGCACTTCAGACCTTACTGTGTGTGTGTGTGTGTGTGTGTGTGTGTGTGTGTGTGTGTCTGTCTTTTACACAAAAAATGCACTTGCAACAACTTTAATATGGAATGTACTGGACTTCCCAGCTAGGCGCCCTCCTGTGGACGACAGGTGCAATCCCAGTTGCACAGCACTTGACCAGCTTCTGTGTGTGTGTGTGTGTGTGTGACAGACAGACAGACAGACAGACAGACAGACAGACAGAGAGGGAGATTCAAAGCATCAGGACCAGGAGATGACACAGTGCTCCAAAGGCCTGGTTCTGCTGCCTCCTCCTCCACCCACCTGCTGCAGACGCTTCTGTGAAGGGAAACTGCTACATGTTATGTCACCGATCCCTGCCATGCTGCGTGTCGAACGACCCGGCAGGGCCTGCTGAGTACAGTGGTGGTGGAATCGGCCCGATCGGACACTCCTATCTGCCACTTTGACCTTTTTATTCCGTCAAATTTGGACCCATTTACACCAAGTCCAGAACCGTTGGTGCTATCGACATGGGGTCTTCACCAGGGTGTCCGGAGCACCCCGAAACCCCCCCGTAGACACCACTTTCATCCCTCTACGACACTTACTTTCCCAGTTATTCCATTTTATTCCGTCAAGCTCTGGCTATTACCCCCTAACCTAACCAACCCTCATCATACCTGCATTTGTCCACTGGAGGGAGACAAAAACACCAAGCTCTGAGATTCAAATTTTGAACTGCAGACCTCACAGTGTCTGTGTGTGTGTGTGTGTGTGTGTGTGTGTGTGTGTGTGTGTGTGTGTGTGTGTGTGTGTGACAGAGAGAGAGAGAGAGTGACACTTGCTGTGTATTTAAGAAACAAACGCTCAAAGAAACCAAACAGAATGACACAGGCAGAAAGACACTGTTTTATTTTGGTAACCAATGATGCATTTCTTCTCCCCTTGTACAGTACACCCTGAAGCCGTGTGTGGACCAGGAGATCAGCAGAACAGGAACCACAGAGCGTCAGCGGCAGACATCCAAGCTGCACAGGGCACACGCAGCACCAGGCAGAATTAATGACGTCCCTGATCCACAGCTCAAGCCCAGCCACCCGCTGCCTCCTCGCCGCCTCCTCCCGGGACCTTCAAGGACCACCCACCAGCCACTGGTACACATTCCAATCTTACACAATGGCCCCAGCATCACAGGGCATCTCCTGACATTAAAATCTATCCTGATTTCTGTTGTTTTTCCCTCATCTCTGAGCCTGTGTGTGTGTGTGTGTGTGTGTGTGTGTGTGTGTGTGTGTGTGTGTGTCTCTCTCTCTTTTACACAAAAAACACATGTCAGTTGTTAAGGAAAATGTTATAAAACACTTCTTCAGTAAAGACTCAGAGAAGAGAAACACACAGAACTTCTTGCTAGCAAGGGCAGCCTCCACTCTAAGAGACTCCAGTGAGAGAACTGCCCCGGTCTTTATTTTATACTCCATTGAGTGTGTGTGTGTGTGTGTGTGTGTGTGTGTGTGTGTTGACAGAGAGAGAGAGAGAGAGAGAGAGACAGAGAGAGAGAGAGAGAGAGAGAGAGGGAGAGATACAAAGGAATGTAATTCAAATTTTGCACTTCAGACCTTACAGTGTGTGTGTGTGTGTGTGTGTGTGTGTCTGTCTTTTACACAAAAAATGCACTTGCAACAACTTTAATATGGAATGTACTGGACTTCCCAGCTAGGCGCCCTCCTGTGGATGACAGGTGCAATTGATTGTCAAAAGCAGATATCTAACAGCTTCTGACACTTTGTACCGCATTGAGCCAGCAGAGGGAGCCCCCCTGGTTCAATCCCAGTTGCACAGCAGTTGTGACCAGCTTCTGTCTGTGTGCTTTGGTGTGTGTGAGTGTGTGTGTGTGTGTGTGTGTTGACAGAGAGAGAGAGAGAGAGACAGAGAGAGAGAGAGAGAGAGAGAGAGAGAGAGAGAGGGAGAGATACAAAGGAATGTAATTCAAATTTTGCACTTCAGACCTTACTGTGTGTGTGTGTGTGTGTGTGTGTGTGTGTGTGTGTGTGTGTCTGTCTTTTACACAAAAAATGCACTTGCAACAACTTTAATATGGAATGTACTGGACTTCCCAGCTAGGCGCCCTCCTGTGGACGACAGGTGCAATCCCAGTTGCACAGCACTTGACCAGCTTCTGTGTGTGTGTGTGTGTGTGTGTGTGTGTGACAGACAGACAGACAGACAGACAGAGAGGGAGATTCAAAGCATCAGGACCAGGAGATGACACAGTGCTCCAAAGGCCTGGTTCTGCTGCCTCCTCCTCCACCCACCCGCTGCAGACGCTTCTGTGAAGGGAAACTGCTACATGTTATGTCACCGATCCCTGCCATGCTGCGTGTCTAACGACCCGGCAGGGCCTGCTGAGTACAGTGGTGGTGGAATCGGCCCGATCGGACACTCCTATCTGCCACTTTGACCTTTTTATTCCGTCAAATTTGGACCCATTTACACCAAGTCCAGAACCGTTGGTGCTATCGACATGGGGTCTTCACCAGGGTGTCCGGAGCACCCCGAAACCCCCCCGTAGACACCACTTTCATCCCTCTACGACACTTACTTTCCCAGTTATTCCATTTTATTCCGTCAAGCTCTGGCTATTACCCCCTAACCTAACCAACCCTCATCATACCTGCATTTGTCCACTGGAGGGAGACAAAAACACCAAGCTCTGAGATTCAAATTTTGAACTGCAGACCTCACAGTGTCTGTGTGTGTGTGTGTGTGTGTGTGTGTGTGTGTGTGTGTGTGTGTGTGTGTGTGTGTGACAGAGAGAGAGAGAGTGACACTTGCTGTGTATTTAAGAAACAAACGCTCAAAGAAACCAAACAGAATGACACAGGCAGAAAGACACTGTTTTATTTTGGTAACCAATGATGCATTTCTTATCCCCTTGTACAGTACACCCTGAAGCCGTGTGTGGACCAGGAGATCAGCAGAACAGGAACCACAGAGCGTCAGCGGCAGACATCCAAGCTGCACAGGGCACACGCAGCACCAGGCAGAATTAATGACGTCCCTGATCCACAGCTCAAGCCCAGCCACCCGCTGCCTCCTCGCCGCCTCCTCCCGGGACCTTCAAGGACCACCCACCAGCCACTGGTACACATTCCAATCTTACACAATGGCCCCAGCATCACAGGGCATCTCCTGACATTAAAATCTATCCTGATTTCTGTTGTTTTTCCCTCATCTCTGAGCCGCTGAGTGTGAGTGTGTGTGTGTGTGTGTGTGTGTGTGTGTGTGTGTGTGTGTGTGTGTGTGTGTGTGTGTGTGTCTCTCTCTCTTTTACACAAAAAACACATGTCAGTTGTTAAGGAAAATGTTATAAAACACTTCTTCAGTAAAGACTCAGAGAAGAGAAACACACAGAACTTCTTGCTAGCAAGGGCAGCCTCCACTCTAAGAGACTCCAGTGAGAGAACTGCCCCGGTCTTTATTTTATACTCCATTGAGTGTGTGTGTGTGTGTGTGTGTGTGTGTGTTGACAGAGAGAGAGAGAGAGAGAGAGAGACAGAGAGAGAGAGAGAGAGAGAGAGAGGGAGAGATACAAAGGAATGTAATTCAAATTTTGCACTTCAGACCTTACAGTGTGTGTGTGTGTGTGTGTGTGTGTGTGTGTGTGTGTCTGTCTTTTACACAAAAAATGCACTTGCAACAACTTTAATATGGAATGTACTGGACTTCCCAGCTAGGCGCCCTCCTGTGGATGACAGGTGCAATTGATTGTCAAAAGCAGATATCTAACAGCTTCTGACACTTTGTACCGCATTGAGCCAGCAGAGGGAGCCCCCCTGGTTCAATCCCAGTTGCACAGCAGTTGTGACCAGCTTCTGTCTGTGTGCTTTGGTGTGTGTGAGTGTGTGTGTGTGTGTGTGTGTTGACAGAGAGACAGAGAGAGAGACAGAGAGAGAGAGAGAGAGAGAGAGAGAGAGAGAGGGAGAGATACAAAGGAATGTAATTCAAATTTTGCACTTCAGACCTTACTGTGTGTGTGTGTGTGTGTGTGTGTGTGTGTGTCTGTCTTTTACACAAAAAATGCACTTGCAACAACTTTAATATGGAATGTACTGGACTTCCCAGCTAGGCGCCCTCCTGTGGACGACAGGTGCAATCCCAGTTGCACAGCACTTGACCAGCTTCTGTGTGTGTGTGTGTGTGTGTGTGTGTGACAGACAGACAGACAGACAGACAGAGAGATTCAAAGCATCAGGACCAGGAGATGACACAGTGCTCCAAAGGCCTGGTTCTGCTGCCTCCTCCTCCACCCACCTGCTGCAGACGCTTCTGTGAAGGGAAACTGCTACATGTTATGTCACCGATCCCTGCCATGCTGCGTGTCTAACGACCCGGCAGGGCCTGCTGAGTACAGTGGTGGTGGAATCGGCCCGATCGGACACTCCTATCTGCCACTTTGACCTTTTTATTCCGTCAAATTTGGACCCATTTACACCAAGTCCAGAACCGTTGGTGCTATCGACATGGGGTCTTCACCAGGGTGTCCGGAGCACCCCGAAACCCCCCCGTAGACACCACTTTCATCCCTCTACGACACTTACTTTCCCAGTTATTCCATTTTATTCCGTCAAGCTCTGGCTATTACCCCCTAACCTAACCAACCCTCATCATACCTGCATTTGTCCACTGGAGGGAGACAAAAACACCAAGCTCTGAGATTCAAATTTTGAACTGCAGACCTCACAGTGTCTGTGTGTGTGTGTGTGTGTGTGTGTGTGTGTGTGTGTGTGTGTGTGACAGAGAGAGAGAGAGTGACACTTGCTGTGTATTTAAGAAACAAACGCTCAAAGAAACCAAACAGAATGACACAGGCAGAAAGACACTGTTTTATTTTGGTAACCAATGATGCATTTCTTATCCCCTTGTACAGTACACCCTGAAGCCGTGTGTGGACCAGGAGATCAGCAGAACAGGAACCACAGAGCGTCAGCGGCAGACATCCAAGCTGCACAGGGCACACGCAGCACCAGGCAGAATTAATGACGTCCCTGATCCACAGCTCAAGCCCAGCCACCCGCTGCCTCCTCGCCGCCTCCTCCCGGGACCTTCAAGGACCACCCACCAGCCACTGGTACACATTCCAATCTTACACAATGGCCCCAGCATCACAGGGCATCTCCTGACATTAAAATCTATCCTGATTTCTGTTGTTTTTCCCTCATCTCTGAGCCGCTGAGTGTGAGTGTGTGTGTGTGTGTGTGTGTGTGTGTGTGTGTGTGTGTGTGTGTGTGTGTCTCTCTCTCTTTTACACAAAAAACACATGTCAGTTGTTAAGGAAAATGTTATAAAACACTTCTTCAGTAAAGACTCAGAGAAGAGAAACACACAGAACTTCTTGCTAGCAAGGGCAGCCTCCACTCTAAGAGACTCCAGTGAGAGAACTGCCCCGGTCTTTATTTTATACTCCATTGAGTGTGTGTGTGTGTGTGTGTGTGTGTGTGTTGACAGAGAGAGAGAGAGAGAGAGAGAGACAGAGAGAGAGAGAGAGAGAGAGAGAGGGAGAGATACAAAGGAATGTAATTCAAATTTTGCACTTCAGACCTTACAGTGTGTGTGTGTGTGTGTGTGTGTGTGTGTGTGTGTGTCTGTCTTTTACACAAAAAATGCACTTGCAACAACTTTAATATGGAATGTACTGGACTTCCCAGCTAGGCGCCCTCCTGTGGATGACAGGTGCAATTGATTGTCAAAAGCAGATATCTAACAGCTTCTGACACTTTGTACCGCATTGAGCCAGCAGAGGGAGCCCCCCTGGTTCAATCCCAGTTGCACAGCAGTTGTGACCAGCTTCTGTCTGTGTGCTTTGGTGTGTGTGTGTGTGTGTGTGTGTGTGTGTGTTGACAGAGAGAGAGAGAGAGAGACAGAGAGAGAGAGAGAGAGAGAGAGAGAGAGAGAGGGAGAGATACAAAGGAATGTAATTCAAATTTTGCACTTCAGACCTTACAGTGTGAGTGTGTGTGTGTGTGTGTGTGTGTGTGTGTGTGTCTCTTTTACACAAAAAATGCACTTGCAACAACTTTAATATGGAATGTACTGGACTTCCCAGCTAGGCGCCCTCCTGTGGACGACAGGTGCAATCCCAGTTGCACAGCACTTGACCAGCTTCTGTGTGTGTGTGTGTGTGTGTGTGTGTGTGTGTGTGTGTGTGTGTGTGTGTGTGTGTGTGTGTGACAGACAGACAGACAGAGAGGGAGATTCAAAGCATCAGGACCAGGAGATGACACAGTGCTCCAAAGGCCTGGTTCTGCTGCCTCCTCCTCCACCCACCTGCTGCAGACGCTTCTGTGAAGGGAAACTGCTACATGTTATGTCACCAATCCCTGCCATGCTGCGTGTCTAACGACCCGGCAGGGCCTGCTGAGTACAGTGGTGGTGGACCCAGGCCCTCTGCACCTTCCTTTCTCCGATTGGGACCGTTTTGTCCCATCCTTTTTGGTCCGATTCGCCATATCTCCAGAACCGAAGAAGCCATCGGCGTGGCCTCTTCGCCACAGCGTCCGGCACCCACCAAAACCCCCACCTAGACACCAACCTAACCCCTAATTATTGCTAGTTATTTTAATTTTTACCTGTCGTCTTGTGTTCCAGTCGGTCGCAGCAGCAGTGTGTTACCAGTCGCCAATACTCTCCTCTTTAGTTTGAGAAGTCTCCTTTTGTATTAACTATGCTTTTCCAAAAACGTCTATCTTTGTGTACACGTTGAATGAATGTTAATGGGAGACCAGTTCTTTGGGGGGTTTTTTTGGGGTTTTTTTGTGGACAATCCTTGTCAGTGTTGGAGGAGGACTGTGAAGGACGACCGTTTTGCTCTCCCTGACATTTCGTATTAATGCTGGTCAAGAACAAAAATGAGAATGACACTGCTGGAAGTTATCACATCACTATAGTTTCTTTTAATAAGCACTTTTTAAAACTTTATATATTTATAATGCAAGGTAGCTAATGAGTAGACATACTGAGTTTGTGGGTCTCGTCTTTATGACATGTTTAAAAAAAAAAAAAGAGAGAGAGAAAAAGATTTGACTGTTTGTCCTCAAACTTTCAGACTCTGCTTTTGTTTCCCCAGCCCCGATTTCTGAGTGAAGGTACGCGTTTCAGGATATTTCATTGAAATATTGCTCTAATATTTTCAGTTTAGTTCTGGCACAAGGCACACAACACAGACACACTGAGCTCGGCCTGAAGAAGGCGAAGGAACGCCGAAACGTCGCGAAGAGCTCAGTAGATGCGCGTAAACCCAAGATGGGCAATTTTTTTGAACTGGGGCAGGGGTACCACCATCCTGTCCCACGGTGGAGAGTGCATCTCAAGGAACCGGCGATTGCTGGTTCCCTGATCTTTTTTCAACACCCTAACCCTTTACCACAGACGTGGAGTGAGGACCCGCTGTTCACTTTCAGTCAGTACACTGAAAATGAGTTTCATCAGACTAACCACAAATGTACGACAGTCAAGAACTTCTGCAGCTCTGAGCCAAGTTTCCTAAACAGTCTGCAGTATGAGGAGGACGAGGGATTATCTTCCACAACCTAACAGTGTACAGTGACTGATCAGGCAGTACAGTTTTAGGAACCTTTTTAACTGAGGCAGGATGGCATTTTGGTTTTTAATCAGAATCTACCCTTCAGCCAGAATTCATTTAAAGAGCTGTGGGAACATCTACCTGTGACTGAATCTCTGTCCGTCAGTTTGGACACTACCTCAACCGTGAACAGCATTGTTTTTATACTTGGATCTGTTGTGCCAAAGTAGGTAGTTTCCCCTGTGCTGGGAGCACGCAGGAAGTACTGATGTTTTCATTTTGTGAAAAAGTGAAAAATTAGTATCGTTACATTACCATTCAGTTTGAGGGTTACAACAGAAAATTATGTTATATATATATATATATATATATATATATATATATATATATATATTTATTTATTTATTGGAAAAGCCGACGTAGGACAGTTTTCCAATTTCATTGTACTACTGTACTATGTATGACTGTGAAATGACAATAAAGAGTTATCTTATCTTTTCTCATCTCACGGGGTATCAGATGGGATTATTTTAATAAAACATTAACATTTTGGCTGATAACTATTTTTATTCTCCTGTAACTTTACTCTAAAAAGAGCTAAATCCTCTAAAGTTTCAGGAGTAATGCGTCATAATAAGAAGTGTTTGTGAATGAAAAATCAGCAATGTGAGATACTGTTTGTCCGTGATTTACACAGGGGGAACAAATTGTGGCAGGATCAGCCTGATATTATTTGTATCCCACTATAACTTCGTTGTATAAAGAGCTAACTTCTCAAAAATGTCAGGAGTAGTTAGTCATTATGAGAAGTGTTTGTAAACTAAAAATCAACAATGTGGGATACTGTTTGTCCGTGATTTGGACAGTCCAGCGTGTGCTCCGGACGCAGGGGAAACAAATTCTGTCGGGGATACCTAGTTTGGCAGGACACCTGTCCGAGTATCAGGTGAACTGAACTTATGGTAAGAAGTTATGACCTGCAGTCTATCTGGGTCAGATATAAACCAATTTTAGGTGGAGTTTATTTTTGTTATGCTGACTTTTTACAGTCAGTTACAATACCTAGCTAGCATGATGGAGTTTCCATACAGCTGGGCGGGTGCTTTGATGTTACTGATACCATAGTGAACTGTATTTTATTCATAAGGTTAGTTAGTAGAGTTGCCTGTAAAAAAGACGGAATCAACCCTCATTCAGAGAAAATATCACGCGTTTTGTATTAAGGTGAAAAGGAACACAGTTTGTCCCGGACTTCAGCTAGAATGGAAAAAAAGACACAAAGCTAGATTTATTCTGTCTTTACGCTGTCAGCTGCCTCTTCTCCTCTCATTCTCCCCCCTCTCGCTCCTGTTGCTACTTCAACGGCTTTTCTCGTGTTTATTTATCGCCCACTTTGCGCCAGAAAGAAGAAACCAGCGGATGTTGCGCTAAACAAGAGCAGCACGTTTAAGCTTGATCAGCTGCTGTTAGAATTTGGAATTTGATATTACTTTCTAGTATCAGCTGATGTTTGCTGGAGCCACAGCTGTAAAAGCTGCTGCTCATGATGGTTTGTATATCTGGTGAGAGGGAAACATGAAGATGAATCCAGGAGATGTCCTTACTGAATCATCAGAGCTGGACAGGTGATGGAGAAAGGTTTACCTTTTAGGTGACAGGAATGAGTTGAAGGAAAGTTATGAGCTGTTTCTGAGAGACAAATAACACCATTATTATGTTGCCAAATGATGTTATAACACCATAACATCATTTGGCACACTGACTTCTGAGGACATTTTAAATGGCACTCGCCATCAGAAAGGTTGCCTACCCCTGGTCTAGAAGAACAAAGTAAACTTCGGGAGAACGGACCAGTTAGTTTTAACAGCTCTTAAAGTAACATGAGAAACATTTTTCACCAAGAAATTCAGTTCAGTGGGTGGGTCAATGGGTCGTTCAGTGGGTCGTTTAGTGGGTTGTTCAGTAAGTGGGAAAAGTGGGCCTTTCATTTTGTCATTCAGTAGGCAAAAGGGGGTGGGGGTGGATTCCTATTCCCACATATGTAACAAACTTGATTCAAACACTCAAAGTTAAACAAAAGAAGTTCTCATCACCTTAATATGTTCAAGTGCATAGTGTGGAGGACGTACTAAGGCCTCGAGGCACTCAGATGTAAAACCCAATATTGGTGAGGGTTTTTTAAATTTGTAAATTGGTGAGATTTGACCCGGCAACGACAGGAAGGTTACATACACAGCAAATGTCTTACACACACACACAACCAGACAGGCATGCACACAGAATGCTTAACAGTTAAAACTGAAATGCATGAACCCATCTCTCTTTGGCATGTTTATAATGCTTTTCCACAATGAGAGAGAAAGCAAAAAGAGACAGGAGCCAAAACCATCAGGTGGTGTACAGTACTGAAAAAGAACAACAGAAGGAGTATTTTCAGCGTGTGTTATTACGAGTGTTAAATGGGAATACTCTCAGTGATGCTTCTGTAGAAGGTGCTCATAACCACACACAGGCACACACACATGATTAAACAATAAATGAAAAAAAACACACTAAAAGAGTTCAGAAGTGAGAAATCTATGAGCTGAATGTTCATAAACTGTTCATACATACAGTTATAGGTACATGAACATTTACCTATAACTGTAACTTGTGTTTCAGTGCTGCAGCCTATGACCTGCTTGACTTCCAGGTGTGAGAACCTGCAAATGTCCAGAGTCAGGAGAGACTGGGGGACCCACTTTAGCAGGGTCATCTGTGTTGGCTTTGGGACCCTTGATGATACAGGGGGACACAGTCACAAGCGCCTAAGGAAGAGTATGAGCAGGAACCAGCACCAGCTGAGAGATGGCCAATATGTAGACAGACTGTTCCCTCTTTGTGAAGGACTGATAGAAAAGTTTAAAAAAAAAAAAAAAATATATATATATATATATATATATATGAATACCGATGAATGTGTGTTGTTGCTATACAGCCTGGTTATATGTGCCCCTTTTTTTACTTTGAGCACCACCTTCTTTAAAGACTGCTGCACAGCAATAGTTAATTTTTACAATTTTTATATATATATATATATATATATATATATATATATATACACACACACACACACACACACAAAGTAACACTCGGGAGAATGGACTAGTTCGTTTTAACAGCTCTTAAAGTAACATGAGAAACATTTTTCACCAAGAAATTCAGTTCAGTGGGTGGGTCAATGGGTCGTTCAGTGGGTCGTTTAGTGGGTTGTTCAGTAGGTGATAAAAGTGGGCCTGTCATTTTGTCATTCAGTGGGCAAAAGGGGATGGGGAAGCATACAGCTACAAGGACATAAATGTAGCCAACTTGTGATATGCTATTGCCACTCTGTTTCCGCAGGACACTGAGAGAGAGAAAGACGACAACAGAAGACAACGGTTCAATTTTAATGTAAGTACTGTTTGTTGGGCTTTTAAGTGGTTGAACATGTAAAACTTGCATGTGCCATTCTCCTCATTTTTAAAATTTAAAACTTGTTTTAAAACTTTTTTTTCTTTAAGTTTTTTTTGGGGGGTGGGATGGAAGCAAAGTTTGTGTGTGGATGTATTGTTGTTGTTCTTTGTTTGTTTTCTCATACTATCAAAATAAACTAAATTGATATGCAGTTTTTCTCTCTCACTTTCTGCCTCTCACTCTTTGTATTTACAGTGCAAACAAGATGGAGAGAAACATTGTCTACTGCCTGCTTTGTAAAAAGCCGCAACAGTCCATTCGCACACACCTGAGCAGAGTGTGCCTGAAAGACTGCACACCACAGAAATGTGAGGAAGAAGCTTCCAGAGCCATTGCTTCACAGAAGCTGTTTTCTAATGAAGGTAGAGTCTGGAACTTCTCAGAGCTCCAGGAGTACTGCAAGGATGAAGAATCTTGCATTAAACTCTGCACTCGCCTTCAAACACGTGGATTTATCATCACGAACAGTCCCCAAGCGTTTTCGACAGTCGTGCCAACAGCGAGGTATGATGACCTTATTGCCACTTCCACATATTGGATGACACATACAAACTTTCAATAATGTCTTACCTCTGTCACATTTGCAATAGGTCTGATAAGAAGGAAATTCTTGCTGTGGCCAAGAAGGATATTGAATATTTCCACACAAGACTTTCTGGCGGTGATTGCATCCCCACATTTGCAATGACTACCTTCAGACAGTACTGTGAGGCCATCCTGATTTTACAACATGGACTGACAGGAAATGCTGTTCAAGAACTTTGTGTAAGTGCGCCACCAACAACCAAAGTGCACGATAAGTGAAATGACAGCTGATGTAAGTCTGTATTTCTTTAAGCTCCAACACCTTTTTTTTTACATACACAGGTAGAGGACTGGATGGCGCGGAAAGCAGTAGCTGATGGTGTTGAGCTGAGTGGTAACTTGAAGATAACCAGCCAGGAAGAACAAGTAAGTCATTCATTCTCAGCAGCGACTCTCTTCTTGCTCTATAGGCACCTTGTGAATTGATTTTATGAGATATTTAACATTGATTCCTTTTTTTCTCTGCAGTTGTTGGACTGCTATTTTAGGAACATCCGTCCAGTGTCCTTGGAAAATCAAATTGCTGGCAGCGATGACAGGGGCAAGTTCTTCCTAGGAGAATGTGGGGTCCCACTGTCCAACCCATCATTAGATGTAAAACGCCTGAGAGCGAGGTGAGTGCTTGACCTAACTGGATCAATAGCATATTAAGAAAGATTTGTTTCTTTGATCTGACAGAGAAACCCTAACCCTGGACTCATAACAGTCAGCCACATATGTTGCTGTATGTCAGAGATGTTCGCCCCTTGTATTTTGGTTTTTTCATCTCTCTTGGCTCTAATTAATTTGCATGCATTAAAAACCACAGATACCTGAGCACTGAACCTGGGGATGCTATGGCTGAGTCAGCATCAAGCTCAGTAGGACTACCGACACCAGGACAGGCCAGGTACACTTTTTTTTTAAAAATATCACACACTACCACAAGTCAACCTGTGTTACACGTTTCCACATTTAAAAACTTTTGATGGATTTGATGCATCCCCTCCTCTACACCTTTCATGTAGCACATCATCTACGCACCTGCCACTCCAAGAATGGGATGCCTTCCTGCAGGCCTTCCCGGTCACGCTGACTGGAGAGCCACCATCCAAACGGCAGTGTGTACAGGCTGGCTTTCCACAGCACAGACACCACTACAAGAAATGGAGGGATATTCAGCTGAAGAAAAGAGTTGGGTACATTCTCGGTAAGGCCTGGGCATGTCATGTTAATGGAGCTGCTTCTGTTGCATTGCTTTGTTTGTTTTGTATGTATTTCAGAATGAAAATACTTTAATAATCTCTAAGAAAATTATGTGGGTTACACTTGTGTAGAGACAATAGCAGTAACAGTCTGAACTAATTAAATAATACAATACATGTAAGTATAACCCACTCAATGTTGTACACCCAAATATACACAGATAGCTCAATTATAAATATAAGGAATATTTTAAGGTACAAATACGTGATTGACTAAAATGCATATGGTTGATTTTTCATTTTTAAGCCGCAATAATCACTTGCATTATTTCTTGTACGTCGCTTTGTGACCACTTCATTTAGGTCAGTCAGTTGGCAGAAGAGGAAACCCACCTCAGCCTGCACGTGTGCAGATGGCTTTGGACAAGGAGAAATGGCACACCAACAAGCCCACTGTCAATGCCATCTTGCAGGCCTGGGTTGTTCCGCAGCCCAGTATACAAGACAACCAGTCCCTCATGTCTTCGATTGCAGAGCAGAAGTGGAAGGGCCTGGCTTTGCAAGACTTCGGGGAACGGAAGGGCAAAGGTAAAATGCACACAACATTTAGACAAATTGCAAGTGAACGTTTCTAAGAGCCCTGTCATGACCGATGGTATCTTTCAACTTACAGGTGTGATCGCACTTATGCCTTTCCACAAAGGGGATATAGTGTGCGATTACCACGGGACATATATCACTGAAGCAGAAGGGAAACGGAGGCCCCAGTCGGGGTATCTGTTCTTCTTCAGGGACGAGTGTGACCGAGGGATGTGCATCGATGCCACTGCATTCCCCTGTGCCTGTCATCCCGACATTGACACCTATGGGAGGCGAATGAACCATTCCCGAAAAAATCCAAACATCAAGCCCCAGAAGTTTACAATGAACTTCCCTGCAGGACCTCAGGAGACAATACTTTTCATTGCCCTGAAGGACATCGCAGTTGGTGAGGAGGTGTTATGGGACTACGGGGTAACTCGGAAATCTTATGGTGGTGAAGGGGAAGACTTGGAGTGGCTGGACAGCTGACTTTCATTTTATCTGTTCTTTTCCTATTCTCTTTGCATGGGCTTTTTTATGTAGTGATTTTATTCTTAAAAAACACAGCTGTTTTTACATTGTCTTGCATGTAATTTAAATGTGGTTTGAGGGTTTTTTGTTTTGTTTTGTTTTGTTTTAATTTACGTATTGAAATAAAGTGTGATGTTTCCAAATTTCACTCTGCTTCATATTGTATTATTTACGTTCACTGTTTCGTGTTTTATTGTGAAAGTCTTGTGTTTCCATGTTCAGGTGTCTGGTTTTGCTTCCACTGTGGCTCCATTTTAATTTCTCATTTGTGTTCCCCGCGTCTTGATGCCTCCTGAAGAGCATGATGATTAACATAGCCAAGGTGATTATGAAACACGTCAGGTTTACAGATGAATAATAACAATAATAATAATAAATGTGAGATACTAGCTCTACATGAGTGTCTCCTGCAGTTAATATGTAATACACAGATGAAAGATGAGGTGAGATATCTAGGCATTATCTCTTGTCATTTGAAAGATTAACTACTAACAGAAAATAAGAATATCTCAATAATAGACTTAGAATTTTCTATCCTAAGCCAATTTTAAACAGGTGCCTGCAGATTCTTTGGGAGAATTTGGACAGTCTGTCTGACATCTGCATTGACTCATATTTGTTTAACAGCCCGGGTCTGCGCTCAGGTGTCGCACTTTGGATAAATAAGATAAATAAGGAGACCAAGGCCCTGTACAGGCTCTTGGTAAATGCATTGAGGAAATTAATGACTGGTTGTGCCACAATTTTCTCCAGCTAAACAAAAACAAAACTGAGGTAATAGTCTTTGGCGCCAAAGAAAAACGATTACAGGTCACCAGAGAACTTCAATCTATACATCTAAAAACCACAAACCAGGCGAGAAATTTGGGTGTAGTGATGGATGCAGACCTAAACTTGAAAAAGAAAAGAAAAACACATTAAGACAATAACAAAGTCAGCTTACTATCACCTCAAGAATATTTCAAGGATAAAAGATCTGATGTCTCAACAGGACCTGGAAAAACTAGTCCATGCATTCATCTTTAGTAGGCTTGATTACTGTAACAGCATCTTTACAGGTCTACCTAAAAAATCAGTCAGACAACTACAGCTCATTCAGAACTCTGCTGCTCGAGTCCTCACTAAGACCAAAAAAGTGGACCACATCAGTCCAGCTCTGAGGTCTTTACACTGGCTGCCTGTCCGTCAGAGGATAGACTTTAAAGTTCTGATGCTGATCTGTTTTGATTTTATATACTGTTTTGTTTGTTTGTTTGTTAATTAGTTAGTTTGTTTCTTTGCTTGTTTTAATCTATTTTAAATCATGCTTTTTATTTGTTTTTGTTTCTAATGTCTCTGTAAAGCACTTTGAATCACCTTGTTGTTGAATTGTGCTATACAAATAAATTTGCCTTGCCTTGCCTTGAGGAACTGCCCCGGTCTTTATTTATAATTCAGTGAGCGTTTGTTCCTTAGATTGGAATGTGGAGGTGTGTGTGTGTGTGACAGACAGACAGAGAGAGAGAGAGAGAGAGAGAGAGTGTGTGTGACACTTGCTGTGTATTTAAAAAACAAACGCTCAAACAAACCAAAGAGAAAAAGCTTACATGTTTTCAGTTTTCAGTTTTATTTGTCATATGCAAGTTAGCACAGGGTCAACATTGCAATGAAATGTGTTTGACGAGCAGCAGTCACTCAGCAGCTTGATACAGTAGGAGAAAATATAGGAAAATAAAATAATAAGAAAATAGAAAAATAGTAAGGAGCAAAATATTAGAGAGACATGGTAAAAGAGAAAAGATGACTAAATATATATGTATCTATAAATATATGTACACTAGTGATTAAATAAGAAAATCTTGAAAAGAAATATGACGGGAGGGCAGATGGGATATTGCACAGGAATGAGCAGCAGAAAATTACAGTATTGCACTTTTAAATATAAATATCAATGACAATAAAGTGGAGTGACCAGTGCGGATTAAACATTACATGTATTATGAAACAGATGGTTTGGCGACAGTGGTCCAGGTAAATGCTACATGGACACCTGATCAGAGGACAAGGGCTTAAAAGGTGTCTGTGTGTCTGTATGTTTATATAATTGTACATATGGAGGAAAAATTTCCTAAAACCATACTTGAAATCATAACTAATGCACTTTATAAAATAAATACCTAAAGGTTTTTCAGAAATTATTACATAGAATAACATTTGGGACGTTCAGTGGATGTCGTTCACTGGCTCATTCAGTCAGTGTCGTTGAGTGGGTGTCGTTCACTGGCTCATTCAATGAGTCGTTCAATGGCTCATTCAGTGAGTGTCGTTCAGTGGGTGTCGTTCACTGGCTCATGCAGTCAGTGTCTGTTAAGAAATATAGTCTAAAACACTTCTTCAGTAAAGACTCAGAGAAGAGAAACTTCTTGCTAGCAAAAGTGCAGTCTCCAGAACTGAGAATAAGACAAGGTACGACCTCTCTCATGCTCCTAGGATGTGGGGGTGAACATCCTAAAATGTTACAGACCTCCTAGGATGAGACATTCTTTCAATATGCCACCAACTATATACTTGTATATTTATTATTTATATATTTACCATATACTTCTACACACAAATGATTACATGCAGCATTCTACCATATGCAAACTTATATCATTAGCACTTAGACCCCCGGAGAGCAGTCATTTTGGTTTTCTACCTTAGACCCCTGCGGAGTCATCATTTTGCGTTTCTACCTTTAAAAGCCGGAGAGCAGTCAGTCAAATGCTGGAGTCGTTCATATGTATATTAGGTCGTTACCTAGGAATTCTGGAGGGAGGGGAGTGGGGGTGAGTGATTGAGGGGGTGGGGGAGTGGAGTGTTGCATGATGTCTTGGAAGCGGTTTCGTGCCATAGTTCCAATTATCTGTGGGTTTCCCAGGTTTGCTGACCAGCAGTCATTTACCGATGGAACCCTGTAAACCCCCTGCAAGATGACAATTGCAATAAATGCCATTAGTTCAGGGAGGTCCATGAACCAATGAACATGCTCCATGCACCACTCAGCAGGCCATTTGTAAATATGTGTACAAATGGTTGGTTTTTTGTACTGTTTTCATCAATAAATGTCAGCAACAAAGGACATACACCCATGTGTGTTGATTTCTCCCTAAGATGGCAAACTGAAACACTGAAACACTCCACTCCCCCACCCCCTCAATCACTCAGTGAGTGATTGAGGGGGTGGGGGAGCTGCTAAAAGCGGTGAGCTTCCTTTTGTGTTTCATCTTGATGCATTCTCAATCATCCAGGGAAACAAATCTCCAAAAGTCACCAACTTGGAGTGTTTCAGTTTGCCATCTTAGGGAGAAATCAACACACATGGGTGTATGTCCTTTGTTGCTGACATTTATTGATGAAAACAGTACAAAAAACCAACCATTTGTACACATATTTACAAATGGCCTGCTGAGTGGTACATGGAGCAAGTTTTGGGTGGCTTGCGACCTAAAATCCAAGTACACAGATGCAAAAAAAATCAGGCCACTGTGCGATGTGTTCACTGCTACAGGTACACATGTGGGAAATGCAGACGACAGATACCGTGGCAGTGCCAGGATTGTGAGTGATTGCTGAAAATGTTGAAATGTACTCACTCACTTTTTATCATTATTTGTAAATATGTGTACAAATGGTTGGTTTTTTGTACTGTTTTCATCAATAAATGTCAGCAACAAAGGACATACAAAGGACGTGTTGATTTCTCCCTAAGATGGCAAACTGAAACACTCCACTCCCCCACCCCCTCAATCACTCACCCCCACTCCCCTCCCTCCAGAATTCCTAGGTAACGACCTAATATACATATGAACGACTCCAGCATTTGACTGACTGCTCTCCGGCTTTTAAAGGTAGAAACGCAAAATGATGACTCCGCGGTCAATTTAGCCAATTTAGCTTCCACTTCCACCATTTGACTGCTCTCGGGTTTTATAGGTAGAAAGGTAGAAGCCTGGGGATGCTAGTGTTAAAAGATTATACTGACTACTAAGCACAATTTTCCTAATAACAGTGTTGTTGAGTGGGTGTCGTTCACTGGCTCATTCAGTCAGTGTCGTTGAGTGGGTTATTCAGTGAGTGTCGTTCAGGGGTTGTCGTTCACTGGCTCATTCACTGAACGACATTCATTTCCTATGGCGGCAACTTTTGACTGGACCCTATATAAGGGGAGGAGTGCTCAGCTCAGTCATTCATGCCCTGAAACTCAGAGGAGCAGTGTCTCTGGATTTATGACCACAGCGTCTTGGTTAACTAAGACACACAACTTTTCTTTTTTTATCTGCTGTCTTGAAAGACTGTATTTACAATACAGGTAATATTTTTGGCATATTCTTAACTGTTGCAAATTGCTCTTTCCTGTTCTTTACTTACTTGATTTTAATGTGTTTTACTTACATGATTACACTTTTTTTGTCTTTCCTGGTTTAACAGTTTTTCAGTTACATTGTTTCACTTCTTTTTTACTTACCTGATTATACTTTCTGTTCTTTCCAGAACACAACAGCCATGGAGGACGTTGGTGTCGAAAACATGAAGGGTTTGGCGGATGCTTTCGCCAGATCTAAAAGCGTTGAGGATTTCCTCCTGGACCCCAACATTTTCATTCCATTGCAGGCAACGACAGTTGAGGATCCAACGAGACGTGTTTGGAGTAAATTTGATTACGACGGAGTGGTGGTTGAACTAAAAAACTTGGAAGGCCTGCATATACCCTTTTCTAGGTTGAACATGGCACCCTTCAAAATGCACCAGCTGAAAAACTCCTGGCACACCATAAAGAAACACTTTGACCTTAGTAAGTTGTCTGTGGAGGGCTTAAAAGTGCTGCGAAAGGTAAGAGGCTTTGATTTTGCCTACCTGGACGGGGGATTCAAGTTAGAAGCTATAGTAATTCCCAAGTCCCTTGTGGTGGTGGACAGAGTCTGTAAAATGGCTGACTATTTACCAAGACACACGGTGGACCTTGTTAATGGCATCTTAACAAAATTTGTTGAGTTGCTCAAAGACCTTCCACTGGAAGACCTGAGCAGACCCACGCTGCAGAAGACCATCATTCACAACAAGGGGAGCATGAACGTATTGCCACAGGATCAAACGTTCGTACTCTCCAAACTGGATGAAGCGAAGAGGATGTTGCCGGAGCATCCAACATTGGAAGTCCGGTTCTTTGTCTATAAATTTGGACAAAAGACAAGGGACCCCTTTCATTTGTGGGAAGTAGCTGACCCTGACGAGGTTGTGCGATGTTCTCTGCACGTGGCCTGCAACCTCATACCACTGGACCCTCACACCACACTTTTCTGGTCAAGAGCAGGACTGGAAAGGATGTTTGGACCCAGAGCTAGGCTCTTCACGTCCATGTCCATGCACGAGTGTGTTAACGTGCAGACAGAACTTGACCAGCACCCACCGGACATCTTGCCAGCTTTGGCAGAGATTGCCACTAGGCCTAACGTCACCTTCTGGCAAGTTTATGTGGACAGCCCACACACTCATTATATGTCCACATTCCGGCACCCCATTAGTGGATTGATCGTCACTGGTGGCCTCGGCCACCCGAATTACGTTCAGGCGGTGGCCACCAGAGCTGAGGACTACTACATCCACATGATGGACTTGGCCAGGAAGGCAGCAGGTAATTATAACCTGAGAATAGAGATCGTGGAGGGGATAGAAGGGAAGGAACTGGCAGACTTTACAGACATTGTTTATGCATGCTCATTCTTCGACTTGAGTGCATTACATAAGTGCCTGACGGACTTCCCCCTCGTTGTACCCTTTAAACGGGAACAGGAACAGCCAAGCGTGAATGAAATACTGTCTCGCTGTCTAAAGTATATGGCTGACCAGCTCCGGCAACTTGGGGAGAAGCACACAGGCAAAGGCGGCTTTCTCCCAGTGTGGAAGGCATTCCAGCTGGAGCTTGCGCTGGAGGAGGCATTATACGGGCACCCCTTGTCCAACATGGACAGACAGTACTCTGCAGCACTCGGGACCAGCTCGCTGCACGAATTCAGTGCAACCAACATGCGGGGCTTCATGGGCCTGGGTGCAGCAACTGGTGCAGCTGTTGACGACTGCCCACCTCCTCTGGCACACTGGACAAGGGACACACTCCAGATGAAAAGAATCGAGAGGCTATTTGCTCTCACATTGACTCTCGAGTGCGAGCCTTCCGTGCTGGGACCTGAGCTTGTGAAACTCCTGCTGAAAGACCTCTTCAGGAGGAACGACGGCATCTTCATCTCAGAGCTGCAAGGGGAAAAATGCCCAGAGAATCTAAAGGGACACATTAATCTGGCTGCACTGACGGAGAACCTGGCCACCAGAGACTCCTTCCCGACCCCATTCACCTTTGCCCGGGCGAGGAAGCTTGTTGAAGGGGAAGGGAAGAATGTACAAGAATGCCTGAGAGCAGGATTCCTTGAGCTGAAGGTCAGGTGGTTCCCAGACATTAAGTACCGCGACATAAAGGGAACAAGGAGGGCTTCTTGGAACTTGATTGATTATGTAGAGATACATAATGAAGACAGGGAGCCTTCCATCGAGTCCCAGGCCATGGCCATAGTGGGAGATGTGGCCATGGAGATGGAGCGCCGTGGACTGTGCTACGCCAGGACCCTTGAAAGGTACAGAGAGCATGGAATGCCATGGCTGGCGCAAGTGATGAAGAGGATTCCGGGGAAGACTGAAAAACACACACGGAACAAGGTCTTGGTGCTGGTCAGCTCAGTGGGACTTATCATGAATAAGGATTTTGTGTCATATGAGAAAGTGAAGGACCTACTCCTGGAGCTGAAGATGACACAGGCAGAGCTCCAAAAGTACAGGATCCTTTCAACGTCAGTCTGTGAAAAGGTTTTCGGCTTCACTCTCTATAAGCTCCACTATGACATTCTTTATCGAATGGGGAACCCAAAACCCCATGCGGAGAAAAAGTTGCCTCCAGATCTCCCCCTGGAGATGGAGGAAGAGGATGCACCTGTACTTGAAGAGGATGAGGAACCTGACCTATTGCAGACGAGAGCTGTGTACATGCCCGCTCAAACCAGCAGACACTGGACACAGCAGGAAGAGGGATTTATCAACCTTGATCCAACAATCTCCACTGGCGTGGCGTACAAGGAGTATGTCGGACAATGCAAAGCAGCAAGACTACCTGCAAGGTCGTACAAGGGCTTTGGGAGAAAGCGAAGAGACCTTCTCAGGGATGCATAGGCATACAAGCTGATTTCCTGTTCTAATCATGTCCTTTCTTTATTTTGACTTTATGCTTAGAACTAGCACAGTAGGACATATTTGTTTATCTTTTGAATCCACTTTAAGACAAGTGTGAATTTGATTTCTGTTGTAGTTGATCTTGAAGAAGTGTGATCTCAGTTCATTTTGTGGTGTTCACAAGTTCCACTGTAAATAGAGGTATTTAAAATAAAAAAAAACCAAAAAAAAAAACCACCCCTCACATGGACTCTGCCTTGACGTGGCGTGAGGGCTTACGTGTCCCTCTGGGACACAACCAAAGAGTCCAGCAGCTGATCAGCGACCAGCTGAACCTCCAGGCCATAACAGTGAAGGACAGAGCAGTATACTTCCTGTCCCTCACCCTCCTGTCACTGCCTGGAGGTTCAGCTGGTCGCTGATCAGGTGTTTCTCTCCCTATCACTATCTCTCTCTCCAGGGCGGAACTGATTACGGGTTTACGCCCTCGGGCCAGCTCTCGGAGGAAGAAACACCTGTGCCTCGTCAGTGTGGATTGCATTTAAGCCAGGAAACAACGGTTGTTTTTCGCTGGATTTGTAAGAATCGCGTAAGTGAAATTCTAGCAAGTGTTTTTCCGTGTCGTTGTGTGTTTGAAACTAACAAGCGTTTCCTTATGCGCAGACCCTCTGGACTGTTTTCCCTGGTGTTCCCTGAGTGGCGAGTGTTCGAGTGGATTCCTGTGATTGTTTGGAGAGAAACGAGAGTTTTCCCCTGGATTTCCCCCCGGAGCCATGCCCGTTTCACCTTTTGTATATACACTTGTTGGACACTGTACGTTAATAAATTCTCTTGTGTGCATCCATCCCCGGAGTGCAGCGCGTGACTCCAAGTTGCACACCGTGACGCCTTCCCCACAAAGTTACCTGAATACATACCTGTTCACCAAGCACACACCTACCTACATACTTACCTGGTCGTAGCGAATACTCACCTGAATACTGTGCAAATGTTGAATAATGAAAATTAAAACAATTTGATCAACGTTTGTTGTTACTATTTATTAAATTTTATTTTCAGTTGTTCATGACGGGACAAACAGTGTTGGGGGAAAGAGAAAGATGAGAGAGATGAGAGAGAAAGATGAAGGAACAGAAAAACTGGGCAACAGGGACAGTGAGAAAGGACACAAAAGAAAAAAAAATCTCCCGTTTTTGGTTCACATTAACTTAAATAGATATTTTTTTGAAGAACATTTGATTTTTTGAAAGACAATTTAAAAAAGAGGAAAAGAAAAAAAGACTGGACGCCATGGAAAACGGCTGGACTGTGGTGCACTATGGCCGCCGGCGCCAACGTGACCGCCAAGTGTTCTGGGACGGGTACGGGTACGCTCCTTTTCCTCTCGGAGAAGGGATTATCTTCCACAACCTAACCCTAACAGTGTACAGTGACTGATCAGGCAGTACAGTTTTAGGAACCTTTTTAACTGAGGCAGGATGGCATTTTGGTTTTTAATCAGAATCTACCCTTCAGCCAGAATTCATTTAAAGAGCTGTGGGAACAGCTACCTGTGACTGAATCTCTGTCCGTCAGTTTGGACACTACCTCAACCGTGAACAGCAATACAACGGGTCATGATGAAACCTGGAGGCCAGATGACACCATGGAGATGTTTCAGATCATCAATGAGCAGCAATTAGCTGAAAACTTTGGTGAAAATCTCTTTGAGCTGCCAAATGACATTTTGCAAAAAGACGGCATTACACCTGCAGCCTCCACTGTTCCGGTTACGACAGATTACCCTGGCGAATGTGGGTTTCAGCTGAGATTCCAAAAGTCTGGAACAGCAAAATCAGTGACTTCAACTTGGTGGGGAAAATGCAAAGCAAACGTGTGGTCGCAAATTTTGAAGCCACCCTGATAACCTTCTCCCACCAACGATGTGGAGATCCAAGCCTTTTAGATCCAGTTAAAATCAAGACACTTAAAACGATGATAAATGCAAAGACTGGTAACAGCGCAAAGAACCATAAAGCAAGAGAATTTTTAAAAAACTATGAGAAATAAACTAGGCTCTGCCCATGACTCAATCTTTGCCTCTCTTCCTACCTCATCTCCTCTAACTCCATCTGCTGTCCATCTGAGAAAAAGGCACAATTTGCTATTGCATTAGTCTATTATTTAAATTGTCCACATTTAACAATTCTTCACCTAATCCACAATAAAGTAATGATAAAAACTGTTATGGAACCTAGAAATTGTATTTGTTATTGTTTTTATACTTGGATCTGTTGTGCCAAAGTAGGTATCCCCGACAGAATTTGTTTCCCCTGTGCTGGGAGCACGCAGGAAGTACTGATGTTTTCATTTTGTGAAAAATTAGTATCGTTACATTACCATACAACAGAAAATTATATATATATATGGAAAAGCCGACGTAGGACAGTTTTCCAGTTTCATTGTACTACTGTACTATGTATGACTGTGCAATGACATTAAAGAGTTATCTCATCTCACGGGGTATCAGATGGGATTATTTTAATAAAACATTAACATTTTGGCTGATAACTATTTTTATTCTCCTGTAACTTTACTCTAAAAAGAGCTAAATCCTCTAAAGTTTCAGGAGTAATGCGTCATAATAAGAAGTGTTTGTGAATGAAAAATCAGCAATGTGGGATACTGTTTGTCCGTGATTTACACAGGGGGAACAAATTGTGGCAGGATCAGCCTGATATTATTTGTATCGCACTATAACTTCGTTGTATAAAGAGCTAACATCTCAAAAATGTCAGGAGTAGTTAGTCATTATGAGAAGTGTTTGTAAAATTTGCCACCGACATCCATGTGATCAACAACAGACACACGTCATTGCCCTTCGTGGTCTAAACCAATCAGAGATAGTCAGGGGCGGGACCTCTGGAAATGTCCTTGGTCCAGCTGAAAGTGCAGGTGGATAGAGAAAGGTGAGTAGCTTGAATGAAGCGATACCGATTCATTAAATCCTGAATTGAATGAATATAAATGTATTTTACCAGAAACGCCAGAGTCTCAGGCTAAAGCTCACAAAACTATTTCAACAACAACCAGCGAATGAGAGCAGGAAACGGTAAACACAGAGCGGACCGGCGCATCAGAATTAGCTTAGCCGCCGTCGGGGCTGAAAGCCAAAAGCTCACTAATTCTGATTCGTCGTGTCTGAATCGTCTTTACGTCTTTTTTGCGCAAGATTCTGGGCTGCAGGTTTTGTCTCTCTTCAACCAAAATTCACTAGGCCAGCAGCAAAAGAAGAACCAAACTATGCTTCACATTTGATAAATATCGTCGTTAATTCCCTATTACTTTTGCTGTTTTGCTTCCAACACGATAAAAACCACAGTTCATGCACAGCTCTCGCTCTGTACTTCAAGAAAAGTTTCCCATCTCAAACATCTGTTTTCCGCATTACTCATTCGCTTATTACCCATCAGTCTACCGTTGTTTACAGCGCTGGCGGCCGCTGTCTTTTCTTTTCTTTGTACTTAAATGACCTCGGACAAGAAAGAATAATTTCTGCTGTTTAATACTGAAGAAATGTAAACTTTTTCAAATTGGGTATAATTGCAGAATATTTTTAAGGTTATCTGCTATAAAATCCATGCCAGGAAAATCTCCTTTATGTTTTTTATTTTATTTTATTCTCAGTTACTTTGACACAACGGCATGTGCTGTGATGGTCACATCTCTGATAAAGTTTAGTGTCAGTACTGATAAATGATCAGAATTATAAGATCTCTCACTTTCTGAGTAAAAATTGCACCAAATCGAATCTGGACCTTGTGAAGCGGAATCAAGTGGATTATAGAAATCAGTGATGATACACAGGCCTTGTGAATATCCTAGGACCGACAGAAGTGGATATAACTGACCGTGGGCAATGAGAAAAGATGAAAAGAACGATTGATAACTTTTTTGTCAAGTTAAGGCCTGATCGATCTGAAATTCATAGCCAGTGCTCTGACAGGGAGCCATCAATCTTTGAACGCTGATTTGGGTGCGCCCAACTTTTTTTTTTTTTAATGGTGTGCATAAGAAAAAAAGTTTTGCGCACTCAGAGAGAGACAGTGACACTTGCTGTGGATTTGAAAAAAAAAAACACACAGAAAAACCAAAGAGAAGGAC